>NC_088867.1:59332330-59932330 GCF_032884065.1 Artemia franciscana
AACAATGGCTCTTGAAACACAAGGGACCTTTAATTAGTTTAATAAGCTTTTTTTTAAAGTTCAAAAAAACTTCAGCGTAAAGAGCAAGGCATTGAGGAGGGGGCAACCCCCTCATACATTGCTTCTTACTTCCATTTAAAAACAAATTGTTATTACATTTAATTGTGAGATGGAAGACGGAAAGGACATAAACAAAAACTAACGGGTGGACATAGACGGAAAGGACTGGATGATAAGGACCCTTGAGAGTAACTACAAGATTCACATAGTAAGTTTATGCGGATGAGAATGTGGTAAAGAGAGTACTTCTTATTAAATATTAAATATTAATTAATTTCAATATTAAACTTTAAGATATTTCCTTTTTATAATTCCAAATTCTACTTTTGTAACCTTTTTCGTGATTTATTATTTAGTTTTCCACTTTATTATCATTTTGTCTCTTTGTATATTATTCTGTGAGTCTTGGCTCGTGTCATTTCGATTATGAAAAAAGAAATGTAGAAACTAGAAAGATACTTAGGAGGGGGGAGTATATTAGATTAAATTATCAATTAATCCCCCCCTAAGTAAAAATCCTTTGTACCTGCCTTACACATCCATATATATGCAGTTCATGGGCACCACCAGGAGATTGGATTTTTTGGGGGGAGGGGGGCAAGTAATACTAAGAATATATTTTCCTAAGAACCAAAGACTATTCACTAATGGTGAAGTATTCGCACTGAAACTGCAATAGACAAAGTAAAGAAACTCACAATACGAACTATTCGTTGGTTATTCAGATCGACTTCAAGAATATTTTCCTGGTGACCCCCAAGAAGTACAGCAGCAGGTCCCGTTGCGAGGACCGTTTGAAGGTCTGTTATTAAATCCGACCTGAAATCAAAAATTACATATATAAAAAAATTCCAGTTTATCTGGAGTATAGTAATTACAGAGACATTAGCTTGATTTCGCATGAATCAAATTACTTAGCATCATGATATCTATTAGACCACGAAATGCTGTAGACAAATAAAAAAAAAGGTAAGGGATAGCCAGTATGATTGACTTTTTTTTTCTCCTTAGAAAACATGGAGGAAAGCAGACATCATTTAAAGGTCGTTTGTTCCATAGCCTAATGCCTTCCCTGAAAAATCAATTGCTTAATTGATTGAAGTTTTTGTTTAAAATTCAACATTTTTCGTAATATTGCAGTTTGAATTCTCTGCCATTTTATCGAGTCCTCTACAGTTCTCCGTTAACCCTTTGAATTTCTGACCAATAACCAAACTACACAATTAACTAATAAACGTTAACCAACAGAAATTATCGAATCTTGCAAGAGAATGTACTAAACCAATGCAATTCAGAACCGGGATGGGCTTAATGCTCGAATTCTACAAGTTTGGGCCGAAGTTGGTTGTTTTTAAACTGCCAACAACAAGAAAATTTGCGAATGTTTAATGAATTGCAATAGAAGTCCAATAGATTGTAATGAGCATGTCAAATAACCCGATTTGCAAATGAGCAGATCTGGCGCGATGGGACTAACAAATTCACCAAATTCGTTATATCGTAGCGAAAGGAAACCAAATGAACACGTTAAAACACCGAATTTACAAATAGGTGAAACTACTGCGATATAAATACCGAATCCACCAAAATCGCTATATTACGGAAGCCAAATGAACTTGTCAAATTGTCAAATTTACAAATGAGTCGAACTACTATAATACAACTACCGAATTTGATAACAGATGGGAACTAAATGAACAGGTTAAATCACTGAATTTTCAGTTGGGCAGAAATAGCGTGATAAAACGCAAAATCCACATAAACTGGATAGCGAATGGGAACCAAATACATACGTTAATTCATGCCATATAGAAATAGAAGAAATATTAGAAATGGACAAAGAGCCTAAGCCACGATGCCCGTTTCTGCCATTATTTTTCGGCAAAAATTTACCGAATACCAAAAAAGTTAGGGGGGTAGATCGCACCTCCCCACCTCCATCAGGACGCCCCTGCTTGTAGCAACCACATCCAAGAAGAGAAGTTAGCTTAATTCTAATGAAGCAATTTATCTTGCAATTCTTCTTTTTTTTCTTCTTTTTTTCAAAAAAATGTTTTTTCTTCTTCTTGTTTTTGTCCTTCTGTTTTTTGCCTTCTTGTCCTGTTTTGTTAATAAGGAAAGACTGTATGTCTACAAGTTTGTTTCATATAAGCCTTCTCTTAACTTTTTATCACCAGATGAAGACCGAATATGAAAACCATTAGAAAACAAGGTGATTGTGTAAAAGGAAAATCATGCAATTTTCAAGTTGTTAGACGAATGGTATTTAAAAGTGGAATACAGATTTATTTTTTTCAAAAGATAACATTACCGGTATAATTTTATTGGGAATTGATCATTACTTTGAGATTTTGCATCCTTTTGAAAAAGCAATTGTACTTGATACAAGTTACTTTTCCCTTGTGTCTTTTATTCTGATTTACTACTTGTGGTTTAAAATGAGACATTCTAAATCATTCTATATAAATATAATATTCTATATAATTCTATATAAATCATTCTATACTAATATGTGCAGGTTTAACACCATGGACAGTTCCTAAGTGCTATAATTGCCCAAATTTGCGTAAGTACACACCGTTTTTTGGTACTATAGTCAAAAAATTAACTAATAGTGCTAAAATAGCACTTTCGTGCTATTTTATGCTATTTGTTGAAAATCAACACTTTTAGCAATCAGGGGCGCGTGCTACACATCATTAAATAATGCTAAGATAGCACTTTAGTGTTACAGGTGGCAACCGTGCTACTTTCGTGCTATTTTATACTATTTGTTGAAAATCAACACTTTTAGAAATCATGAGCGCGTGCTACACATAATTAAATAATGCTACAATAGCACTTTTGTATTATAGGTGGCAACCGTGCTATTTTCGTGCTATTTTATACTATTTGTTGAAAATCAACACTTTTAGAAATCATGAGCGCGTGCTACACATAATTAAATAATGCTAAAATAGCACTTTTGTATTATAGGTGGCAACCGTGCTACTTTCGTGCTATTTTATACTATTTGTTGAAAATCAACACTTTTAGAAATCATGAGCGCGTGCTACACATAATTAAATAATGCTAAAATAGCACTTTTGTATTATAGGTGGCAACCGTGCTACTTTCGTGCTATTTTATACTATTTGTTGAAAATCAACACTTTTAGAAATCATGAGCGCGTGCTACACATAATTAAATAATGCTAAAATAGCACTTTTGTATTATAGGTGGCAACCGTGCTACTTTCGTGCTATTTTATACTATTTGTTGAAAATCAACACTTTTAGAAATCATGAGCGCGTGCTACACATAATTAAATAATGCTAAAATAGCACTTTTGTATTATAGGTGGCAACCGTGCTACTTTCGTGCTATTTTATACTATTTGTTGAAAATCAACACTTTTAGAAATCATGAGCGCGTGCTACACATAATTAAATAATGCTAAAATAGCACTTTTGTATTATAGGTGGCAACCGTGCTACTTTCGTGCTATTTTATACTATTTGTTGAAAATCAACACTTTTAGAAATCATGAGCGCGTGCTACACATAATTAAATAATGCTAAAATAGCACTTTTGTATTATAGGTGGCAACCGTGCTACTTTCGTGCTATTTTATACTATTTGTTGAAAATCAACACTTTTAGAAATCATGAGCGCGTGCTACACATAATTAAATAATGCTAAAATAGCACTTTTGTATTATAGGTGGCAACCGTGCTACTTTCGTGCTATTTTATACTATTTGTTGAAAATCAACACTTTTAGAAATCATGAGCGCGTGCTACACATAATTAAATAATGCTAAAATAGCACTTTTGTATTATAGGTGGCAACCGTGCTACTTTCGTGCTATTTTATACTATTTGTTGAAAATCAACACTTTTAGAAATCATGAGCGCGTGCTACACATAATTAAATAATGCTAAAATAGCACTTTTGTATTATAGGTGGCAACCGTGCTACTTTCGTGCTATTTTATACTATTTGTTGAAAATCAACACTTTTAGAAATCATGAGCGCGTGCTACACATAATTAAATAATGCTAAAATAGCACTTTTGTATTATAGGTGGCAACCGTGCTACTTTCGTGCTATTTTATACTATTTGTTGAAAATCAACACTTTTAGAAATCATGAGCGCGTGCTACACATAATTAAATAATGCTAAAATAGCACTTTTGTATTATAGGTGGCAACCGTGCTACTTTCGTGCTATTTTATACTATTTGTTGAAAATCAACACTTTTAGAAATCATGAGCGCGTGCTACACATAATTAAATAATGCTAAAATAGCACTTTTGTATTATAGGTGGCAACCGTGCTACTTTCGTGCTATTTTATACTATTTGTTGAAAATCAACACTTTTAGAAATCATGAGCGCGTGCTACACATAATTAAATAATGCTAAAATAGCACTTTTGTATTATAGGTGGCAACCGTGCTACTTTCGTGCTATTTTATACTATTTGTTGAAAATCAACACTTTTAGAAATCATGAGCGCGTGCTACACATAATTAAATAATGCTAAAATAGCACTTTTGTATTATAGGTGGCAACCGTGCTACTTTCGTGCTATTTTATACTATTTGTTGAAAATCAACACTTTTAGAAATCATGAGCGCGTGCTACACATAATTAAATAATGCTAAAATAGCACTTTTGTATTATAGGTGGCAACCGTGCTACTTTCGTGCTATTTTATACTATTTGTTGAAAATCAACACTTTTAGAAATCATGAGCGCGTGCTACACATAATTAAATAATGCTAAAATAGCACTTTTGTATTATAGGTGGCAACCGTGCTACTTTCGTGCTATTTTATACTATTTGTTGAAAATCAACACTTTTAGAAATCATGAGCGCGTGCTACACATAATTAAATAATGCTAAAATAGCACTTTTGTATTATAGGTGGCAACCGTGCTACTTTCGTGCTATTTTATACTATTTGTTGAAAATCAACACTTTTAGAAATCATGAGAGCGTGCTACACATAATTAAATAATGCTAAAATAGCACTTTTGTATTATAGGTGGCAACCGTGCTATTTTCGTGCTATTTTATACTATTTGTTGAAAATCAACACTTTTAGAAATCATGAGCGCGTGCTACACATAATTAAATAATGCTAAAATAGCACTTTTGTATTATAGGTGGCAACCGTGCTATTTTCGTGCTATTTTATACTATTTGTTGAAAATCAACACTTTTAGAAATCATGAGCGCGTGCTACACATAATTAAATAATGCTAAAATAGCACTTTTGTATTATAGGTGGCAACCGTGCAATTTTCGTGCTATTTTATACTATTTGTTGAAAATCAACACTTTTAGAAATCATGAGCGCGTGCTACACATAATTAAATAATGCTAAAATAGCACTTTTGTATTATAGGTGGCAACCGTGCTACTTTCGTGCTATTTTATACTATTTGTTGAAAATCAACACTTTTAGAAATCATGAGCGCGTGCTACACATAATTAAATAATGCTAAAATAGGACTTTTGTATTATAGGTGGCAACCGTGCTATTTTCGTGCTATTTTATACTATTTGTTGAAAATCAACACTTTTAGAAATCATGAGCGCGTGCTACACATAATTAAATAATGCTAAAATAGCACTTTTGTATTATAAAGGGCAACCGTGCTACTTTCGTGCTATTTTATACTATTTGTTGAAAATCAACACTTTTAGAAATCATGAGCGCGTGCTACACATAATTAAATAATGCTAAAATAGCACTTTTGTATTATAGGTGGCAACCGTGCTACTTTCGTGCTATTTTATACTATTTGTTGAAAATCAACACTTTTAGAAATCATGAGCGCGTGCTACACATCATTAAATAATGCTAAAATAGCACTTTAGTGTTATAGGTGGCAACCGTGCTATTTTCGTGCTATTTTATGCTATTTGTTGAAAATCAACACTTTTAGAAATCATGAGCGCGTGCTACACATAATTAAATAATGCTAAAATAGCACTTTTGTATTATAGGTGGCAACCGTGCTATTTTCGTGCTATTTTATACTATTTGTTGAAAATCAACACTTTTAGAAATCATGAGCGCGTGCTACACATCATTAAATAATGCTAAAATAGCACTTTAGTGTTATAGGTGGCAACCGTGCTATTTTCGTGCTATTTTATGCTATTTGTTGAAAATCAACACTTTTAGAAATCATGAGCGCGTACTACACGTCATTAAATAATGCTAAAATAGCACTTTTGTATTATAGGTGGCAACCGTGCTATTTTCGTGCTATTTTATGCTATTTGTTGAAAACCAACACTTTTAGCAATCATGAGCGCGTGCTACACATCATTAAATCATGCTAAAATAGCACTTTTGTGTTATAGGTGGCAACCCTGAACATGTATACCCTGGTTTGGCGTAAGTTAGCAACGATGCTGAAGGTGTAGTTCACATCAAGCTCTCGGTGTAAATTCTATTGTATTCATACAAGTCGTGACAGTCAAATGGTGATTGTCACACAAGAAAGCCTTTTAGCCTGACATTTTTGGAAAATGAATACAATTCATATGAAAGCTGGTTCAAAATATTTTTCAGGTTAGGCACCAGAATAGTGCTGAAAAAGTCTGAAAGACTCGTATTACGCTTTCTTAATTATTTGTGGGGGGTGAATCTTCCGTTTCGTCATTTAAATGGGAATGAGAGCCTATAAAATATATAAACCGAAGATATTATGTGTCTATACAATACGCAGAGGTTTGGGCCACGATGGAGGATTGGGGGGGGGGGGGGGGTCAAAAGTGAAAAATGTTTTTAAGCATGCATTACTTGACGGTACTACTATTGCTTGACGGTAGTCTAATTGTGAACCACTCAGCGTTTTGAAAATCAAACTTTACCATATACCCATGAAAGGCATACCTGAATACGGGGAATATAGTAGCCCTCTCAAAACAAGGTTCAAAGATCCGCCTGAATCACGCCAAAAAGAATAAAAAAAAAAATGCATAGCGCATGCGAAAGGCATACCTGAACACGGGGAATATAATAGCCCTCTTCAAATAAGTTTCGTAAAACCCTCAGCCTTATGCCAGAGAATAAAAATTTTCACAAAATAATTTAAAAATTATGCCTTGGGAACGTTTTGATGGACTGAACGAGACACGAGACAATAATTTATTGAAGAAGATTCGGAAAAAAAAGTGAGGAATATATGAAAAATGGGGAAATAGAAAGGAAAACATAAAAATGTTGACATTTCAGGGAGAAGGGGCTGGGGGCCTTTTCCCAATCTCTTGAGACCACTCACTAGGCTTGGACTAGATGCGTATATATTGTTATAAAAAGAAAAGGTCCAGATGGCGGCACAGAGTAATTAAAATTCTAGAAAGGCCATCTATCCGTCACAGTTTTGAATTGGTTGTTAGAAGTAATATTTGTTTCAGGTCAACATTCCAATTGCTTGGAAAAGCGTGGTACAGGGTGTACTTTAGATGTGTGATGTCTGTGAAACCACCCAATTCAACTTTCACTGGGTATGTGGCAAATGTGGCTTTGTTGCTTGTATTGACTGCTATAGGTAATCTTTGTTTTTACTTATTTAATTGTTTTGATGCCGATGTTAGTCGATTATTAAGATCTGAATGCTTCCCCTTTGTTAAACATTGTTGCATCTACGAAAGGTTTCACCAACAGAAGACTAAGTTATATTTATATACTATATTTTGTATTATTATATTTAAATATATAATATATATATATGTATGCTATTATATTTATATTTTTTTATTTTATATTTATATTTTTATTATACTTAAGCTTATATTTTTATTTGTATTATTATGTTTATATATTATATTTTTTATTATTATTTTCACTGATTCCTGATTTTGCTCCCAAATTCTGCTCCGTTTCTGAAAGACATGTTCCAATCTTATTGGGTGCGATTTTCCTAGAAAACTTAAGCCTCTTGTATAGTCTTTGTATCATTCTCTACGTTTTATCGCATATCCTCTCCTAATTTTGAACAGTTTTGCAAAACTTGATCAAGTTATGCTTCGTAAATTATGTTTCGATTTGATTTCGTCAAATCTTCATATTTAATTCAGATACTTTCCTCATGCAACAGACCTCACTCAGATGTCTTAAAAACAAAGGAGGGATCTACTTTCTAGACTCGTGTACAACAGGTTTCATGCGCCACTTTTAGCGTGAAGCTATTCAATGCCTGACACGAAGAGGGGTTGTTTGGTGGAATTGTATCACGCGCGGTGGAGCAGATTGGGATACCAAGTTGTAAACCAGGTGGCGAAGTGTCGGTGACTAGTCGGTAATTTTCACTATACACAAGAAACAGTATATTGGCCAGGGAGTTTTGCGTTGTGTATTTCCTACCTTTTATGCTTCTAACCTTCTGGGTTTGCCTCCACACTCTCATAAGCCCCTGAACCCTTCAGTCCCCTCCAACTAACCAAAAAACTAAATATTTTATGGTTTCCCCTACAGACTACTATGCATTCATAGAATTACCTATTCATGTTTGTTGTTACCCCCCCCCCCCCCAATAACTTCATGCGTACCTACCCCCAGATTGCTTAAGCCTTACAAGGTTAATGATACTGCCCTAGCATTATTTTCTGAAAAGAATTTTGGTTAATACGATTTAGATACACGTTTTCACTTTTCGGGCAATGCCCTTCTTAGGCACATAAAAAGGCCAATTATTTGCCTTTATTTTTCTTATTTCCCTGGTTTGGTGTTAATTAAATATTTATTTCTATTTGTAATTTTTTTTTGTAAATGCGATACAGAGGCAATGAAAACATTATTTTATTCCAGAAGGGAAAATAAGAAAATACATGGAATGGAAGTTACAACCAATTGAAATAGAGATTTTACCAGAGATTAAAAGCAAAATCCTATCAACAAGGCCGTGTGCAGAGGGGGGGGGCTACCTAGCCAGAACTCAATCCGAAATTTTTTTTTTGACCAACTCGTAGAGGAAAAAGCAAAACACGTGTAAACATATTTTTTACAATTATTCTGAAGTTTTGGAAAGCCCCCTCCCCCCGAAAAACATCCTGGATAAGGCCTTGGCTATTGATATGTAAAACTATTGCAGCATCTGCAGTTGAAAAGTCGGGGTAGGGTACCAGAGGATTTTTTTTTCAGGCGAATGCTTAAAATCACTAAAAGTTCTTTTTCAAGTCAACTAAAGAAGTATTTAAAAACATTTTCTGGTGCTTGTATGATATACCCCCTACCTAATATTCTTCTAATATGTTTCTCGGACGCTCAATCCTAATGAAACATACCAAAGTAAGATAAAAATATAATACTTCAAAAATAAATGTGGGTTATATATTGGTACATAAGGGGGGGGGGTATAGTATAGCGGGTCTTCATGCCCGATATTTTAGGTACAAATATTCTGCATATTATATAGTAAGAATTGTTTTCCAACTTCACACTGCCCAAATACTTTACCCCCACCCCTAATATGCAAATATGTAGCCCAAATTATATATTTTCCATTTTTTCTGCCACCTCTTAGTCTTGTCTTACGCTAAGCTGAAAGAAACTAACAAAAAAGAACCGGTTCTATAATGTGTAAATGATGAACAACTTGAGTGGTAGGGGGTTTATCATACAAGTACCCATTTTCTTTATTTAAACCAACTCTGGTGTACTCTCTTTACTGGCTCCCTTTGTGCATCTCAAATGCATGGATTAATGATTATAAGAAATATTTCGGTGCTTATCTCTTAAAGCCACCACACCTAAGAAGTGAAGTTAGGTTAGTCCTAAAGAAACATCTCTTAGCTTATAATATGCAGAATAGTTGTAGCTAGCACATTTTGCCTGTAGATCCACTATAACTTACCCCTAACCCCCCCCCCCTCTAATGCACAAATATATAGCCCAAAATATATATTTTCTAGATATTCTCGCAATGCGTTTCAACCCATGGACCTGTCAATTAAATCAATAGTGAGAAACAAAAGCTGGAAAAACAAGTTACGGGTGGGAAAATGCATTGAAAATATTTTGTTTGGACTATATATTTCCACATGGGGGGGGGGGGGGTAAAGTATGACGGGTCTGCATGCAAAATGTAATTAGCCAGAATTAGTCTGCATATTACGAAGTTGTATCGCGAAGACGAGACAATACAGGTTTTCACTATGCTGGTACTAGACAATTAGCTTCGGCTCGGTGGAAAAATACACTGTAACTATATTTTACTTAAATATTTAGTTGGCATTTTGGTTAGGTTAGGTTAAGCTCGTTTAGGTTAGGTATTTAATATAATTTACTCTTGGCGGCCCCCTTCCATAATATTTTTTTTTGTAGTTTCCATAGCCAAAGCTAATTATCTGGTATTAACACCGTGAAAAACGGGTAATGTCTCATGTTCGCGATACAAGTTCTCGAGTGTCTTTCTCGTAATAATACGTAAGTACCGTTTCTATATGCATCCAAAATTGGCGCAAAAAAATCACTAGAATCTGAAGATTTTTATTTTCACCTGGTGGCAGCCCTGCTAAAAACTGAGACTTGTTAACACTCAGAGCAAGGTTATTCGCTTCAAAATATGTTTAATAAGCTGTATCAGGCTTTAATGTTTACTTTCTATCTGACACAACTGTTTGATGATACTTAGTACACTCTAATGAGAGCATTTGCAACGTGAATTGGATTAACATCTTGTTGCAAAGTTTATAGGTATCCAGACCTTGGATCAATCCAGATCTTGGATGAATCTAAGGAGACATGGACTACTTTACATAGACCTTAATTTATCTTTTATTGTTCAGCATAAGTCATTAGCATTAACAAAATAGAGCAAAGGACCAAGGATTGAACCTTGTTGAATTCTAAATTACATATCTGTCTTAAAATCATACCCTGCATCAAAGAAAAATTGGATACACAGTGGAAAATAAACTAGAGGAAATACAGATTAACAAAACAGAAGCATTTGTTTTCAAAATATCAATTGAGAAATATCAAATTGACGTAAATGTGAAAAAATTCTGTTTTTTTTTTAATTTTTAGAGTTTTTGTTTTCATATGTTCCGAAACGAAAAGTTTTTATCCAAAATAACTCGGGTTTTCGATCAAATTGATAGTGTATTTTTGAAAATCAAAATACTAGTAGCGTGGCCAAAGAAAATTAACTTCATGTGGCAATAGGCTTATCTACCTTGATACCACTCACCAACTGTACACAGGATGTTAATACAATATTCATGGATTAATGTTTTTTCCTTTTTTGATAAAGGAAAGTTTCGTGTAAATATATGAACTAGAAATCAAGTACCTAGTTGGGACATGGAAACAAATAAGGTGAAGGGAGGGGACACGAGGCAACCTAAGGCCCAGAAATAAAGAAAAAAAAGAGAAAAGAAATGGCACAAATCGTAGATTCAGAATTTGTTTGAGGGAGGGAAACGCGGTTCCACCACTCCCTTTCTTGTGTTCCTACTTGGCATGATGCCTTACATTCATTTCTATGACCTAAGTTTTTACAACATTGTCATTGCACAGAGCACTTTCAAAATGACGTCATTATACCTAGTTGAATATTTGTAATGATGTGATCAGAGATGCAACTATGACGTCATTTACCACTTATAAGGAGGTGTTATCTCTGAAAATCAACATTTCAATATAATGAATCCAACCAAGAACTTATGTGAATTGAGGCCTCAAAGGCAATCGTCATTTTCTGACAACTTAAAAAATACATGGGAGAACAAGCCAGTAATTTGGTCAGCCCTTCCTAGTTTTATGCTTGAAGATGAAAACAAGGAACGTTTCAATGAAGAAGAAGAAGATGTAAATGCACAAGTAAATTTTTTTACTGAAATTTACGAAGAATATGATGGAAAAGTAACAAAGGAGGTTAGTGATAAACCAAAACATGAGGAAGCACTAAAATCGTACAAAAATCCTGGCTCTTCAAAAAAAGCACCTGAAGTATGTAAGACTGAAATCATTGCTGATGACCCGTTTTATCCTGCGTTTATGTTAGCATTTGACAAGGAGAACAAAAAAAAACAGACGCAGATAGAGATTAGCGCCGATATTTCTAATAATAAGGGAGTAAGTCCGAATAATAAAAGCAACCATCATTTGTATTTATCACTTTCTGAGAACCAAGGGGTTTTAGCTAGTGAAGCCACTTTAGTGACTAGTGAAGACAATGCAAAATCCATGACAGGTACCGACTTGCAAGAATCTTTAATCAATTCAGACACTTCTGATCAGCTGTTGAAAATAAGGGATGATGACAATGGCAAAGAAAACATAGTTTCAGAGGAAAAACTACAGAGAGGAGAAAGGACAGCAAAGAAAAAGAAGAGCGATGGAATGACAGGCGTGAAATTAGTTTCTGAGAAATCACTTTCTGAGAACCAAGGAGTTTTAGCCAGTGAAGCCACTTTAGCGACTAGTGAAGACAATACACAAACCATGACAGGTAGCGACTTGCAAGAATATTTAATCAATTCAGACACTTCTGCTCAGCTGTCAAAAATAAGGCATGATGACAATGGCAAAGAAAATATAGTTTCAGAGAAAAAACTGCAGCGAGAAGAAAGGACGGCAAAGAAGAAGAGCGACATAGATGAGTCTGGACTGACAGGTTTGAAATTAGTTAAAAATTGTGAGGCTGAACAGGTTCAAATAAATGATGAACCCAACATGGAATTGGCGAAAAAAGTTTGCTCTGCAGATCTAACCTATGTGAGAAATATATGGCAGTCAGAAATAGAAGGTGCATATTGTCAAGAGAATGTAGTTTATGAAGATGACAAAAAAACAAAAGACGCTCCAACGACTGCCAATAAAAAAGGAGATATCCCTATCCATGTAGAAGGGACCAAAATAAAATCGCAGCCAGTACTTCTTGGTGCTTTGGAAGAAGAAAATGATCTTTTTGGTCTTCAAAAGCAGATGTTACAAGAAAAGCCTTCCAGCTCAGAAGACACACTAACAGACAACAGTGACAGTGCTCATAATGGAAAATATCAGTATTCAGTGTGGTCTCGGTTTAAAATATATTTAACAGACAAGCTAGGGAGTAGTATACTGGCAGAAAATCGGTCTGGTAAAGTAAAAGGAGGAAAGAGTGATGATGGAAAGTCATCTTCGAACAGAGAAGAAATTCCTACTCAAGAACTAGGGTTAGGAGCCAACTATGACAATACATTTTTTCCTAAGTCTATTGGAAATGAGTCAAAACGAAATGAAGTGTGCGACCGATTACTTTCCATTATTAATAGTTGTAAATCAGCTGCAAGTAATAAACAACTGACCATTGGTGGAGCTGCTGGTTTGGTTATCCTATCAGCTCTTGTTTACAAGAGAATTCGAAAGAATTAAGCAGAATCAGATCAGCACCAATAAAAAAGGAAACAGAAGGTATTATATGCAACTGTGCCAGAGATGGATATACGATGGATATAATCAAAGCACGTTTTGCTATGACGAGAGCATAATAAAGTTTGAATGTAAATTTATTTATAAGGTTTCTAATAAAAGTTTCTATGGTACTTATGTATTATATGAAAAACACACTCGAGAAGTTGTATCGCGAGCATGAGACGTTACCCGTTTTTCACGGTGTTAGTACCGGACAATTAGCTTCGGTCCGGATGAAAAATACATTGTAGCAATATTTTAATTCGATATTTAGTTAGTATTTTGGTTAGGTTAGGTTAGTTTAGGTTACGTAACTTTATGCACAGTGGAATAAACCTTTTTTTTTGGGGGGGGGGGGGATGGGTAAAATAAAAAGAAGATTTCAGGAAGGATCTTTCCCCTTCCACCCTGTTTACTTTCCTGAGACTGGTTCTTATTATTGTCAGATTCCTGACATTGATTAACTAATTTTGAGCATTCAACATTTTAAAGTGATTTCAAAGATTCTGGGATAGATGGAGAAGAATTACGACCAATCAGTCCTTCAAACATATCATGGATTTTGAAGGGGCTAGGAGGGGGAGCAATTGACCCCCTCCTTAGACTTAGAAAAATCCCTTCTTATTCCTATTAAATAAAAAAAAACAAGTTTTTTTTTACTGCAAGTAAGGAGCGACATTAAAACTTAAAACGTACAGAAATTACTCCGTTTATGAAAGAGGTTGTCCCCTCCGCAACGCCTCGCTCTTTACGCTAAAGTTTGACTTGGTCACAGCTCTACTTTTTAAAATAATAAAAAAAAACTTTAGCATAAAGAGCTAGACATTGCGGAGGGGACAACCTCTTTCATATGCGGAGTAATTTCTGTTCGTTTTAAGTTTTAACATGGCTCCTTACTTGAAGTTAGAAAAACTTGTTTTTTTTTTATTTAATTTCATGTTTCATGTCAATTTCATGTTAATGCATGTTTCAATTTTGGCTCACCGCATATGAATAATTAAAACGAAATTTACATATTAATTTTTTTGACTAATGGCTTTCACATATTTTTGTCTGGACGATTTTGATAAAAAGGGGGTGGGGGAGGAGGCCTAGTTGCCCTCCAATTTTTGGTAACTTAAAAAGGCAACTGGAATTTTCTAGTTTTTTTACGAACGTTTTTATTAGTCAAATCTGAGTCAAAAGTAGCTCTTTAGCGGATCTAGAGTTGACTGGCCTACCCGAGAAATATTGTAGACTTCTCAAGGCGCTGCACCATGGGACGGAGAGCTGTGTACAAGTAAATGGTCGGCGCAGCCCGTTCTTTCAAATTATGACGAGGGTGCGCCAAGGATGCCCAGTGGCCACAGAGCTCTTCAATGTCATCATAGATTACGTTATGACAAAAACCACTTCACGTCTCAGCTTTGGGCTCAAATTCGGAGATCATACCACCACAGATGTTGATTTTGCCGATGACTTGGCCATTCTGGCGGACTCCATGGAGCAGCTGCTGGAAGCGCTCCGAATTCTGCGAGAAGAGGCTAACAAAGTAGGACTGCATATAAACTAGAGCAAAACTAAAATTATGGTCATAGACCCATTTTCTCCTGCTGTTAACTCTCCAGTTAGCCTGAACAGCACCACTAGCATCGAGGTTGTTAAAGACTTCACCTACCTGGGCTCCGTAATTTCTTCAAATGGCTCACTTCTCCCCGAGCTGCAGGCGAGATTATCTAAAGCGTCTTCTGTCATGGGTAGACTGAATCGTCACCTCCGGCGAAAACCAGACATCAGTCGCACAAAGAAACTGCAGATCTTCAACGCTCTAGTCGGCTCTGTGATGCTTTACGGAGCTGAGACATGGCAAGCATCAGCTGCAACCCTCAAGAAAATCGACGTATTTCATGCAAAGAGCCTGAGGAGGATTGGGGGCCTACGATGGTCCGACTTCGTCAGCAATGAGAAGCTTCTGCAGCTCACAAAGCAGTCTTGGTTTTTGACTCAAGCAGCCGAGAGGACCTTACGATGGTTCGGGCATCTGCTTCGAATGCCACCACATCTACCCGCAAAGATGATCTATGACTTCGACCCTATCAAATTTGGTTGGAAGCGACCTCGTGGCCGACCGAAGAAACGTTGGTCCGACAGCCTGTCCGAGTTCTTGACGATGGCAAACATCAGACAGGATGAAGAGCAAATACTCGCCATGGACCGAGTGGATGGAGGAGGCAGACGTCACTCTCTACGCCGAGCAGTGCCCGGCAGGAGACTTAAGTCTAGTATGTCAAAGTCAAGTTTTTATTAGTAATAAATATACGTAAATTAAAAATTAACTTACGTAACGAACTTCTATATTTGTATATTTTTATTAAATACATGAGGCGGTTTTCCCCCTCGTCAATACCTCGCTCCCAATTTTGTCCCAATTCTTTAAGAATGACCCCAGAATCGCAAAGGCCGTAGAATAAATAGTTGAAATTACTAAAAGTACGTCAGCGAAAAGAGTGAGGTATTTAGGAGGAGATGAACCCCTCATATGCGTAATAATTTCTGTTCGTTTTAAGTTTTAATGCTGCTCCTTACTTTCAGTTGAAAAACTTTTTCATTTTTATTTTTTCATTATTTTTGCTTAAACAATACTAGAAAATCCTGAGCCCCCTTCATGGAATTTCTCTTCCCCCATGACAAATTCCTCCAAGTAAAGATCCTTCCACGTAGCTTTCTCCCCTCAACCCCCCCCCCTCCTCAACCAAAGAAATTCTCCTGAAAACGTCTGTACACTTCCCAATACCATTACTGTATGTAAACACTGGTCAAAGTTTGCAACTTGCAGCCCCTCCCCGGGAACTATGGGGGAGTAAGTCGTCCCCAAAGACATCTTATAATGTTTTTCGACTATGCTGAACAAAATGGCTATCTCAAAATTTGGATCCATTGGTTTTGGAGAAAAAAAGAGCGTGGGAGGGGGCCTAGGTGCCCTCCAATTTTTTGGTCACTTAAAGAGTACCAGCTTTTCATTCCCATTAGAATAATCCCTCTTGCGACATTCTAGGACCACTGGGTCGATAAGACCACCCCTGGGAAAAAGAAAGAAAAAAACAAACAAATAAACACGCACCCGTGATCAGTCTTCTGCCAAAAAAATACGAAGTTCCACATGTTTGTAGATAGGAGCTTGAAATGTCTACAGTGGGGTTCTCTGATACGCTGAATGCGATGGTGTGATTTTCGCTAAGATTCTATGAATTTTAGGGGGTGTTTCCTCTTATTTTCCAAAATAAGGCAAATTTTCTCAGGCTCGTATCTTGTGATGGGTAAGACTAGATTTGATGAAACCTGTATTATTAAAATCAGCATAAGAATGCGGTTCTTTTAATGTATCTATTAGTATCGAAATTCCGTTTTTTTAGACTTTACTATTGAGCCGGGCCGCTCCTTACTACAGTTCGTTACCACGAAATGTTTGATATACTAGAGAAGTACATTAGTTCAGTTCCTTTTCAATTCAGTTTCTTTTATTATTATAACAAAAATATTTACAAGAGCACTATTCCAATGGTCTCAATAAGGCTCCATGGCCCGTAGTATGGAGGCTAAATACACTTAAAACTATCAGTGTTATGTGCGAGAATAAACCTGCACTTGTTAAGAGAGGAAGAGACATTAGTAGTTGGTTCGTTGCGAAGTCCTCATTTAAGCGGGGTTATATTCTATATTCGTCTATATGGATTATTTTGGTAAACTTTTTTCCTGAGAAACTGAGCAAAGGCTGTGTGAAAGCATGGTATCAAATAGGAAGATAAAATCTCATGGAGCTAGATTTTCAAGATGATTTGGCTCTCCTATATACAAATGTTAGCGATGCGAATGATGTCTTGGATATTTTGAGGGTTCAGGGCATGAGAATAGGTTTGAAAATTAATGTCAAGACGACTAAGTCGCTTAGAGTATGAATAAACGACGATGACGATCTAGGATAATCTGAATATTGTACCAGTCGTCAAAATACTAAGGCCGTCATACTACCCACCTTCTCTCCCTCCTCATGTAGGCTAAGAGTCAGATCAGATACTAAAGTCGTCAGACTTACCTGTGGAGGATACAGATTGAGTGTACATTCAATGCACGCAGATTTTCCAGGCATAATGATCCTTGCATTTCCTTTAAATCCTTCTGTGCCACCATCAATCAAAGGGATTAGCTTGTTAGGTGGGTCCACATCAAGAGAAACAAGCATTGAGTTCATCCACCTTCTTTTTACCACATATTCTACTACATAGATGCAGACAGATTTGACCTTTGTGGGAGGAGACAGGGTGTTATTTTCATGGGTGGTAGCACAAAACAACACAATTTAAGCTCATGAACCCTTTCTGGGGACTGCCAAGCTAATCTCAAGGGGTAATTCCCCACTCCCTGTTTTAGGTTTAAAACAGGCAAGGTTCAGGGCAAGAGAATAGGTTTGAAAATTAATGTCAAGACGACTAAGTCGCTTAGAGGTTGAATAAATGACGATGAAGGGGTGATGTTAGGTAACGAGGAAATCGAACAAGTGTATAGCTTCACTAAACTAGGTAGTATTACTAGTAAACATAGTGGATACAGTGATGATCTAGCCCGTGGAACAGCCAAGGCGCAGAGTATTTTTGCAGTAAAAAAAATTGGAAGAATGGAACGATAAGTCTTCGACCAAAGATTAGAATGGAAGCCACAGTAATGACAGTTGTCTAGTATGTCTACGAAACGCAGGCACTTTAAAAAGTAGAGGAAGATGGTTTAGATGCTAGATAGTATCCAAAGAAATAGCCTAAAGATACTTTTAATCACCATTTGACGGATCATGTATCACACAATTAGCTGCACAAAACATGTGGGTCGAATCTATTTTCTGGGACTAAAATAAACGAAAGGTCAGGTCAAGATGGGTAGGACATGTTTTACAGATGAAGAATGATAAATAGCCAGAAATCGTGCTTTATGGCCATATATCTGGGCCGAATTAAAGCAAATCGTCACCAAATGAGGTGAGAGGGATTCTGTGAAGGAAGTCAAAGGAGATAGGAACTTCATGACAGAGAGTAAAGAGTTAAAGTTTGAATAAACATGCGTGAATAAGGAACGTTCGTACCTACGTCGACCTCAGGGGGCTAGGTGCTGCATTACGTTGATGTCAGTAGTAGTAGTAGAAGCATATATAAGCTTAAACTAACAGTGTCAGGGCCCAAAAGAATGTGGAAGGAGTACCACCAACAAGCTGTTCGGAGTCCATAAAGGGGGATGATTTTAATTGATAAAAAACAATGAAAAGGAAAAATATTAAAAATATTTTTCAGCCTCTATACATGTAGTCTGAAGGTTTTTCCTTTGAATTTCTCGTTAAAGCTCTGCCCTTTTTTTATAATGAGTTCTTAATTACATAATAAATAAAATAAAGAAATAGTACACATTTACTTATCTGTAAAATTGCAAAGTCAATGGACATACCGCTGAATAAAACAAATAAAGATAAAAAGTAGTTGACTACTCTGGCCATAAGTTAGCTATCTGGCACCGTAAGGGTAGGTACCAGAATATCTTCAAGAAACTGTAAATTCAAAACAATAGAATCAGATTATCATTACAACAGCTTCTAAGTAGGGCTATGGAGTCCGTTAAAAATATCCCAGCTTTAACACCATCCCTCAAAAACACACGACTAAAATCCCTTACCGGGAAATGTCCAACCGCGACTCATTGGAAACCAGCAGTTCATGTCGATAGTTAGGTATTACGTATTTACCAAACTAAGAAGATAGAGCCGTCTTTCCTTTAATATTTAACATAACAAAATTCATATTTTTTTAGAGAGAGAGAGTAGAATTTATTGACAAAACAATAAATTATTGCTACTCCTCCTTAAAAAAGAGCTTGTCCATGGGCAAGGTAGAGAAAATAAAATCCTTAAAACGAAAAGAATACTTGGCCACCGACACCACTAATACCATCAAACTAAACAATAAATACAAAAGAACATCATATATTAGACATTTTCTCAGGGAACACCATATCAACAAAACCCCCACAATAAATCAATCAATCAACACTCATAATCAGCAAAAAGCAGTTCCTTAATGGTTTTTCTAAATATATGGGGTTATCCAATAATCTTAATATCCTTAGGTAAACTATTCCATTTCAGTGTACCTCTATAAAAACAGGAAAACATGAACGGGAAGAAATACCTCTAGGTACATAAAAGTCAACACTACCCCTTGCATCGCGAAAATGGACATCAGACCTAATGAAAAATAATCAACAAAGCAACGAGGCTGAATATCCTGCAGTACAAAAATAAACCACATTATGCAGAATTCACGAAGGCTAGCAGACGGGAAAATTTTCAAAATTGCGTAAATTTCTCGAACAGACTTACGTGGAGATATGCCGGCTAAAATCCTTACTGCATGATTTTGTAGAACTCTTATTGGTTTTAAGATAGAAGGAAAACTAGAGAGCCAAATACTCGAACAATAAAGTATATACATAGGGTGTATTAAAAAAAAAAAATATATGACGAAGGATAGATTTATGAAAACACTGATGAAGTTTTTTCATATACCTAGATTTCTTGCCAGAATTTTACTAGTTAAAGTTAAAATTTGCTTATCTCAAAGACGCAGACTGTTTTATAACGCCATTGGTCATATCAAATTCCTTGATCCATGGGTTGAAATACGGTGATCGCGAGAAAACAATAAAATTAGACTAAGCCATTTTAATCCTTAGTTTATTTACCCTCAGCCCTGATACAATTCTACTAACTGATTCCTTCATGGAAATCTACAGCAGCTCCCCACTCTAGTGTGCTAGTGGCTGTTGCACCTTCATCAAAAAAGTAATTAGTCGGGTTTACCGTTAGTTCATTTATTCTGTAGCAAAAATTATTTATACAATTGTTAAATCATTAATATATATCAAGAATAATATAGGACCAAGAACTAATCCCTGCGGAACACCTATTTCTACACGCTTTTTTTTTGAAGAAGAACATTTAGTTGGACATACTGATAAAGATTACTTAAAAAAAAACTTCTTACAAAATTAAAAGATTTTCCCCTCAAACCATACACCTTACACTTCTTAAGTAGAAGTTTATGATCCACAGTGGCGAAAATTTTCATCAGATCTAGAAATACAGCACCTACTTTAAAACCTGTATCAAATACCTCATTCATAATAATTGTCAAATAAATCACCGCCTGTTCCGCATTCCTTTTTCTACGGAAACCAAATTGTGTCTCTACCAGTAACTTATGATCCTCCAAAAAACTCATCATTTTAATACTAAACACTTCTCTAAAACACAGGAAATGATGGATAAAACGGATATCAGTCTATAGTTTCCAGGGTTATTTTGAATACCACCCTTGTGAAGTGGGGTTACACGGGCAACTTAATAATTGTCTTTAAAGTCTACCGCTACCAGAGGAATTACTACGTAATCCATAATTTTTTTTTTTAATTTCATCAACTGTTACAAGTCTAAGGTGAAGAGATACATCAATCTGGTTTCTCAGACCTCGAACGCTGGATCGCCAATATCAGGTACAACTGACATAGCTAGATTCGGACAGATATTCGAAAAATAACTCTGAAACGCATTACATATACCATTTTCAAACTTCAAAGTCTCACCCATTGTACTAATTAATTCATCAGGTACTCTGTTTATTTTATTCCAATCACTTCTTTCATTAATCCCCCGGTATTCTTCAAAATCATACACAAATCCAGGGTTTTTCACTTGAGTTTTTTCTATAGAACAGTTTCAATGTGACTACTTCACTTATCAAACTTTGCAACTTTTCATTAAATAAAACAAACCTCGAAGTTGTGTCCTGAACTTCGCCTAAAACCTCATTTGCTTAAATTACTTACAACTTCTTTACTTTTAAAGCAAGTCTTGCGCGTAAAAATATCCACTCAGGCTCTGAAACTTTTTTTAGCTACCAACCGGGACTTTCAGTCCGGAATTTTTAAAGGTTACTGACCACGTTCTTGCTATTAAGGGATTCAAAGATATAAACACATAAGGTGCCAGCCATGCGAAATGATACATTTGAGCTACTATCGATTCATCAGTAATCCATAATCAAGGTACAATTGATACAAAAATACTGATGGATCGCCTATAATTCATAATGTTTTATCAGGGTACAAGTGCTGCTAAATACAACGACTTTTCGTCACGAGTAATTTACAATTCATCAGTAATATACTACCAAACCTATACAGCAGGGTTGTGTTCTAACCCCATTTATATGGATCATTTTGATGGACTTTGTCTTACAGAGCACAGGAAAGACCATGGGAGAACACGGAATCAAATGGGAAAGACTTAGATCAGGCTGATGAGCTTTTAGAGGTTCTGCAGAATCAGGGTGCTAGAATAGGTTTTAAAATTAATGTTAAGAGGACTAAGTCATAAAGGCCAGGAATTAGTGAAGATGAAAAGGTGACGTTGGGTAACGAAAAGATCGACCGAGCGGACAGAGTCACATACCTTGGTAGTAATATTAGTAAAGACGGTGGGACCATTGAAGATGTTAAAATCGAATAGCCAAGGCCCAGGGTGTTTTTTTCACAGTCGAAAAAAGTTTAGAAGAATAGGTAGATAAGTCTGTGAACCAAGATTGGAATATTGGAAACTACAGTGATGACAGTGGTTAAATGCGGCGCTCCGAAAAACGGAGGAAGATTTTCTAGATGTATTCCAGAGAAAGTGCGCACGGATTGTTTTGGGTACCCAGCTGACTGACCGTATTTCAAAGAGTATGCTGTACGAAAAGTGTGCTTCAACCCCGCTTTCTAGGGCTATAGTGATAGAAAGGTCGAGATTGCTAGCGCAAGTTCTGCGGATGAAGGATGATAGATTACCGAAGATGATCCTTTTCGTCCAGCCGTCTATGGTGTATGAAACTAAGAGAAAAAGGATATAATAAACGAAAAATAAAATCAAACAGATGATAAAAACAAGGATTGTGTCAGCCAGTAGCAAACTATGCATTGATTCATTATACATCACCAAGGTGTGAAAAGGGTAGGAAAAACTGTGGAATCACCAGGGACCCATGGTTTTTCGAGAAATCATTGGCAAGGGGTAAGTGATGCAAAAGATAGCACAGTGATCTTAACAGTGATTCACATTGCACTACTATGGTGCATCCATTTTTCATTAGTAAGCCATTATCAAGGTGAAGGTGTTGTAAAAGATCAAACAGTTAAATCAACACTGATTCATAAAACAGCAGCGATTCATAATCTGGTGAGGTGATTTATTTCTTTTCATATGTGGAATACTCTTACATTGCCCAAATATATAGATGAATTGATTTTGCTAATCTCGTTCTGGAAAAATATACATAAAAATATCTTATTGGGTAGATGAAAAAAATGCTTACATTTTTTGTTGTTTAGTTTTTATTTACTTGTTGTTTGTTTAGTTTTTCTGCTTAATGATATTAGAAAACAGATATTTTTGTAAAATTGTGTGTGATATTTTTATCGAATGATTGATTTCTCAAATCCCAGTATTGGCTGTTTATAGCCTCTGGCATGTTGGCAGTTCAGGAATAAGTGTATGCATTGTTTTGATTTTGTCAATAAATCAAATCAAGTCAAATCAAGCACTAAGGTGTCAAGTACTGTTAAATATACAGCACTTTGATCATCAAGGCGTAATGGAAAATATAATACCGCTGGATAACCAGGAACACATGAAGCATCACCAAAGCGAAGTGTCGCAAAAGATAATACCGTTGGATCATCAGTGATTCATGCCGTTCATATTGAAGATATGATAAAGGGAGTGGGGCTGGGAGGGAGTGGGAATTCTAGTGCATAGAAGCGTTGGGTTCCAGATCCCTTGGATTTCCATACAGCTGATTCTAGAGGACTCATAATTCAAGCGCCATTCAGTCTAGAACAGTGACTGCATCAGCTCAGCCTGTAAAGACTGGCTGGGTCATCTCGTCAAAAAAAGAATATCAAAGTGCTTTTTTGGAGTAGCAATCAACGGTATTTCGGTATAATATTTCATAATAGTACTAAAACAAAATTGTGTTTAGTATTGCAATTTTTAAAAGATTTTTTCTGTTAACAATGAAGAAAAAAAGAACGTCTACTCAAAATCGACATGGCCTTACCCAACGGATATAATTAAAAACTACGAAGGTATCTAACTCTAAATAGAAATAACGGAAATCAAGCGAAGTGTAGCTCTTCACTAAAGACTGTAGGCAGTAATAGATTATACTAGACAAGACTAAAAATTAGCATAAAGTGAGACCGATATAAGCCAAAAAAGAACTAAGTCTTACTTGAAAGTAAAAGCCGGAATGCCACGTCTTAGTTGACCCCTCAGCCCACTCCTTGTCAAACACAGTACAACACTTTCGATTGGTAAAATCTGACGGATTTCTTCTTCCATATGCACCTAAAGTAAGACTCGGATTATTATCAATAAACATTTGAATGATATGCATTTATGTTAGCCTTTTTTATCGTGAGAAGAGCAAAGCCGTTTTTAACTATTACTTTAAGTTAAAGATAATTTCTTAAACCACATTGACCATAACATAAAGAAGAAACAATCAAAAATGTTTTTTTTTTAGGCAAAACAAAAATACTGAAAAAAACGCAAAAGGAATATAGAAGGGACAACCGCCTTTCTTCTTCATTGCGAACAAAAAAGAATATTTAAGGAAAATGCAAGTATTTTACAACGTCTATTTGTTAAATATGACCGAATCCATTCAAGAACCGTCGACTTTATCCCATATCCTTCTAATGTTTCAAGAAGGATGTCAAAATCAACGCAATCAAAAGCTTTTGTTAAATCTAGAAAAATCGCCAGAGAATATAAACCATCATCTTGCGCCGATTTTATATTCATTATAAGATCCGTAATGGCGAGTTCAGTGGATCTGTTTTTCCAAAATCCATATTGTTTATCAGAAAGAATTTTATTAGCTTCAAAGTATTCATATAGTCTTTTTGCAGCAAGCTTTTCATATTTTTTCGAAAAAATTGGAAGTAAGCTAATTGGTCGATAGTTATCAATTACTGTTGGATCTCCTCCTTTAAAAAGTGGAATTAATTTGGATTCTTTTAGTTTAGTAGGGAAAATACCTTCGTCAAGGCTTCTGTTTATAAGGACCGTAAGAGGATCAATGATTGCTGGTTGTACTTTTCGTATTAGTTGCAAAGAAAGTCCATCTAGGCCCGTTGACCTTGTCCCTTTAATTTCACAAATGCATTTTTTTACTTCATCACATGTAACAGACGGAAATTTTTGCATTTCTGCCATTGTCTCTTGTTTCTTTAGTTTTGGAGGTGTTACCTATGTCATTAGTTTTCTTTTTGATTTTGCATTCGACAGTTTATCTTTTATTTTTTGTTCCACATTTACAAAAAATGAACCAAGAAGACTTGGAATTTCTTCCGGTGATTTTATTGATTCTTTTTCACTTGCTAGTTCTTTTATATGATGTATTTTTTCTGATTAATTTGGATCAATGACCGAATTAATTATTTGCCAGGTTTTCCTGGGGTTCCCATTTGCATTTTTAAAACTCTTTTGAAAATATATTTCCTTTGCCCAAAATAGGGCAGTGAAGGCTACTTTTCTTCTCCCTCGGCTTTACCCTTCCTCTGATCTTTATACTGATACTGGAATAGCTCCGCTGGATCATATTATAGGTAAAAGTACTCTTTATTTAGCGCATTCTGCTTTTCTAGGTACTCTTCCACCGACCCTGCAGCAGTTTTTCTCAAGGACAGGCTCAGGTAGGTACTTTTCTTCTTTGCGTAATTCTTCTCGACGATTTATTTTACCAAAACGATCCTCTACAGCAACTCAGAGGTCTCCTGTATGTCAGTCAATTCTATTATGGAACTCCATCCCTTTGGATGTCCCTCTTTTTCTTTCTGCAAAGGCATTATTTCGTCGGGTCTTTCCAGTTAAATAATTTTTGTCTCTCTTTTAATTCTATCCCAATTTGTATGTCACTTCTCTTCTTTTAAAACCTTGTCTTGTTCCAGTGTTTTTTTTTTTTTTTTTTTTTTTTTGTATATATTTTATAAGTGTTTTATTTTTTTTCTCTGTGGCCCATTACAAGCATAGCTTCTTGGGCCTATTAACTGATTTACTTTTGTAATAGTTTTCTTTAGTATTAATAAATTGATTGATTGATTGATTGATTGCATTTCTTTTCAGCTGGTTTAACTTATTTCTATATTCTTTAAACTGGTGAAAATTCTCTTCAGACGGATTATTTAAATATTGTTTATAAAGAATTTTGCGGTTGTTAACAGAAACGAGAAGTCCCCATGTCATCCATGGTTTTCTGGGCAAATGCTTACGCTTTGGCTCCTTCAACACAGGTAAACAGTGGTAATTATAACTGCTAGTAATTAAATCAATAAATGCCGAATACGCTGAATCTGAATCAACGTGGGCTTGAAAAAATTTTTGCCACTGAATACAATTTAAGCTTAGTACCAGATCTGCAATATTTTTTTCTGACTCATCTCGCCGATTAAGCCTGTAATTCGGTTCTGACTTTATCTTACTTTTATCCGTCACTACATCAGTGAAATTAGCAAAATGATCTGATGTTTCAAATAATAGCACTTCTACGAACTTTCTAACAATATTTTGGTGAGATACAAATATATTATCAATCAGAATCGCGGACGTTGGAGTTACCCTTGTGGGTATTCGGACTATAGGCAGGTAACCATATGGCATACAGTTTTGAAGAGATAACAGATTTTTGTTATTTTTTAACGATAGTAGATCCATATTAAAATCCCCAAGCATTATTACCGGGTACTGACGACACTTCAACTTTGACAAAAGCTTTTCTAGTTCATCCATAAATATTTCCGTATCACCTGACGGGCTATGATAAACCAACACAATTAGAATTTCCTGATGATTTAATTTTACCTTGAGACAGAATGACTCAAATATTCCTTCAACACGAACATTAAAATCAGGTATTAGCGAATAATCAAGTCCTTGTCGCACATAATACGCTAGGCCAACTTTCCTTAGCTTTTCACGGTTTAATACTTCTAACGAGAAACCTGTAATATCAAGCATTTTCTTATCAATACTCTCTGTAAGGAACGTTTCTGTCAGCGCTAGAACATCAAATTGATTATTTCTACTAACAACTTCAGATATTTCATCATATGCTGTCTGTAATGACTGACAATTTAAGTGACCAACCCTTAAGTCCGACTTATTTACCTTTTTCGAGCACTCACTTACATATCTGCATGATACAATATCTACCAATAATTCACTCTTTTCTTTGTCATCTTCACCTAGCGTTGTGTTTATCAGAGAATCTAGGTACAGAGGAATTTTTTCAAATTGTTCTAGTCGATTCATCTGTATAACGCACTAAATGAACTAATTAATTTATCACTGACACAATGCAATTACTCCCTGTCTTGTTACATTACTGGTTGAGAAGGATCGGGCAATGCAATTATGTCATCGAAATTCGTAACTCGCTTTGTAGTTGAACCTATTTTGGCCATGATTTACCAGCACTGTTTTTGCCAACAAAACTGTTCTGAAGCTCACCTCAAAAGATGCCCCTCTCTCCTTTGTCTCGTTGCCAATCTTCCGAACATCACTTGTTTCGGCTATGGTGAGGTCACTAATTTGCAGCTTTTTTTCATAATGTTCAACAGATTTGATGACACAGTTTGTGAGGCGGAAACCTCTTTCACGCCATGTATGACCAGCTTTGTTGCCTTAGCTTCCTGTTTCAAAGAGTCAATCTCACACCATAGCGAATTGACTGACTTTTCATAGGTCGAAATCATTTTTTCAATTCGCAGTAATGACTTATGGTATAGTTCAAACTTCATGTCGTATTCGATCTTCAAACTGTCATGGACAGCTTGAGTGATTTTTTCAAACTGAGAGGTCGTAATTCCTGGCATACTGTCCTTTAGTTTTTCTACTTGTTTTGTGATTTCAGCAGAAACGGTTGTGCTAATATTGGCTTGATCGGACGCTATCTTTAGCGCTCTATGATCAAGCGATTCTCGAAACGAAGTTGCGTTACTCGAGACAGTTCCACCAAGATCCGGATTTTGAAGCATTTCTTTTAGTGCTTTTGCCACTGCGGGCCTTTTGTCGGTTTTGGCCACTTCATAACCAGCATCGTATTCCATTAGGGACCCAGCAGTAACAATTGCGAGTTCGTTTTTACCTCCGTAGCAGAGTATTTGGTACTTAACTTGACCGTCCTTAATTGGTATAACTTTTATTATCTTCACGGGCCAGCTTTTGTAGTGTGTAAATCAAGTAGTGCGTTATTGTATAAAATGATGTCAGTTCATTTGTTGACAGATAAGTCTATCTGTCATCCCTCCATGCGTCATTCCTAGAACAGAACTAAGGTAGATGGCGTTAGAGGTTTTACCTTTCGGAATAGGGTCTTTAGCTTGATCAACTTGGGAACTGATGGTTTTACCGGTTCTATAGCAAGAGCAAATGTTATTTTTCTTTAGGTGTTTGGAAATGTGGTCTGAAACCCCTTTTACATAAAAGAGACTAAGATGTAGTATTTCCTCTTCATTTGTATTTCCATAACACTATTTGAAAGTTTTTTAGTACGTGTTTCAATCACGGAATTTATTAACCTAATCAGCTAACCATTGCCAAATAAAACATCTCTAAGGAGGTCGAGCTCTGAATCCAGGAAAAGTGTTGAACAAACCTGCAATGCCCTATCAACCAGGAAAGTGACCACTCCTCTTTTCATCACAGCTGGCAAGTTCAGCTGTAGATCTTTCATTATCCTAGGTCGGCCCCAAAAAACAAATTTTGGGGCGATTTATGGAGTGAAAGAACCTGTGACACTGGTCAAATCTTCTTTAGACAAATGTTTATCTGGGAATAAATGTAAAATCGATTGATTACACAGATAAAGTGAATGAGACAGTGCCAAGTTAAGCTAAGACACCATGTTTATGTGCCGTGTGCCATCGAAAAGTAACTCTTTTGGCGGCTGTTTCGAGAATAAAGAAGGTTAGAAAAGTGGTTAGCCCCTCTCGAGAAATATGTTATTTAGCGGAGTCATTGAAATAAAACTAAACTATCCTACATAAGGCTAAGGCTTGGCTATCCTAAGATTTAAGGGAGTCATTGAAATTAATATTAACTCGATTGGATACTGAAACTGGATACGAATACAAAGTTCAAGATAAGGCTTAGGGCTAAGATAAAGCTAATGCTTGACTCCCCTAAGATTTAAGGGAGTCATTGAAATAAATATTAACTCAATTGAATACGCATACAAAGTGCAAGATAAGGGTTAGGGCTAAGCGCAAGATAATGCTAAGGCTTGACTCTCCTAAGATTTAGGGGAGTCATTGAAATAAACATAAACCCAATTGAATACTGAAATTGGATATGGACGCAAAGAGCAATATAAAGATTTACCACAAGGAAAGAAAACTTGATAACTAACTAATCTAACCGTACAGTGATGATACCTGACATGTTAGTTCAGGCTCAAAAACCCCCATCTGCAATATCTATGAAATGGTTAGGATATTAAGCTGAGATTTTCCGGGAATGTTATGGATGCTTGATGCTATATGTGTTCAGAGGGTCAAAAAGACGCATCTGAAATATCACAGGAACGGCTAGGGGTAGTAACTTAAAACTTTCAGGACATGTTGCAGTTTCAGTTTTAAGCTTAACTTCCATCTAAGAACTATCTTGTTTTGTTAATTTTGTTATTTTTTTAAAAAAAATACACATCAAACTTGAAAACAGTTAAAGGGTTAATGCGTAAAAATTCTGGAGGATTAGCTGCTTATTATCTGAGAGATAATATCAAACTTTCAGGATTTGGCATGCAAGTGCTATGAAGATCAAACTTCCTCATCACTATTTTTTCCAATGAGACAAATCTGAAATCAAAGTAATGAATATCACCATATTATTAGGCAGCAAACACAGTCTTGTTTAATTATTGAAATTGAGGTATAATGCACTTTTCCTAGGTAAGTTATGTTAATAACCATCTATATCAGTTATAACTTAACTATAACTTAAGTATGGAAATTTTATTGTAACTAATAGGTAATTGAATTTATAATACCAAAAAAAAATAAAAAAAAATCAGTTCTTTGTATTTTGCCGCTTATCAGAAAGATCTCACTTGCAATAATAAGCTAATCCCCAGAATTTGTACATATTCAACCTGGAACAGTTTTTCAAGTTTATTGTGTATTTTCAAAAAAAGGACAAAAATTTACCAAACAAAATAGTTCCTGGATAGAAGTAAGCCAAGAAATTGAAGCTTTAAACAAACAAGCAATATTGCTTCTGTGACTTATACACATATATTTATGACAGTAATACATACAAACTGACTGGCGATATTTCCCTATATTTGTTGGATTGTGACAAACTTGCGCTTTACTGAAAACACAAAATCCAAACATAAAAAAAAAACAAGACAATTGTTTTAGGAGTCTGGGCATGTTTTAATTTTATATCCTTACTTGAAAAGAGGTGTATCTTCCAAGATTTGGTCCAATGTGTGATGAAACATGTCCAGCTGCATTGCCACTCCACAGAATTTCCTCAAATCTGTCAAAGGCGACAGAGTTAACACCAAATGCGCCCCCAATATCCGCAATAGCTGTTTCTCTATATTCATAGCCACAGCCTGACATCTTTGTATATTCTCAATTTCCAGATGATCTATTTCACATTCCTAAAAAAACAAGAGACATAAATAAAGAGTATTTGCTGTGATACGTGCCCTATGCTGATTATTTAACTAATAATTTTGTAGAAGACCACTAGGTCTCGGGGATTGATGTATTTTAAAGATTAGCCTGCCCCTAAATCACCAATTTCCGGCGCATCCGTTCTTGAGCAAATACACATTGACTACACCATAAGGATAAACAAATTCAAAAACATCGCTATATAAAGAAAAAGGCCAAAAATAACTAGAAAAATAAATATACAAAAGGACTTATTTCAAAAATGATGTAATCATTCATTCACCTGCCATGCAAAAGTCTAACATATGTTATAATCAAATTCTATTTTAACTTTTCCTGGTTTGTAAATTGTTTGCTGATACAGAACATATTTCATATTTCCAGGAAGCACATATTTGCTACTGACATTTCATTTAAGCGCCAGTACACCAGAGACTGACAGCCCTCCTTCACCCCTCACTGTCAAAAGCCTCAACTTTCTTTCCCTCCCAAAAAGTTCGTTCCTCCTTTAAATCCCTTTTTATGAAATTCTTACATTCCATTTAAGAACACCCTGTTGTAAATTTAGCCCCAGGTAGATTACCAAAGAGGTATGTTTTTTTTTATTTGGGGGGAGGGATAATGTGGGAAACTTCACTTACTATTCCTACTGCTAACAACACTCCAGAACCAAGAAGTTTGAGCCCAACACAGCTACGCATGCTCCTCTGCCATCCAAATCTGTTTGAAGCTTCTCTCTTTAAACCCTCCCAAGAAGTTCCCATTTCCCTCAAACGGTTCCTTGCAACACACTCATCCCATTCAGGGACGACTAGCTTTTCGTTGGACCCTTGATGGTTGGTTGAAAATGATAATCTTTGGAAATCAGTCAATCTCCCTTATATTGTAATCTTAAGCAGTGAAAGGAACCCACAGCTATTAATCTGTGCATTACTTGACACATGGTTATTCGAATGAGTACCAAAAACTATTCTCAGACATTCCTCTGGAGAAACGTCAAGTATATCTTCCTTAGCCTTTCAAAACAGCACATTTCAGAGTCATTATTGACGATGGTCATTACCGGGGTATAATATTTTCCATTCAACAGACTTCTTTCAACAAGGAACTTCAACTACTTTTTATGTCTTCACTGCATCCACCATCCTGACAATCAATAGTACCTATGTAAATAAAGCTATCCACTGAGTCAAATTTCATGTTAGCTAACAATCCACTATTCAGTCTCAATTATTCCTGATTAAAAATGACTAGGTCTTTTTAATATAAGCTTAAATTTTCATGAGCAAAATTAATCTCACACCATGAACAATCTAAACCTTCAAAAATCTTCCAGTCTACTGACATTTTTACCTAGGATTCTCAAATCCTATACTTATTCTAATCCTAGGAGAGCACTATATTTCCATTTCGAAAAATATTCTTCTTTAGCATTTGCTCTGTTCCTTAGGACAGAAAATAATAAGTCGCCATAATCCATAAAAAGCCAGTTGAATAATCTATAGTACCACACAAGGGGAAGGCATTTAATAAAAAGCTTTCCTATCAGCTGAAAAAAGATTTCCCATGAGCTGAATCAAATAGATGTTCATAATCAATAAAACTAGGACTAAAGACAAAGAAATTGTAGTATAATAAAAGCTTTTACTTAATTGATGGCATTTCATACAAATTTAACAACTAAAATTTAAAGTACAAGTAAGCATGAGAGTCTACATCCATATGACTGGAGATATTGGCCTCTAAAACATCTCAAGTTCCATGCTCACCTTATACAGTAGTTGCTCCTCTGCCACTAGAGGCACCCAGAAAATACAGAAGGTTTGTCCTTCATCCCTCATTTGTGATTCTGTGCAGATGTCCTCTGGATTGGGTTAGATTATTGTGCAAGTGTAATTCTGGCCCCACTGGTAAATGTCCTGATGCATATTTTTTCCCCTTTTCCTTTCTTAGTGTTGGGTCTGGCTGACACTCTAGTACTGCTTTGGAGAGACTACCCTGCACAAACAGATACTATTCCTGAAGTAAAGCCATCTTTGTTGGCATTTGACATCTGTTACAAGGGCCTGGCGTGATATAGCACTAACTAACTGGTTTGTAAGGTGGTCTCTCGCCCTACAAAGACAAGTTTCCTCAAAAGCAAGGACCCTCTTTTCCTGTTGCTGGTTTAGACGTAAGTATTTACTGTTTTATAGGGGGGTTCAGAGGATATTACTGTTTAATAGCCATTTTTCAATTTCAAAGAGTACTTTTTTGATGGCCAAACTGGCTTTTGTCAGTTAAAAGTTATACTAGCCTGTCCAATCCTAGACTGACCCTATTCTAACTGCACCCTGTTCTTTGGACTGAGCCTCCAGAGTTTTTAAATTCCACTCCCTGCTCTTATGTTTTATCTCTTATAAACACTGCACTTTCTCTGAGATTACACTGAGAAGATTCTGGAGTCTTCTATTTGGAGGGCCTCCGTCAGAGTGGAGTCATTGGCGAAATCATTGAATGCTAGTTCAGTAAAGTGTCATCCTTCGGATTAATTTTAAAAATTCTAAGAAAATTGAAGAGCAATAGCCTACTAAAAACTAAAACAAGCAGAAATAAAGTCATTCAAACAAACAGAAATAACTATGAATGACTAAATAAAACCTAGAATGAAAAATTTGAACAAATAACACTGAACTTAATATAAAAAATATTACTCTGGTAGAAATAAATGAAACCCAAAACAAAAAGAAATTAAAAAGAATACTGTAACCAAATCCAACTTAAAACAAACAGTAGTTTCCAAAAATAAGAACAGGGCTACTTCCGCTCTCAAACCACTAAAGGGTACAGCTTCAGTATTCCTCAACCAATCTCATTTTCTTTCAATGCATAGTTGTTTTTTTTATGAAACCCCACATCATAGTAGTCTTAATGCCTAACTTTCAGTTATACCAAAAGAGACCAAGTTCAAGATTTTAATGTAATTCATGGACTTAAATCCTTTCAATTTGGAAATTTTTCAGGCCTTGAACCCAAGGATATATCCTGTGAGTTTCAAGTTGATTGAACAAATAATAATTTTGCATACTTTTATCTTTCTTTAGCAAAGGTTGATCCATACTGACCAAAAAATTAGAGTTTCTATCTCCTGAATTTATTATATTCTAAGTCTGGTAACACCTTTTGCCCTACCCTGTAAGTATTAAGCCGTTAGGGAAACATAGTTGTCTTCAAATGATGTCCTTTTGGCTAAATTACTGCCTGAGACCAAGTTCCATAGCCAAGACAAGCGCCTGGATAGCATAATTTTTAAATTTTTTGGGTTGCCACTAATGCTGGGAAGCCCACAGAGGAAGTTCACCTTTCCAGATCAGACATCTTTGAATGATTCTGGTTAAAACAAGGTACAACAAGCCAATCTTTTCTGCTAAAGCTCATCTTCGAAAAAATGGACAAAATTTCATTATTTGGGTCAAACGCCATTGAGGGGAGTACCTAGGCTCACATGGTAATGAAGGTTTGAAGGACAATGGACCAAAATTTGCAGTTATACATGTGAGATGCGCTGTTTTCTACTTCCTCAACACTAGGACATCAACTCCAATAGAAGACTTTCCAAACTCCTAATAACTGCTCTTAGTGATGAATTAGAATAGTAAAACATAAGCCTTAAAAATATTTCTAGGAACCAAGTATGCCAGTTCTTTATCTGCCCTTGCAGTCCTAAAAATCCCAGCCCTTAAAGATCACATATACCAGCTCATGTTCAAGTTTAGGCACTCTATTTTTTCAGTGCTAAGCTTTGTTCTCCACTGTCCTCTGCAACGACAGTCAACACAAACATATGCCACTAAAACAAACTTCCACCAGTATGTTGTAGGACAAGTTGTTTCAGTTTTTTTTCTTTTTTTTTTACCAGTGTGATAATGAGTATTCAGTATCAGCATAAAATGTCTTGTCTAGTCAACCTAAATCTACAAAAACCATTGGGAAGTTAAAAACCAGGGTGAGCAAAGACTATTCAAACAGTCAACATCCTTATTAGTGTAAATTATTACTGCAAGAACTCTATGGGTTACCAGGCCTTATTTTGCAAAAAAGAAACTCATAAGGTAGGTTTGAACCAATTTTCCCAGAACCTTCAAACCTCACTAGTAGAGAAAGAGTGTGGGTGTTAAATTTGCCACCTACTTAAACCCCAATTCTCCTAATTAAATAAAATCAAAAACCGCAACATACTTAAACAAAATAAATTTAAAATGCTTTCACTTTTTTACTTTGATAAATAAAAAATAATCAAAACTTTAAGAAATAAATATCAGTATTTGTCTATTAAACATAAGAACCTGGGGTCATTTTATCTTTGGTTTTTTTTTTTATTTCAGTGAAGTACATATTATGCTCTGGTCTTGAAAAGGTGTGGGGATTGCCAATCCTACTAATGTTATTGTTTTCTTGTCTTGAATTTGACTCTGTTATTTACTGTAATTTCTGTTTGTTTGGTTTCTTCGTTTTAGTTTTCCCTTAAAAAATTCTCCTTAATACTCTCAGCTTGTATAGTAGCAGTATGCACATGGCAACTTTAGTTACTTCAACATCCCCTTCAACACAAGCTAACAGTTTCCACTTAATACCATCAACCATTCTTGGAGCAATTCTGATACATCCTCTTGCCAACCAATTTGGGCATAGAGTGTTTTGATTTAGTTCCATACTGTTTCAATACATTCCAAATTTTTCACCTTACTAACCCTTTTTAATAGCAGCAGTAGTAGTTGTAACAGTAGAATTAATAATGGTAGCCCTACCTTTAGTGGCAGTAGTAGTAGTAGGAGTAGTAATAGCAGCAGTAGTAGTAGTATGGATGGAAGCAGTAGCATTTGGAGGAAAATATTTCATTTTAGTTAGTTCAACATCCCCCACAACAAGCCCTATTAGTTTCAACTTTACATATCAGACTGTCCCTAAGATATTGATATTATGTACCATTACCTCCTTTTGGTCAGTTAAACATCCCTCTCATCAAGTCCTGGAAGTTTTAGCTTAATATATTTGGCCATTGCTATGATATTGCTGATGTGTCCTATTGATAACCTGTATGTTCATATACTTCTTAAAATTTTTACCTTAATGCTCTTAGCCTAAGTAGTTGCAATAAAAGTTGTAGTGGTAATGGTAGTAGTAAATGTAGCAGTAATAGTAGTAGTTTGCACATATCGGCTTTTGGTCAGGCGATCTTCCCCTTTCAGTACTCTCTGAAAGTTCCAACTTAATACCCAAATCAATTCTCAAAACACAGTCTTTTGACAATGTACATACACATAGTATCTTTTGATTTAGTTCAAATTTCCCTGAATATTGTAAATAGAATAGTATGGTAGCAGTGCTAGTGGTGGCAGTTGTAGTATTCATGATAGCATGTAAACATTGCCTTTTTGATCATCTTCCTTATCATTTCCTGGAAGTTCCAAATTAATATACTAGGTCATTCCTGAGTTAAACCCTTTTGAAAATCCATATACACATAATGTGTTTTGATTTACTTCAACACTCTACTCAACATTCTCTGGAAGGCTCACCTGAATACCCTTTTTCTTTTTGGAAAGTAAAATTCAAAATAAGTACCTTTCTGAGTAGCACATACTATATATAAACAATATAGTATAATTTTTCAGAAACTAAAACATTATTCCTCTTCTTAAATTTGTAAGATTTAAATTATATATGAGTATTAAATACCTCCATATGGCATGTCCCAATCCAAAATTCTAAAAATTATTTCTATGACAAATCTCTGTTAATTTTACTTACTTGTTTGGATAGTCGGAGGTTTGGGATGTACCAAATTCCTTTTGTAAGTTCTGAAAGGTCAAGGTTTTCAATTAGGTACCAAATACCCTTCATTGCTAACAATTATAGGCTGAATGATAAAATTATGTTTGATCCATCCCGAAAATCTCAACTAAATTTTTAAAAAAGCAAATATTAAAGATTGTTTGCTAAAATTTTGATTATTCACCATTGATGATGGAAAATTAAATTATTTGATCTTCTAATTTGTGTGTTTTGTTTTTGTGTCCCTGTGTCTGGGATTCTCCCATACCCCTCCTGTCTGATATTTATCCATCTACTTATCCTTGCTACTTCTCTTTAATGAGTTATTTTCTTTTTTGTTTGTCTTTTGCCATGTTAAATTTTGGAATCATTATTACAATGAGATGTTAATGTTTTTTCTGTTTTTGCACTGTCCCAGCCTTACGAGCTCTGCTCTCTGTTGGGGCATAATATCCAGTTCCAAAAATTGTAGGGAGGTATATGGACTAACAACAAGTCCTTTCACCTCTTTGACTTCTTCTCCAGAAAAATTAGCTACTGGAAGCGCTATTTTCCTCCAGTCTGCAAACAATGGATATATACAATTATGAGCAATAATACACTGTTATTGATTGTGGGAAGTGCTAGTACCTGAGCTACCTGTCCCCAGCAGTTTAAGGCACTAGGCTGGTCAGTACCACTCTGGCTCTTCCTACTTATTCCCGCTCTCTTCTGCACAATCAAAAACTATGGATAAATCGCATCCCTTTAAAAATAGAATTCTTCAAGCTTTAATCTTTATTAAATATTTCTCTTCTTTAAGGTATCAACTGCTGCCTTAAATATCTTACAATCAATTTCCCATGGCAGGTTAGAATCCAGGATAGCTGTATAAGTATTTGGAATCTTAGCCAAGGAGCAGAAACGCTTAAGAGCAACAGTCTCCTCACTCTGAGCCTGACAATCCAATAAAATATGCTGGATTGTTTCCTCTGCTGAAAAGCAGATTTGGCATAAAGGGGAATGATGTAGCTTCCAATTAAATAACAAGCTATTTAGAAGTAGGGCACCTGATTTCAGCCAGTAATATAGCACTGTATTTAATCTTGTATGAAATGGAGATAACATTAATTTACTGTGATTAACTTTGCATCTTTGCCTGATAATATCTCGTGAATTGAGGTCAGAGGAAGGACTAGGAGATAACATGGAAGCCTTTGCTGCTAGAGAATCAGCCATATCATTATATTTTATACCTTTATGACTAGGAACATGTTGAAAATAAACTTCATTTTCTTTGATCTTAAGATTAAGAAGCTGTCTTCTAATATTATATAAATCTTTGTCATTAGCAATTCTATTAATATTTTGGATCAGTAGTAATGCTGATTTAGAGTCGAAGAGACAGAGAATATTTTCAGATTCCATGTTATAATTTATAAGTGCATCCAAGGCCAGGCGGATGGCACATAATTCAGCAGACAAGATAGAAGATCCCAATGGGAGAGGAGAATAAATGTTCAAATTCAGGGATGGGATACATGCTCCTGCTCCAGCTCTTTCCCTCTGGACAGATCCATCTGTATATATTTTTCTATAGTTGGGATAAGCCTTTGAGATGTGTTCAGCCAAAATAGTCTGGATCTCGTAATTAGGAATCAAATCTTTACTAATAGAGATAAGTTCTACTTGACAGCTTGGAGGACTCATTTCCCATGGGGGGATTCAGTAAACGGATATGCATAAAGCGAATGTTGATTCCAGTTTAGGACCTCCAGTTGAAACTGATTCCATGATGAATGGGCATTGGGACAGGCTGACTTCTCAGCAAAGGTATGTGCATATACAGCATGCTTGGCTCCATAAGCCTGGATTTGTGAGAAATATTTTATCCTTAGACTAGATGCTCTTTCACTTAGGGACACCAATCCCGACAGTATTCTTAACTTTGACAGAGGAGTATGCTTATGCACACCCAAAGCTATTTGAATAGCAGAATTTTGTAAAGATTCAAGGATTTTGAATGAGGATGGAGGACGAGCTGAAAAAATCTGAATCCCATATTCTATATTTGAACAAATATATAATTTGTAAAAATCCAAAATAATTTTTGGGTGACATCCCCACTTACTTCCAGCAAGTCTTTTTAGAATACAAAGTCTCTGAATAATCAGAGATTTCAAAGAATTAATATGTTCATGCCACTGCATTTTAAAATCCATTTAGAATAAGTAACTTCACTGAATTGCAATATGGGATCTTCCTTGAGAAAATTGTCAGTGGATTTGGAGGATCTAGAGTACCATTAGTAAATATAATGGCTTTAGTTTTACTCATTGAGATTGGGAAGCCAAATGCTAAAGAGAATCTCTGGACTAAACTTATATCCTGTTGAATAAGGCTTTGAAGAAGGCTAATATCCCTTCCCGACTTCCAAATGATCAAATCATCTGCATAAAAACCAAATGATGCATGAGATACTTGAATAAAGTTGAATAAAGAAAGCTGAACAGATTGCCCTGAGGACTGTAGGGAGGTTGACATCCCCAAAGACATAGTTACTGGATCTTTAAACAATTTTGAACAAAATAACTCTCTTAAAACTTTGATTGGATGTATTTTGGTGAGTGATAGGCTTGTGGGGGGTTGCTTGCCCTCCATTTACTTTTCACTCTTACTAACAGCACTAGAACTTCTGACTTCCAATCACATAAGCCCCATCTGATCCAAAGTTTATACCACTACCCATTCCATAGAAATCATATATGCCCTGGGGCACAACATAAAACTGTTGCCCCTGGGCTCTAAAAGGTTGCATCCACCCTGAAGATATGTGTTATATGCTCTTTGGACAATTGTGAAAAAATGGCTATCTCACAATTTCAATTGGATGCATTTGGGGAAAAGAGGATGTCAGTATGGGGTGGTAGTTGCCCTCCACTACTTTTTAATTTTAAAAGGGATCTAAAGCCAAACATTTCCAATCAAATGGGCATCTTTTAAAGTTCACTTGATCACTCCTTCCATAAAAACTTTGTATGCCCCCAGGGCATAACTTATAACCCTTGCCACCAGACTCTGGGGGGTTATGTCAACCCCAAAGATCTTGTTATGTGGTCTTTTGACTATATTTTGAACAAATAGCAATAACAGAATGTCTATCAGATGTGTTTGGGGAAATGATGACATGTGTGGGAGGTAGCTGCCCTCCAATTACTTGACTCTTAAAAAGGATACTAGAATTTCTGATTTACAGTCCAACAAACCTCCTCAAAAGTTCATATAATCACCCTTTCTACAAAAACCTTTTATGTCACCAGGGCATAACCTACAACCCTTACCCTGAGGGCTGTCATCCTCAAAGACATAATTCTAGACCTTTCAACTATGCTGAACAGAATGACTATCTTGAATGGTTGTCTCCAATCACTTCTGATTATTTAAAAGGGAACTAGCCCTTTCAGTTTCCACAACAATACCTTCTATACAAAGTGCCCTGGTATAAAACTAAAAGAAAGTGCTCACATTGCTCTTTAAATAGGCAGTGCTATTATCCTACCTATGATTGCATTGACCAGCAAGACAAGGTGGTGTTAAACCTCCTGTAGAGACTCTTACTGGGACTGTGAACTTCATCAACGTTAGGCACTGGCATGGACATAGTGGGGTAGCATGGTAGCCATACTACTTAGCAGTTTTCATGAAGATGTTAGTGGTAATTCATAAAACTATCAATATCTATAACTGCAAGCTATACTAAGTTACATTTATACATTGTTCTGCAGATTCTACATGTAAAATACTTCTTGTTCAATGCAAAGCTGACAAAACACAAGCTTTGCTGCAAAAGAGTAGACAGCTTTGGAATTTCATCAGATTCTACTACTGACAGCTTTGGAACTTTTTCATACCTGGTTAGGATGCATGCTTAGTTAGATTCCATTCCAAATTTGTCTAGTACCAATAAACACCCTTCTTGAATGACTTGGCAGCCTTGGGTTGACCTGTGGCATCTTCCATAGTGTTATGGAGTAAACAGTGCTAAAGCTCTGACACACACATTGCTTGCTTCCAGGGACCTGTAGTTTCTGATTGTGTCCCTTGGTGTAGTTGTAGAGGGGTGAAGAGAAAACTGGACCTTAACTTGAGTGTTCAAGAAACTTGTAAGTCATGATGACATCTTCCCTTTTTCTTCTGTATACCAGTGTAGGAAGTTTTAGGGATCTAAGACAAATCCATTTATACTGGGGATATGCAAAAATCATACCACTCAGAATATTGGTGGGAATATGAAGTGTCAAGCTTCAGATATAGCACTAGGCTATGTAAAAGAAAGGCCTCAGCCCAACCCTAGGCTGGGGAAGAACTGTCAAAACCATAATAAAAATTAGCAATCAAAAACATCTCTCTTTTTGTTCTAGCATGACTCCTTCTGAAAAACTACCATTCTAGATCTTTAGAAAGTTTTATCCCAAAAATCAAGGTCAAGCACTTTTTTTCAAAATTAGCATAGGTGACCTGTCATCTATGCAATCTTTTAGGGCTGAAAAATAAGCCAAGGGTAGAGATGTCAGCTTGATGACACCTTCACATATTATAATCTATGGGTTCATTTCTGAAAGTTTGACTCCCTTAACTCAGCTACTTTTAAAAACATCAATTGTCCTGTGGTGGTGCAGTGGGTTTGACCTTAGCTTGGTAATACAGGACCCAAAGATCAAATCATGCTGTAGTAATGCACTGCAGGGCCAACACAGGGACCTGAGTAGTCAAGAAGCATTGTTAATCTGATACAATACAATGAAAACATCAAGAAGCCATTCAAATCAAACTTTACCCAAACTAATAAACACCATATTGCAAGAATTCATTTAGCCTGTCCAATAAACAACACCTAGGCCTGTGGCTGTATTATTTTTCAGTATTTTAGAACTAGGGATATTCCTCCTTGCAAAGTAAATATTACTTGGTAAATATTGATCAGTCTGCATTTCTAACCTATAAATAAAGTGAACATACCACTAAACACCTTTGTATACTATTTCTGAATATAATATTTGCTTTACCAAAAACCTCAAAAGCATATTGCCTATAGGCTATTATACATTTCCTTAACATATTATTTTGATTCTCAATTTTGTCACTGTTGAATCAATTTACAGTTTTAACAGGAGTGATGCTAACAGAAATAGGCTACAGTAGCCTATATAAAATATATCTAAAATAAGAGAAAAGAACAGCATCTTTAACATTATCTAAAGCACTGGCAGATCCAGAGGGACACTGCCCCCTTAAGATGTTTCTGGTGCTTTCTTTCCTTTTTATTTTAGAATAAATCTGTCAATTTGGTCAATTATTGGCACCTTTGTTGCATTGCCTCCCTCAAGACTTTGCTCACCCTTGTCACATTGGGCCTCCCCCAGTATTTTGCTATAGATCTAGGCTACCCCTGATGTAAAGGGCTTAAAATTGAATTAGTGCAAAGTGATTAGGCCTAGGCCTACTTTCAAACTGTAAGAAAACTTCAGTCATTCTTTTCTTCATTAGCCTAGGCTACTACCAATTTGGGTAGCAAATAGCCTATAGTATCCTCCTAAAACTTCTTCGTACTATGATATTTGTTTGAAAACATGTCGGTGGAAGAGCTGTTAATAATTTATATTACGTTTTTGATAATTAACGTTTGACTCAATGGGACTTTTAAAATCATTGCCTTTACAGACATTGTTGCCGATGAGCTGCGAAATTGCTCCCGACGTTTCCCAGTTAAAGACAGGAACGAGCTACAATTAGTGATAAAAAAAAGAGTTAAAGAAAGATGGGCAAAACATTTTGAGAATATACTAAATAAAGATAGAGATACAGGAAAGATATAAAGGAAAATAAAAGAGTTGTTGATACCTTGGATAATTGTGGTATTTGTGATACCAAGGCCATAATTTGAAGTTTACTGAATATTTCTTTTTAAGATTTTAAGGAATGAATATTAGCATATGTATATTAAAAAGGAGATACATATTCATTTGTAATTTTTATTAAAGTGCGAATTATTTTCTGGCCTTGGAAAATCATAGGGTTCGTGAGCCCTAAACATATTAATTTCTGATCGTTTTGAGTTTTACTCGGTTATTTGTTCTAACTTCTGTTCGTTTTGGGCTTTGTTTGTTTATTGATTCTCATTTGTGGTAGTTTAAGCTTGGTAGATTGTTTAATTCAATATTTTCTTATTTCTGGCTTAATAGAGTTCTTTGGTTTTCTTAGATTAAGTCATTTTGTGAAAAAAGTTTTTTAGATTAATTTCTGTTTGTTTTATATTGACATTGTTTTTTTCAGGGAAAAAGAAAACAATTGTTTAAATTTTTCGGGTTTTTCTTTAAGGATTTATAGTTTTACCTGCTATGTGTATGCTGGAAACACTTCTTCAGTAATTTCTAACAACATACAACCTTTTGAAAATCTTGACACAAATAGTAGTGTTTAATTAAGTTTGATACCTCCTCTAGTTTACCTGAAAATAAAACTTAATGTTATTCCCCAAAAAATTCTATCTTGCCTGAGTACGCTTACACTCTTTTGATTTAGTTAAATTTTCAGAGCTGAAGTAGTAATAGAAGTAGCCCCGAAAGTTCGAACTTAATACCCTCAGTCGTTCTTGTGATATTGCAGAAATGTCTTATTGGCAAGCAGCATATACACAGTGTGTTTTGATTTAATTTTAAAGCATTATTTAATTTTTAAGCATAATGAGCAAATTGCTTTACTGTGGGGCTTGACCTACCCAATAACCCTAGGAAAATAGTAACTAGACCGTTCAGCTATGCTGAGGAAAATGGCTGTCTTAAAATTTTGATTAGAACTTGCTTAAAAAACTATTGGCTAAAGAGGAGGGTTCATTGTCCTCAAAGCACTTTTCACTCTCAAATAGGGATAAGAGAGAACTAGAACTTTTAACTTCCAATCAAATTGGCTCCTTTAAAATATCAATAATATTACTAGCTATGATAGAGCGGCACTGTCTATGATAATACTTATAAGCCCTTTTAACACCCGTATGCATATAGTTTCATTGTTTAACTGAAATTCCCCTTAAACGTTCGTCAAAAGTTTCAACTTAATGCCCTTAGTGTTGTCAGTTATAGTAACCGCAAAAATAGCATTAAGAGTATACAGAAAGTGTCTTCTGGCCAGTTCGAAATCTGCCGCAACTTTTCTGATGGGTCTAGAGTTATAATTTAAGACGTTATTGTGACATTGCTTTGTCACCCTTTTGACAATCTACAAAATTTCATCCGACTAATAGAGCAGGATTTTTCAGGACTTCTTAGATTTTCGGCAAGATTTTTAAAGAGAAACAAGTGAAAGCACTGGATTCCACTTCAACTTGCTTTGAAAAAATAAATACAAATCGAAATAATTTTTAATATTTGATTTTTTAAACGAGTGTAATAAAAAGATTCGTCCAATCTGTGTGCTGAAAAATTCTAGCCAAGATACAAAACAATTAAATCAAGGTTTCTAGGGGGCAACCGCCCCCTTCCCCACTCTTGGACCTGCCACTGAATCTCAAGGACACTCTTTACCAGTATAACCAAGGTAGTAAAACACTGAGCTAGGATCTAGTGTTTTATTTTTATTTAATTTTTCAATTGAAGAAGTTTGTTACTTAGATCTATTACAGAGATAACTAGGCTGTAGCGCCAAGTTATAATCTAGTCTAATCAGCTGTTCTGTAGTCAGCTACCTGAGCTACCATAACAAATACAGACTAGCATAATTTTTTCTTTGGAGCAGGGTTAGGTGAAGTATCACCCGTGAAAAGTTTGATAGCTTAGAACAAATATGACTATCAAAATGGGCATATCCCTTTTGCAAATGTGTCAGATTATTTAATGTCTTAATCATCAAAGTATTATACAAATACAGAAGAGAGAATAATGAGGACTTTTTTCTTAAGACAGTGAACGAACAAAACCTATTTGAATATTTCGGCCCTATATGTAAGGGCTGTCTTTAGCAAAGAAAATAATAAACAATAACACACTTACAATAAAAGTTCTTCGCTAAAAATACATTTTTTAAAGTAGCCTAGGCATCATTACTTCTTAACAAAAAGTTCAGCCAAGATTTTGTCACACAGTAGCGTTTTGGGACTTTCTTACGGCATTAAAAGAAATCAAAAGCAGAAACAGTATGTGATGGGTGATCATCAGAAGTAGGAACTGAAATCCCCGTTCTGAGTCGATTTGTTAAAATTAAATATTTTGCCCCAAAAAAATGTTATCGCATGAAACACACAATAAGACTATAAAAAACAAGTGAAAATACCTTTTTGAAATCAGCTCTTAGCTTAAAAATTTTCAGTTGCAACAGTTTTTGAATTCATAAGAGGTTGTAAGTTTCTTCTGAAAGTAAGTAAGTTTCTGTTTCGTATAAAGTCACTTTAAGTGGGTGCAGGAGGGCCGAGGAGTTGCTGCTACTGCAGATCTGGTTGGGCTGAAGATCAGTAAGGATAAAACCAAAATTCTGACAAATTCTGAGGATGTACTCACAAGGGGCATCTCTATCGACAACTCCCGTTTAGAGGTCGTTGACCAGTTCAAGTACCTGGGATCCCTCATCGACATTTCCGGCGGCTGCAGTACGGAAGTCCAGAGCAGAATATCATCAGCATCGATAGTCTTTGCTCAACTTAGGAAGAACCTGTGGAGACAAAGAGACGTCCTACTAAAAACAAAAATCCAGATCTTTGAAGCAACCGTCCGCTCCGTACTCCTTTACGGATGCGAGACATGGCCCCTGAAAGCAGCGGATGTTCATGCTCTCAAAGTATTCGACCACTCCTGCCTGAGACAAATCCTCGGTGTCTCCCTCCGAGACAGAATTAGCAACGTCGAAATTCGTAGACGATGCCACCAGAAGCATGACATTGAAGCCCTAATAAAAAAACGCCGCCTAACTTGGTTTGGCCATGTTTGTCGGAGGTCAGATGACACCCTCACTAAAAAGGCGCTATACTGCAAACCCCTCGCACACTGGAAGAAGAAGCGAGGTGGACAAGTCAAGACCTGGCTTAACACACTCAAGGCGGACCTAGAGCCGATTGGTGGTTTCCGACGACACGGCCGAAGATGGGACAAGCAGTGGCTTGAAATATGTGCACCACACACACACGACCGAGCGGCTTGGCACTCAACCGTCTGCCAGATCATAGCGCCAGGGAGAGCTGAAGAGCTTGTGTCCTGAAACAAGTACAAGTAAGTAAGTACATTTACCCTTAGTTCCCACTGCTGCGTCAATCCCGACACGATTTTTTGTCTGTCGGAAGAGACGTACGACAGAATCAAATGGAGTGTTCACAATGAAACGCAGACTTTTGCGTCGCTGCGACAAGCTCTAGCCCTTAGTTCCCACTTCTGCGTCAATCCCGATTTTTAACTGGAATTTTAAGGCAAAGTAGGGGAAAAATTTTACTTTAGCTACTTTTGGCTATCTTTGAAAGAGGTTAGGTTAGGAAAATGAAACTGTCAGGAATGTGTCTACAGGCTAAAGTATGTCCAAAGAAGGTATTTTGAAGTATCTACATCCGCTTTTTTCCCTCTAGAGGGTCTTGAAATTTTTACTCGTGTGAAATTTTTTACTCGAAATTTTACAGGCGTTTTGGGACTAGCGTGCTGCGTTAAAAAAAAAATCACGAGTAGAAACAGCGAGTTCGTCGCTCATTGTTAAGTTGAAGAAACAGACATTATTCCCCACTGAGAGATTTCAGTCTAATAGGCTAATGGAAGTGTTCTGAAACTTTAAGCCTATTTTGCTGTGGCCTGCGACAATATGGCTGATTTTGTTCGTGGAATCATTGGAAGGCCAGCTTTTGTGCAGGTGTGTTGGGGCTATTATAATCAGCTTCCTGTCCTCTGCTTTGATAAAATCCAAGATATGGGGCTTTTTGATATGTTGGAGAATGGTCAAGCCAGAACAAGGAAAATTTAAAGTAGCTTATAGTGAAATTGTAGTCAAAATGTAGTAACTATGATCATTCTGCATATTATTAAGTAGAAATTGTTTTCTTAACATGTTTCCTTCTCAATAGCCCCAATTCTCAATAGCCCCAATTCTATAACCTAGCTATAGTCAAATAGGTGCTACCCAGACAATGCAATCCACCCCCTCAATGTCCCCATATAGCCTAAACTGTAGGCTAACTGAGTCATAAGTAGCCTAATATATTTCTTGTTTTCTCTTTCATTTCTTCGTGTTTTCTCTTTCATTACTGACAATTTAACAGTTAGAGAGCAAAATTGATTAAGAATCAGCATGCTATAAGATGTGTTAATACTCATGGTACATTACGTGATTTTTTCTAGTAGAAATAGATACATTAGTAGAAGTAGAAATGTATAGAAATAGATAGAAGGATATAAATAGAAAAGTAGAAATAGATTTAATAGAAATTGATAGAAATGTGTGATGCATTGACACAAATTTAAAGGATAAAGGAGACTCATGCTGACTGTATTGCCTGCCAGCTTGTCAAAGGAGTTTTCAAATCAGCTAATCACTTTTTTTAAATCATGTCCTTCATCTATGATTGACTTTGGAAACCTTGTAATGGTCATCTCCTATAATTTTTGTTTTTAGTAAAAGCCACTGTTATCATAGATAATTAAATAGTGCTCCCTTGATAAAAAGCAATATGGCTTCTGCATTCAAATAGAGTTGTCAGCTTGTAGAACTCCCTCAGTGAAAAAAACATGACATCTATCAGCATTCAAGGTATCAGTGGACAGGGAATAAGCAACAGACCAATGCTTGGGATGCTACAGACAAATAAATATCATCACTAAAGCTGGCAGACACAATATTTGTATGATCACTTGTAAATGTGACTTTAGGTAATAAAATATTTGGCCATCTGAAAATATAGAGAGCCTAATAGCAGGAGAAAACATGATATCCTAGTCTGATTTAACAAAATATGTTGCAGCCAATATGAGACCATAGAAGATTCCATAACTGATATAGAGACAAGGTGAACACAATACTTTAGTCACCCTTCCAACATAATAGTGATGATGTTTATACCAGAAAAGTTACTCTCTTGCAGTGTTACTGGCAACTTATCTTGTAACCTTATGGAACAGAATTTTTTTGTGGTTGATTCACCTTTTCTTATGCTTCAGTTTTTTGAAAAAAAACAAAACAATTTCAATGATTTGGCTGTCCTTGAAAGTAGTCAAGCTAGTCAAATTAAGCTTTCAGGAATATACCCAGACCCTTGGTGATGGCCTTGGGAAGTGTTCTGAAGTACCTTACTCTACCCCTTTCCTCTCCAATGAGCACTGACCTGATTTTCTTGACAGGTTTACACCTATAATACCTTTTATGGTTTCAACTCACTTGTAAATACACTCCCCCTGATGATCTCATATGTAGCCCAAGGAATATCTAGAACCAAAAAAAAAAAGATATGGCAAAGGTGAAATTGCAGGTTTCCAGAAGGCAACATGCTAGAAAAAAACCAGAACTTTTCTATATTGCTAATTTTATGCATATTTTCTTGGTTTTGCTTACATTTTTGTCTATCCATCCCCAGCTAGAAGTAACATAACAATTAGCCTAATGAATTCTTAATTAGATGATTCATCAATATTTACTGCATATTATGAAGTAAGAATTTCATTCTTCTTTTCTTCCTTCCTTTATTATACATAATTCAAAATCATTTCAAATAATGTTTTGTCAGATTACACACTATCTCACACAGAGAGCAAGTAAGAATTCACCACTAGTGATTTTTGTTTTAGTTTTATATATAGCCTAGTGCTATATGTGGGGTCTCCAGGGGAGGGAATGTGAAACTATATCACAGTGACAAATATGTTATTTTTAAAATAGTGTTGAATAGGAATTGAATGGTGCTATTTTTTTCTTTATCACCTTACCTTATGTTACCTTAATCCATCTGAGAGCTTTAAGGTCTTCCAGACCTGTAGTGCTCTGGAGTTGATGACTGCCAGTCAAACCTCCACTGATTCTTCTCCCACTCTTTGTCAAGTTGGTTTTTGAAGGACTGGATGGAGGGAGCACTGACAGTTGAATCTTTCAGTTGATTCCAATGGTTTATGACTCTTCTCAAAAATAATGTTTGGTAAGTTTTTTTTATTGGGAGCTTGACTTTGGTAGCTTCGTGCAGTGTCCTCTTGTGTTGTGCTGGCTGGTACTGAGATGACTGGAAGCCATGCCTGACTGGAAGCCATGCTGCTTGGGGGACAAGATCTTGTTGGTTGTCAAATGCTTGAGGATTGAATCATTGACTATGTGCCCAAGTATTTTGACAACAACTGAGGTCAGGCTAATTGGCTGATAATTTTCAGGCTTGAAATGATCACCTTTCTTGAAAACTGGTGTAATGTTGGCTATTTTCCAGTCTGCTGGCTGCTCTCTAGAAGTAAGTGATGTCTGGAAAATTCTCCTAAGTGCTTCTGCTATGATAGCTGCAGTTTCTTTTAATAGCTTGGGATGTAGGTTATCTGGTCCTGGCAATTTGTTAGTATCTAACTTCTGTAAGCGTCTGAGAACCTCTGTAAGCAATAGAGTGATGCTTTCCATTGGGGATTTTACAATGTATTCAGGTGAAGAGGATAAAGGACCATCTGGTTCAGTGGTGAAAACAGAAACAAATTGTTGATTTAATGAGTTTGCAAGCTTGTGGATATTGGTTATTTCTTCACATTCCTCAGTTACCAGTTTCCTGATGCCTTGTCTATTATGGTCTTGGCTAGAGACATATTGCCAAAATTTCTTTGGATTTGTCTTAGCTTTGTCTGCAAGTTTAGATTCAAAGCTTGTGTATAAATCGCATATTAAATTTTTAAGTTTGTTCCTGCTCTTAAAAAATTTTTCTTTGTTTTCTGGGGATGGATGCTTTTTGTACTTCTTCCATTGTCTGTTTTTTGGTTAATTTCCTTCTTAATATCTTTTGTCATTGTCAGTAGTATTTGCAGTTTTGGGATGAGCTTGCTTGGAGTGTACTGTTCAGCTTTGTTTAGCAGTAATTCCTTGAAGCATTGCCATTGTTGTTCTAAAGAGCCAATTAGAAAATCATCCCAGGAGATGTTGCTGAGATCCATTCTAATCTTCTCATAGTCTATGAAGGTCCTTTTGATGTAGCTGTTAGTTACTTTGAGGAATGTTGTTTTTATTTCTATGGCAACATGGTCGTTTTTCCTGATTGGGGGCATGTACTTAGTATAAAGAAGGGATTTTGGTCTTCTAAGGAATATTAGGTCTAGGAGGCTTGGAAGCTGCCCACTCATGAAACAGTTTGGTTGGTTGACAATTTGGTGGAGGCAAGCATCATGGATCATATCTATGATGGGATTCACAGTATCAGAGGTGACATAGGGGAATTGATCTTTCCAGGTGATGGTTGGCAGGTTGAAGTTGCCTGCAATTAATAGGTCATCCTTCTGGGTTTCTACAATCTTCTGAATGAGTTCAGCTAGCTTTGCATCTGTTTGTTCGGGTGAAGATTATGACAGCTTCTGTAAACATAGCCAATTCTAACAGTGGGATGGTTTTTACACTGTGGAACTGAAATATCAAAGAATATAGTTTCAGTGAAGGGCATCCACTGGGTTGCTCAATAGGGGTGACAACATATGAGGATTTGACTAATGCAAGTGTTCCATGGCAGCAATGACTGGATGATAGATTGGATATAGTGTGGTAACCTTGTAGATTAACATCTGAGTCTAGGAGCTGGTTTCTTGAGTTCTTAGGATAGACCTCAGTAAGGAGTATAACATCATAGTTATTTGCATAAATCATAGATTTCAGCTCATTGAATTTGTTAGGATTTGGTCAACGTTTGCAATTAGAGTGGACAAATCTTGACTTACTTGCTACCTTTTTGAGTCAGATACTTCCTTTTGGTAATTGTAGATATTTTGGACCAGCTCATCTGCAATGGACAAGAAAGTGCTGCAAGATCTACTATTGTCGGTTGGATTGGCACTTTCATTTGTAAAGGACTTGAACAAATCAGGACTGGATGAATCAGAAAGTTCATCAATACTTGTTAGTTTATCAATATTCACTTTGTCATTATTACACTATGTACAGGGCTAGCAGACAAAACCATATTACCATTTATGGTAATGTTTATTTCAGAAGAGTTACTCTCTTGCAGTATTACTAGCTACCTGTATTGTAACCTTAAGGAATTTTTTTTTTTTTTTTGGTTGAGTCATCTTTTCTTATACTTCAGTTTCTTAAAAAAAAAAAAAAAAAAAAAAAAAACAATTTGAATGATTTGGCTTTCTTTGAAAATAATCAAGCTAGGTGAATTAAGCTTTCAGGAATATACCCTGACACATGGTGATGGCCTTTGGAGGTGTTCTGAAGTACCTAACTCTACCCCTTTCCTCTCCAGTGAGCACTGACCTGGTTCTCTTGACAGGTTTACACCTGTAACACCTTTTATGGTTTCAATTCACTTGTAAATACTCTCTCCCCTGATGGTCTCATGTATAGCCCAAGGCATATTTGGAACAAAAAAAAAACATGGCAGAGGTGTGACATTGTAGCTTTCCAGATGGCAACATGCTAGAAAAAACAGGGACATTTCTATACTGCTAGTTTTATGCATATTTTATGGCTTTATTTACATTTTGACTATCAATCCCCAGGTCTACATCTTTGGCACCTTTTATGGTTGAGTCAAAAAGTATAGAAGTGGCAAATTGGTGTTATAAAATTGAGATCTTCAGAAATAGATCTACTGCTCAAGTGAGGCAAAAGAAAAGTTATTTCGAGCCTTTTATGTTTGCTCATTTTAAATATAAAAGGTTATAAAGATTTGTAAAACTGCTTTTTAAATTCAAAAAATGAGCCTTAATCTTGCTGAGATTAGAAGAATTCCATTTCAAAAGCTAGAGCCCATGAAAAAGATATTAAATACCCAAGATTGGATTAAAACGTTTTTCTCCAGGTTACATTTTTTAAGTTTTCCATTTCTTATTGTAGTTTTTAAAATATTTTCTTCCACTGATAATTCTGATTTTTTTTTTTTGCAGAGTTTCTGGTTTGTTTGTAAAAAATACCTTATATATATATATATATATATATATATATATATATATATATATATATATATATATATATATATATATATATATATATATATATATATATATATATATATATATATATATATATATATATATATATATATAAATATGGTTGGAATAATAAATCTCCACGGCAATATTTTGGATGGTGTTACACTTTTGCTTGATGTAAATTTTGAATTATGAAGGCATTATGTAAAATTCTGGATGAAGGGTTTTATCCTATCTTGTAAAGTAGCCAAATCTATCTGGGTAGTTGAAATTATCAGAAACGAATCCATAGGCCAAGCTGTATGCTGCCTAGGTCTTCTTGAAGCTTTGGTTTGGTTTTGCTATAAAAGGGGAGCATTCAGAAATATACCTATAATGCTTGAAATTAGTCCTATAGAGTTATTACAGAACATTACTAGGATTCAAATCCTTAATCCACTCCAAGATGTGATTTAAGGTAATTTAAGCACCAATGAGGGTAAAATTCAAGATTTTTGGCTTTTTGCTATGCTAGAAAGCAGTTGAGTTACATGAATTACTTGACTTATTCTTGATGACAAGTCCAGAACCTAATTTATGTCCTCAAGGGGGGTTTCAAATCAAATGTTTGGTTGAGAAAATAGTTAGTTGACCTCTAACTATTTTTAATTTGTTCAATTATAATATAGTAATTCACTTATTAATGAACAGCTTTGTGTTTCAGCTTCTTAGTTGATATTATTATATTTTTCTACTTGGATAGGTCACAAATGGTAAAATAAACTGCACTCTCTGACTTTTTGACCTAAGGGGGTATTTTGGGATTTATTAGCTTGAAGATCACAAACCAGAGGTTAATATTGCTATATAGAAGCCAAATGTCAAAATAAGGGATATATCTCAAGAACAATGCTTAAGTTCCACTAAAATAAAAGTAAATTCATATTATTGCTCCTATTGCTACTACTCATGCTATAACTATTTTTGATCTTTATTCCAAGCTTATGAAATTAAAAATGACATCCCACAGAGATATAGATATAGAGATGACCTCTCACCTAGGCATGGGCAGTGTTCTGTTTTTGTTTTGAAAAAGAGAAAACAGGGCTGTTTGAAAATAGAACATAAGCAGGAAACAAAGAAAGCAGATGTCCTGTTTCACTGGCAGGACAGTAGACCATCCTAAGTAAAGAGTGAAGTGGCTTCTATTTTTTTTGTATTGTTTTGTTTCTTTACTAGGCCAATTGGTATTGAAGGAATGGTTTCAAAAACTTTGAAGGGGGTTTGTTTGGTTGGGAATTTTCAGCTCTAATGCATGCCCCTGGGTATGACCTGACCCCCAAAGTTTGTGGTGTAAGGCTGTTAATGATGACCTTTTCAATTTTGCACTATTTTATTGCTGCTCTTTTTAAAGCAAACATCAAGAGAGAATCAAGTCTTCTTGCCAAATCCAGTCCTTGAAGATTTTCCACCACCTCCACCAAATTTTGATAGTCAAATTGACGAATTAGATGGAGGCTTTCCTGAAACTGAAGAGACAGAAACAAATCTTATACTTCAAGCACCTGATGAAAAAGAGTAAGTTTATTATTCTGCTGATCAAAGTGATATCCATGAGTTAGTGATTTGGTAGGACTTCTTGGCCTAGAAATTTACCTTAATTTAATAGTTAGCATCATGTAAAATATTCACTTTCAGTATGTTTACATACTTCTTTCTATCTTTCAGACTTCCATCTATCTTTCTATCCACTTTGTTGTTATGAATCCTGTTTAATAATGTGCAAGCAGTAAGCATTATACTTGCTTAATATAAAGTAACTAAATGACTGTACCCTATTCTTGTTGTCCTTGCGTTTTTATTGTAATTTGTAAAAGCTCTTTCCAGCATCACTGGTAGATGCACCAGTAGATGCACTGGTAGATACTGGTAGATGCGTTTTTGTTGTAATTTGTAAAAGCTCTTTCCAGCATCACTGGTGTTGCACTGGTAGATGCATCTACCAGTAGATGTACTGGTAGATACGTTTTTGTTGTAAGTTGTAAAAGCTCTTTCCAGCATCACTGGTTTTGCACTGATAGGTTAACTGCTCCAAATATCTGATAAATTGTTGTTTGATCTTAAAGTACATTCACGACCTTTTTCTGCTTAGAGAAGTCAAAGTGGCCTTAAAGACCTTTAAAAATGGGGCACTTGTTAATTAAACAAAACACACTCAAGAATTATGCTTAGGTTGGATCTCAGAAAACTGGTTTCACAGCCATGAAAACAAGTGACGGTTGACAGAATGCATTAGACTTATAATTTGGGCTATGTATTTACATATTAGGGGGGAGGGGTTAGGTTAAGGGTGCTGTATAAATACTTCAACCCCCCCCCCCCTAATTTGCAAATGTATAACCCAAATTATATTATTATATAAACTAAGGTCTGTAAGCAGGTTATGTTTCATTAGGATTAACGTAACTTCACTTTTTGGGTGTATTTTGTTTAATTAACAAGTAGCAAAAATAGGAAGGAAGCAGACAATGATGGCATATAACCAAAACTAGTGAAATTGTAGAAGAGCCCTAGATGAACCTATATTTGAACTTATGTCATGTGTCTGGGATGAAGAAAAAGTACCAAATGAATTGTTGAAGGGATTAATTGTCAAACATTTCAAAAAAAGAGAAACAGCTTAATGCAATAATTGGGACAATTCAAATATTCGAAGAATTCAATTGATGGCAAGTCCAACTACATATAGTATACTAGCTGTTTGGGTGGCGCTTCGCGCTACCCCAACACCTAGTTGGTGGGGGCGCTTTGCCCCCCCCCCTGCGCGTAAGTCGTTACGCGCCATTGTAGTTGTGTCCCTGTGTACCACCTATGAATATAGATAGATTTATTTATGTGTTTTGACCTACGTAAAACTTGCGAATATACAACATTCTTGGCTTTCCCATTGTCTGTGCATATACAAAGCCTTATGTACTTATAATGACGTCATATGCAAACGCTCTTTTTACAAACAAATAAACTCGTTTTTTTTACACAACTCGTTTTTATATAGATAGATACAATACAAATTAACTGCGTAAAACTTGCGAATATACAACATTCTTCGCTGTCCAATTGTCGCTGTATATAAATAGATTGTCAGGTTTACCGACCCTTGAACATGCAACATACAATTGTCCATGGGAAAAACAATCAGTATTAAGATCTATACCACATTTTTCTAATGATTGACCTTGAGCTTTGTTGATGGTGATTGCAAATGCTAATCGAATTGGGAATTGCAATCTTTTAAATTGAAAAGGCAGATCCGTTGGAATCATGGGAATGCGAGGAATAAGAACAGCCTCACCCTCAAAAGGCCCTGTCAAGATTGTGGCCTCTATTACGTTTTCCATTGTTTTTTTTTTACGGCAAGTCGCGTGTCATTGCAAAGCTTTGGTGGGTTTATGTTACGTAACAATATTATTGGTACGCCTATTTTTAGATGTAGCACGTGTGGTGGAAACCCTGAAAGATCCACGGAATTTAAAAATTCAGATGGATAATTAACCGCCTCATTTGGTTCCAAAATCTTGGTCAAAACAACATGGTTGATTTCATGGACGTCTATATTTTTGGGTGCAAGAATCGCTCTTTCACTTAGCCATTTATTATTTTTGTAATTGTTTAGAATATTCGGGAATACTTTTTCAATCAATTCATTTTTGGACGTCACTAAATTACAAAATTCAGCAGGTAGTTGTATACGTCCTGAAATTGAGTCTACTGGGAGCTTTCCGTTTCCAATTGCCAGCAATTGATCTGAAAATGTTTGACCAGAGCCATCGTTTTGCAATCGGACACGCATATTTGTAGTTAATTTTAATGTTTTTACGTGTGCCCATAAATTAGAATTTTTCAGGCAAGCATTCATTTCGTCTGCAGGGGTTGATCTAGGTATTATAGGTAATGTTTGCCTGAAATCTCCCGCAAGCAATATTAATGTGCTGCCAAAGGGTTTCGAATTCCCTCGCAAATCTTTCAAACATTGATCCAGAGCCTCGAGCGATTTTTTGTGTGCCATTGTGCACTCGTCCCAAATGATAGGTTTGCATTGCTGCAATACTTTACCCATCCCAGATGATTTGGAAATGTTGCACGTGAGAGTTTCTGTAGAATGCAAATTCAGAGGCAATTTCAAAGCGGAATGAGCAGTTCTTCCACCAGGCAGCAACGTTGCGGCTATTCCGGACGACGCAATTGCCAAGGCTATATCATTTTTTGATCGAATTGATGCCAGAATCAGTTTTATCACAAACGTTTTACCAGTACCTCCTGGAGCATCCAAAAAGAAAATTTTTCCAACGTTGTTATCGACACAATGCATTATCGTATCATAAATGTCTTTTTGTTCCGACGTTAACTTGGAAATGTTATTTTGTACATACGACAATAGATCACTCGTACTGTAACTTTGTTCACGATCTAATTCTACACATGTCGAAACAGCAGTGGTACGATTAGGTGAAGGCATTCCCAAATCCTGAAGAGGTTTGTTTGCCATACATACGCACAAATCTTCTATAATAACTAAAGTGTAGTTATAAATTTCTGATGTAAAATCAAAAGTCATATCTGACGTCTCTAACCGTTTTCGATGGAGTATATCTTCGGACATTTTCGATTTATATTTTCCCCATAATTCTGTAGGAGCTGAAGGAGAGCAAGTTGTTAGTATGATTCCAAACAATGCACGAATTTGACTTGGAGTTGACGTTTCGCACGCGTCATTGATGCAGTTATCCCAGTGTTGGTCATTCTCCAATAAATTCAGAGCTTGGCATGCACTACGGTAAGTGTCATGTATAGTACCGTTTACAGTTCTCAAATACTCAAAGGACGTCAGACCGGGTACATTCACCAAAAGCAGGCGTAGAAAGAAGCATTCATGTTGATTGGGGTGAACGGTGTAGAGTCTTCCTATCGTGTTATCTTTGAAGATGGTAGGTTGGCCGTCGACTGACTTACCCTGTTTTCGACGTTCAATTACTTTATGTTTAGTATTCCACGTGTAATACGAAGGCACTTTAGTATACAGCAGTTTTTTTGCAAAAGAATCATTTTTGCGTAGCGAAAAGAAAGCAGTTAACTTTGTATCCGGTGGATTCAGGGCTCTTTGTTGCACGTTGGATTCCGAAAAATAAACACGTTGACCATTCTGTAAATGTACCGCTAAGTGAACAACAGCTGGACTTCGTTCATGTATCGGAAATGAAAGAATTCGCCAAACAGCTTCATTACTGCTTATGTATCTTCCAGCCTGATATTGTACGATTTCGTCGATATCTTTGATTTCGGACTGCAAGCCAAAAACTGCCATGTCACTGCCTTTGTTGAAGTATTTATATATGTATTTGATTGCCTTTACGGAGTTACAGTATTCAACGTTTATGTGTGCATTCAATGTTTTTGATAATAATGGGGAATATGGAACAACCCACTTGTTATCTACTTCGATGGTAGTACCGTTACGCTTCTTTATTATTGCTGTTTTACCGCCATCTTCAGTAGATCTTCTTCTATATTGTGGGTAACCATCATTGCCAGTAATTGTGTTGGGTACTAAAAGTCGAGGATATTGCTTTGTGCACCTTCCTTTGGCCATGCATGGTGAATTTTCGTTCAGTGCACTGCAAGGTCCATGTATCATATTTTTTTACAACAATATCATATAACCCCTTATCGACATTTTCATCAGGTATTTCAGCGGAAATCACATCATCAATTTCATTAGAAGTAATTTTATAATGTAGCCAGATTAGTATATGTGCGTGTGGCAATCCTCGTTTTTGCCATTCCACTGAGTACATCCAGCATCGCACTGACCCAAACACTTCAAGTTTTACTGTGTAGTTTATCAGTGATTTCAACTTTTGCCGGAAGACACGGGCCGTAATGTCATGTCTATGAACCGCCGATTGTCCTTGAAGTAAAAGCTGTTGTATCTCGTCCCAAGATTGATTACATGTAAATGTAATAAATAAATCTGGACGACCATAGAGACGAACATACGCAATAGCATCTTGAGCATATTCATGCATATGACGGGGACTGCTAGCATATAACGAAGGTAAAATCGTTAATCTTCCAACGTTTGTGGTATTACCGTCATTTACAACTGCATCTCGCAAATGAATGTATTGTTCTGAGCGGAGCTTGGTCTGATTCAGACGGATAAATAGCAAACGTTCTGATTCAATTTTTGCATACATATCAACGATGTATTGGTGAAACAATTGACGGCATTTTAAAATATAATTGTCTTCATCCTGCCGAATCATTAGTCTATAGGAATAATAATGCATTGCTCTACATTTCTTTGAGAAGCTGTATATCCCTCTACAAAGTCTAAACCTGAATTTCTCTACGCCATGTTACAGCACCAGATAAATATTTCAGAGGAACAAGAAAAAGGACTAAAAACTTACTTGAAAACGATAGCTGATAAGTATTTCGACTATACTCCCTTAGAAACACATAAATTTGCATACACTTGTGACTTTATTAGGAGTATAAAAGTACCAGATAACAGGAAATGCAAAGGTAGTGGAGACAGTGGAGGAATTTTACGTAAAGATTGGTACGGTGGTTTTATGGATCGCCTTAAAACTCTATCAGTAAGAACGCCAGAAGGTACAAGCTTGTAACGGGCAACTGCTTTCAACCGTCACAGTGTAGGAGCTTGGCCATGGTTTGCGCTGGTGGTAATGCATTGGGAACACAGTCCCTCCTCTACTTATTGCTCCTCCCCACACTGCTCACAAACTACAGTCTCTAGAAAGGACAGTCATGGGGTGCCTTAAGGCCTGCTACAACAAGGAAGTCGCAAGTTTTATGACTGCCCATAACTGTGAAACTATATCAGTCTATAATATTGCTGAGCATGGGGTCTATCCCATCAACAGAGATGTCTTCAAGGATAATGAGTTCCTCTCCTCATGTGTCTCAGACAGAATGCCTACCATATCTAATGAAGCACTAACCAGGGAAGTTTCTATGCTCAGCGCAAGTCATGTGTAACATTTAGACCCCTTCTTTAGCATAAACCCTGAAGCAGATACAGCACGCGTTCTGTCTCTAAATGAGATCAAAGGTCAGCAGATGATTTTTTAAATGAGATCGCCCATGCAAACTGCTTTCCAAAAGACTCAACACAAAAAAAAATCAACAGGAAAAAATATGAAATTTGTCAAATCTCTCTCCTTTTTTTTTTCAGATATTTGACAAGACTGGATAAAGACCATTAATTGAAAAAAGGATAAAATGAATGAACCTTAGATAAAGATAGAAATAATGCTGGAAATATAATGTGGCTAGTTTAATTGAAGAATGATCGCTTTAAAGTATAATTGAATAGAAGATAACGGTTTCTATTATTTCACAGAATTATTAAGTTCAAGAAGAATCTTTTGCATTAGCAGCCTGTTGAAAACTACTGTTACCTCAGTATTGCCTGTGGACTTAACAGGGGCCCTTAACAGGAGTGGACTTAATAAGATATTTGAATTTATAGATTTGACGACATGTGAATTTATTGAGCTATTTATGGTCCAATTTGAAATTATCGCCACATATCTCTCAAAGTTGCTTATCAATCAGGTCAGTAAGTTTTCTTCAGACATTTGACAAGATTTGAAAAAAACATTAATTGAAGGAAGGATAAAATAAATGAACTACAGATAAAAATAGAAATAATGCTGGAAATATAATGTGGCTAGTTTACTAGAAGAATAATGGTGCTTTAAAATATAACTGAATAGAAGATAAAGTTCTCTATTATTTCACAGAATTATTAAATTCAAGAAGCTATGGCTGCTGTGAGTTTACTTACTATATCAATGCTTTGATCTAATGAAAATTTTATATTTCTAAGGTGGTATCACGGCAGACTTGACAGATATACGTCTGAAGAACGACTGAGAGAGTTCACCAAACTTGGAAGTTATCTTGTTCGGGAGTCTGATAGACGACCTGGATCTTATGTTCTTTCGTTCCTTGGACGAACGGGTATCAACCATTTTCGGTAAGATTTGTTATATATGTCACCGTATCGCTTTTATGCCATGCTCATTTTTCTAGATGCAAAGGGTGTCTATGTTTGACTCATGCACATCCTATTTGTCGGGTTCTTTGAAATTACAGGCGAGGGGGGTGAGGGGCGAGGGGGGGGGATAATAGAAGCCTAGTAAAATAAGTATAGTTTATTTCTAAGCATGATTGTAGTTTATCTGATTGGCTGTGTCACTTTTTGTTCCTTAGATTAGAAGATCCTATTATGTTTTTTGGTGGGTTGCAGGGAGGAGGGGTAAATCCTCACATTTTATAATATTATAATCTTCTTATCATTTGTCTTGCTATCTACAGTAGCAACAACAAAAGCAATATCATTTAGTATTCAGTTCGAGACTCCTTCCAAATAGGCCTATAATATGTCCTATGGTGACAACTGCGTCTCCAAGTCTTTTAGGTGAGAATTGATTTTTAGTAATCATAGTAATTATTGCCTGTTTTAGCGAACATTGATTGGTAAGTAATCATAATTTTTTTGCTAGATAAAATGGCTAAAATATGTCAGTTGCTTAATTGGATGAACTAAAAATAAAATTTCTTTGTTAAATGTTTTTTTTCTTTTTTTTATTGTTTGTCTTTTTCGTATGAGAAGCGTTGTCAGATGTAACGAATTAGCTTTCCTTACCCATTTTCACGTTAGAACTTAGCAACACTGGCAGGATTTTAATACTGTCCTAAAAACTTCACTGTGTTGAAAAAAAAAAAAAAATTAAAAAGGTTTGGTTTTCAAGTATGATCAGGTCTAAGATATGTCCAGGGAATTTTTTTTTTATTTAATCTTTGGTACTTAAACAAATGATCATTAAAATTAAAATCAAGGGTGCAATCCTTCAAGACAAAATTTCATTAACACATAATTTACGAGTGAAATAAACGGTGCCTCTGTTTACTGTCAGTGAGAATATGCAGGATCTGTCGGTGCTGGGTTTTGTAGAATATGGAGATCAACAACTTAACTCTCATATACCTTGACCAGCATCCTGAGTACAGTCGGAAAAATTGCTAAAGCAACTAGTACTTAAGAATCTAAAGAATGCTGAACTAGAGCACTAGGTAAAACCAAATTATCAGCAAGTCAGAGGTTATTATTGCGAAAGAAAGCGAAAAGTTCATCCCTATAGGCTGTAGGCCTACTAGTACTTGCTAATCGACGGTAAACAACTAGTACTTAAGAATCTGAAGAATGTTGAACTAGAGCACTAGGTAGAACCAGATTATCAGCATGTCAGAGGATATTATTGCGACAGAAAGCAAAAAGTTTATCCCTATAGGGGGTAGACCAAGTAGTACTTAAGAATCTACGGTAAATTACTAGTACATAAGAATCTAAAGAATGTTGAACTAGAGCACTAGGTAGAACCAGATTATCAGCAAGTCAGAGGTTTTTATTGCGAAAGAAAGCAAAAAGTTCATCCCTATAGGCTGTAGGCCTACTAGTACTTGAGAATCGACGGTAAACAACTAGTACTTAAGAATCTGAAGAATGTTGAACTAGAGCACTAGGTAGAACCAGATTATCAGCAAGTCAGAGGTTTTTATTGCGAAAGAAAGCAAAAAGTTCATCCCTATAGGCTGTAGGCCTACTAGTACTTGAGAATCTACGGTAAATAACTAGTACTTAAGAATCTAAAGAATGATGAACTAGAGCACTAGGTAGAACCAGATTATCAGCAAGTCAGAGGTTATTATTGCGAAAGAAAGCAAAAAGTTCATCCCTATAGGCTGTAGGCCTACTAGTACTTGAGAATCGACGGTAAACAACTAGTACTTAAGAATCTGAAGAATGTTGAACTAGAGCACTAGGTAGAACCAAATTATCAGCATGTCAGAGGATATTATTGCGACAGAAAGCAAAAAGTTTATCCCTATAGGCGGTAGACCTAGTAGTACTTGAGAATCTACGGTAAGTAACTAGTACTTAAGAATCTAAAGAATGATGAACTAGAGCACTAGGTAGAACCAGATTATCAGCAAGTCAGAGGTTATTATTGCGAAAGAAAGCAAAAAGTTCATCCCTATAGGCTGTAGGCCTACTAGTACTTGAGAATCGACGGTAAACAACTAGTACTTAAGAATCTGAAGAATGTTGAACTAGAGCACTAAGTCGAACCAAATTATCAGCATGTCAGAGGATATTATTGCGACAGAAAGCAAAAAGTTTATCCCTATAGGCGGTAGACCTAGTAGTACTTGAGAATCTACGGTAAGTAACTAGTACTTAAGAATCTAAAGAATGATGAACTAGAGCACTAGGTAGAACCAGATTATCAGCAAGTCAGAGGTTATTATTGCGAAAGAAAGCAAAAAGTTCATCCCTATAGGCTGTAGGCCTACTAGTACTTGAGAATCGACGGTAAACAACTAGTACTTAAGAATCTGGTTAATGTTGAACTAGAGCACTAGGTCGAACCAAATTATCAGCATGTCAGAGGATATTATTGCGACAGAAAGCAAAAAGTTTATCCCTATAGGCGGTAGACCTAGTAGTACTTGAGAATCTACGGTAAGTAACTAGTACTTAAGAATCTGAAGAATGTTGAACTAGAGCACTAGGTCGAACCAAATTATCAGCATGTCAGAGGATATTATTGCGACAGAAAGCAAAAAGTTTATCCCTATAGGCGGTAGACCTAGTAGTACTTAAGAATCTACGGTAAGTAACTAGTACTTAAGAATCTAAAGAATGATGAACTAGAGCACTAGGTAGAACCAGATTATCAGCAAGTCAGAGGTTATTATTGCGAAAGAAAGCAAAAAGTTCATCCCTATAGGCTGTAGGCCTACTATTACTTGAGAATCGACGGTAAACAACTAGTACTTAAGAATCTGAAGAATGTTGAACTAGGGCACTAGGTCGAACCAAATTATCAGCATGTCAGAGGATATTATTGCGACAGAAAGCAAAAAGTTTATCCCTATAGGCGGTAGACCTAGTAGTACTTGAGAATCTACGGTAAGTAACTAGTACTTAAGAATCTAAAGAATGATGAACTAGAGCACTAGGTAGAACCAGATTATCAGCAAGTCAGAGGTTATTATTGCGAAAGAAAGCAAAAAGTTCATCCCTATAGGCTGTAGGCCTACTAGTACTTGAGAATCGACGGTAAACAACTAGTACTTAAGAATCTGAAGAATGTTGAACTAGAGCACTAGGTCGAACCAAATTATCAGCATGTCAGAGGATATTATTGCGACAGAAAGCAAAAAGTTTATCCCTATAGGCGGTAGACCTAGTAGTACTTGAGAATCTACGGTAAGTAACTAGTACTTAAGAATCTACAGAATGATGAACTAGAGCACTAGGCAGAAACAGATTATCAGCAAGTCAGAGGTTATTATTGCGAAAGAAAGCAAAAAGTTCATCCCTATAGGCTGTAGGCCTACTAGTACTTGAGAATCGATGGTAAACAACTAGTACTTAAGAATCTGAAGAATGTTGAACTAGAGCACTAGGTCGAACCAAATTATCAGCATGTCAGAGGATATTATTGCGACAGAAAGCAAACAGTTTATCCCTATAGGCGGTAGACCTAGTAGTACTTGAGAATCTACGGTAAGTAACTAGTACTTAAGAATCTAAAGAATGATGAACTAGAGCACTAGGCAGAAACAGATTATCAGCAAGTCAGAGGTTATTATTGCGAAAGAAAGCAAAAAGTTCATCCTTATAGGCTGTAGGCCTACTAGTACTTGAGAATCGACGGTAAACAACTAGTACTTAAGAATCTGAAGAATGTTGAACTAGAGCACTAGGTCGAACCAAATTATCAGCATGTCAGAGGATATTATTGCGACAGAAAGCAAAAAGTTTATCCCTATAGGCGGTAGACCTAGTAGTACTTGAGAATCTACGGTAAGTAACTAGTACTTAAGAATCTAAAGAATGATGAACTAGAGCACTAGGTAGAACCAGATTATCAGCAAGTCAGAGGTTATTATTGCGAAAGAAAGCAAAAAGTTCATCCCTATAGGCTGTAGGCCTGCTAGTACTTGAGAATCGACGGTAAACAACTAGTACTTAAGAATCTGAAGAATGTTGAACTAGAGCACTAGGTCGAACCAAATTATCAGCATGTCAGAGGATATTATTGCGACAGAAAGCAAAAAGTTTATCCCTATAGGCGGTAGACCTAGTAGTACTTGAGAATCTACGGTAAGTAACTAGTACTTAAGAATCTAAAGAATGATGAACTAGAGCACTAGGCAGAAACAGATTATCAGCAAGTCAGAGGTTATTATTGCGAAAGAAAGCAAAAAGTTCATCCCTATAGGCTGTAGGCCTACTAGTACTTAAGAATCTACGGTAAGCAACTACTACTTAAGAATCTAAAGAATGTTGAACAAATGCACTAGGTAAATCCAAATTATCAGCAAGTCAGAGGCTATTATTGCGACAGAAAGCAAAAAGTTCATCCCTATAAGCAGTAGGCCTACTTTTGATCCAACTCAACTTCAGATCAACGGTAATTAATACCCTAAAAAAACAGGGAAGAGGCTGCTAGCCCAGAATATTTGTAACTGTAAATAAGGAAATCTGGCAAACCCTTCACAGCACCTATTGGTTTATAAATATTAATTCAAATTTACTTTACCAATTTACCTTACTTTATTAATTTACTATTACTTTACATCAAATTTACTTTACTATGCCTAATAGGCGCAGTCTGCACGCAGTTGTCATCAATTTCAACATGATCAAAGACCAACCATTAAATGGTTGCCCTTGAAAAGTGTTGTAGTCCAACATCTTGTGACGGTCCAAGTAATCGAACAAACTTGGTAGTTAGATTTTCCAAAACACCCGAAGTTAATTAAAACAGCATTGCTTCTGAAGAAGGATCGACTGGTGAGTATCACAATGAAATGATTTGCTTCGCCTGAAGACGTGAGAAGCACCAGTTATAACTGGCTAGTTTAATTGTCACTATTAGCAAACTAGGGATAGAAACTATTCTATTTCACAGACTAGGCAGCAGTACCCTAAACGAAGAATTGAAAAAAATACATCCATTTCAGACGATACTTTGGACCATTGGAGACACATTCGCTCGTAAACTGAAAGAATGATTTGAGCAAGCCTTAAAACTAATAATTTAGACCTTTAAAACACAGCAACTTGATTGACATTGAGAAGGCTTATATGTTCTTTCTGCTTTTGCTGTGTTTCGATTCCTGTTTTTGGTGTTTTGTCACTGATTAGGCTGCTAATCCTACTGACCAAGGGACCCTGGAAGCTACATTACGGAAGGCAAACCCAGGAGCGCTCTCAGGTGTTCCAAAATTTTCATACTTTTGATGGTGGTATCTCGATTGTATTCCAGAATAACAGTAGGAACAACATGCGGGGCAGTCGTAAAAAGGGCGTCAGGGACTAATATCCAGATGGGGGGGGGGATAAATTGTCACATTGGGATTTGAAATGCAGACCAGTTACAGCAAAAACTCAAAGTGAAATTGTTAGAATACGAAGTATATTTAATTTATGGTTGTGCCCAGGTCGAGTTTCAACAAAGTCAGAAAGGTGTTCTAACCACTTTGCCACTAAAGATTCTGCTTAGAGAGGCACTATCTTAGCATTTGTAATATTAATTAATATTAATTAAAATTAAATTAATATTAATTACAAATTTAGATTATTAATCTAAAGCTCTTTACTCATACTTAAGCTCTTTATACTTGGACCTTAAGAATCAAAGTAAGAGAATGTTTTACGGAGCGACATAAGAATGTGGGAATTAACAAGGCATAACAGCCCAGAAACTAAAAATCTTCTCCTTTTAGATCAATATTTTCAGTTATTTGTTGGTTCTTTAGACCCTGGAAATTCTCCCCTTTTTTCCATATTTACTAGTATGTATACATAGATTAAAAACAAGAAATTATGTGGAATTAGGAGTTTTTGTGACCAAAATGAAACCTAGCTGAGAATTTGGGCTATTTGACCAATCCAAAATAAAATGTCTTAGTAAATAAGCTAACTCAGAATAAAAAGTCTTGACAAAAGATAAGCTGAAAATCTAAAATAAAATGTCAGAGTAAATAAGCTAACTTCATCTTATTTAATCTTAAACTTTCTTGAAGTTCTGAAGCCAAGGATTTTATAATTTCGTGTTTTAACTTTTATTAAGAAATTCTATAATCTTAACTTTTCGTTGATTTTGTTTTTTAGTCTGTCTTCTTTTTTTACTGAAAACGGCTATCTGTCATAAAGCTGAAATATTTGCATTGTTTTCGTATTAATCAATTTCTTCGCAAAAACTCCATTCCACATATTTTATTATTTTTTATGATGAAAAGGCAGTGTTGTCTTCACCTGTGCTTATGATAATATGAAACCTATCCTTGCACGTCTAACGGCTCATTGTAGAAGGATGGCCGTATGTGGCGACTCCTGCTCAATATTGATCAATTGTTCTATTTTTCAATAATTCAGAGAAAGAAAAAGAAATACAAAAATAGATAAATATATTAGATACGTTAAAAAGATTAAATAAGTCAAATAGAGTCCAATTAGTCCTGTGAAAAAAAGAGAAAGGAAATAAAAACTTGTTAGAAGCCAGCAAAGTTTTTTGAAGGTTTTGGGATCACGAAATTTAAATTTGAAAACACAAAAACGGGGCCTCATTTGGAAAGTGTTTTCAATTTTCCAGGGATTCTTCCGACCAGTCTTACTGAGAAAACTCCTTTCCTATGTATGTGTATGTATGTACAGACTTACATTATAAAACGGCTTCACACGTATATGTTAAATTAAATTAAAAAAACAAGTTTTTTAACTGAAAGTAAGGAGCAACATTAAAACTTAAAACGGACCGAAATTATTCCGTATATAAAAGGGGTTGTCCCCTCCTCAACGCCCCGCTCTTTACGCTAAAATTTTGATTCTTTCTCACAACTCTACTTTTTAAAACAATAAACAAGAGCTAAGAGCTCATATGGCACTTGTGACGAAGCAAGAAGAGCTAAGAGCCAAGAGCTCATATCGTATGAGCTCACACAATTCTAAGAATCAATAGATTGATTTAAAAGGAAAATCAGAGGCTTAATGCCGGTCAGGAGTTAAAATAAGAGCTCTGAGTCACGATGCCTTTCTAAATATCAAAATTCATTCAGTTCCGGTCACCCACTCGTAAGTTATAAATACCTCATTTTTTCGAATTTTAACTCTCCCTTTTGCCCCCCCCCAGATGGTCAAATCTGGGAAAACGACTTTATCAAGTCAATTTGTGCAGCTCCCTGACACGCCTACCAATTTTCATCGTCCTAATACGTCCAGAAGCACCAAACTCGCCAAATCACTGAACCCCTCCCCCCAACTCCCTCAAAGAGAGCGAATCCAGTACGGTTACGTCAATCACGTATCAAGGACATTTGCTTATTCTATCCACCAAGATTCATCCCGATTCCTCCACTCCGAGTTTTTTCCAAGATTTCCCCCTCCAACTCCCCCCCCCCCAATGTCAAAAGATCTGGTCGGGATTTGAAATAAGAGCTCTGAGACATGAATTCCTTCTAAATATCAAATTTCATTAAGATCCGATCACCTATTCGTAAGATAAAAATACCCCAATTTTCATGTTTTCCAAGAATTCCGGTTTCCCCCTCCAACTCCCCCCAATGTCACAGGATCTGGTCGAAATTTAAAATAAGAGCTTTAAAACACAAGAAATATCAAATTATAAATCAAATTCTAAGTATCAAATTTCATTAAAATCTGGTCACCCTTTCGTAAGCTACAAATACCTCAATTTTCAAAATTACCCCCCCCCCCCAACTCCACCAAAGAGAGCAGATCCGGTCCGGTTATGTCAGTCACGTATCTTAGACAGGTTTTTATTCTTCCCATCCAGTTTCATCCTGATCTCTCCCCTTCAAGTATTTTCTGAGATTTCTGGTCCACCCCCCAACTGCCCCCCAAAATGACGCTGGATCCGGTTGAGATTAAAATAAGAGATCTGAGTTACGAGGTCCTTCTAAATATGACCTGGAGAAATCTAGGGAAGGTAAACAGGAAGGGTGTGCGAAAGCACAGGATGGCTGGCCCCCAACCCCCCATTGCACTTCCTGGCTGAAGGGCCAAGAAACGGAGATCAGCACCGCCGGTAAGGACTGTTAAGTCTAATGCCGTATCCTTTACCTTTTACCTTACCCCAAACTCCCCTAATGTCACCAGATCCGGTCGGGATTTAAAATAAGAGCTTTGAGACACGATATCCTTCTAAATATGAAATTTCATTGTTATCTGATCACCCGTTCGTAAGTTAAAAATACCTCATTTTTTCAAATTTTTCAGAATTGACCCTCCCCGCAACTACCCCAAAGAGAGCGGATCCGTTCCGGTTATGTCAATCATGTATCTAGGACTTGTGCTTATTTTTCCCACCAAGTTTCATCCCGATCCCTCCACTCTAAATGTTTTCCAATATTTTAGGTTTCCCTCTCCCAAGTCCCCCCCCCATGTCACCAGATCCAGTCGGGATTTGAAATAACAGCTCTGAGACACGATATCCTTCCAAACATCAAATTTCCTTAAGATCTAATCAACCGTTCGTAAGTTAAAAATACTTCAATTTTTCTATTTTTCTGAATTTTCTATTTTTCTTGGTAGTTAATACCAAGTGCCATAAAAACTTTAGAGTAAACAGCGAGGCGTTGAGGAGGGGACAACCCCTTTCATATACGGAATAATTTATGCTGGTTTTAAGTTTTAATTTCGCTCCCTACTTGTAGTTAAAAAAACTTGTTTTTTTTTTTTTATTTGGTTTCTGAACGTTTTTGAATTAATGCATGTTTTGATTTTTGCTCACCTCACATGAATAATTAAAACGAAATTTGCATATGAAGTTTTTTTGGATAAATGGCCTTTTCATAGTTTTGATCGGACGATTTTGATAGAAAATGGGGTGGGGGGAGACCTAGTTGCCCTCCGATTTTTGGTTACTTAAAAAGGCAGCTAGAACTTTTATTTTTTTAGGAATGTTTTCATTAGTATATATGTAACTTACGAATTAACTTACGTTACGAACTTCTATATTTGTAAATTTTTATTACATATATGAGGGGGTTCGCCCCCTCGTCAATACCTCGTTCTTTACACTAAAGATTGAATTTTGTCCCAATTTTTTAAGAGTGACCCCTGAATCACATTAAGTTGAAATAAATAGAATAAATAGTTGAAATTACTAAAAATGCTTTAGAGTAAAGAACGAGGAATTGTGGAGGAGACGGACTCCCTTGTATACGTAGTAATTTCTGTTCGTTTTAGGTTTTAATTCTGCTCCTTACTTCCAGCTGAAAAAAAAACTTTTTTTTATTTATTTTCTCATTGTTTTTTTAAATAATACCTGAAAATTATGCGCCCTCTTCGTGGAAATTCTCCTCCATAGAAAGATCCTCCCACGTAACTCACTCCTCCCTCAACGCAAAAAAGTCCCCCTGAAAACGTCTGTACACTTTTCAATAACCCTTACTATATGTAAACAATGGTCAACGCTGAATCTGATGGTGTGATTTTCGTTAAGATTCTATGACTTTTAGGGGATGTTTCTCCCTATTTTCTAAAGCAAGGCAAATTTTTTCAGGATTGTCACTTTTAATGGGTAAGACTAAACTTGATGAAACTTATATATTTAAAATCAGCTTAATCATGCAATGCTTTTGATGTAACTATTGATATCAAAATTCCATTTTTAGAGTTTCGGTTATTTTTGAGCTGGGTCGCTGCTTACTTTAGTTCGTTACGACGAACTGTTTGATAACTGGTGTTTGAGGTGACTTTTTTTTCCAGATGGCTATAAATTTGATTCACAAAATTTAAACTTGAAAATATGAAAGCTGCACCTCTTAAGGTATATTCAATTCTTTGTGGATACTTCGGGGGAGTCTCAGTCGAAGAATACCCCTCTCTCATGTGCAGATATGTATAGATAGACTTGCAGCCTTATCCTAACGCATATTTTGGTTCTTTTAAGAATAACAGCCGTATGTGGTGACTTCTACATTGGTGGCCGTCAATTCGATTCATTGTCAGACCTCATAGCATATTATTCCTATGTTGCTGATTTATTGAAACGAGAAAAACTTCAATATCCTGTTCCACCTCCCGAGCCTGTTAATGACAAAAAGAGGGTTGTTGCAATATTACCATATACGAAGATGCCAGATACCGATGAGCTGAGGTAAGAAATTGCTTACAAATAGGAACTATGAATATTTTAGCTAAGAAATACAAATTATTAACCTAAGAGAGCGGTTTTAATAATACCATAGGCCAAGGTTCTATTTACCAGTGAGCTGTGGTAACAAAATAACAATGGTTATATGGTAATTTTGTCGCATATCAAAACGTTAAATTGCAATGGGTGTAGATAGAAAAAGTTTCTGTTATAGTTTTAGTATAATAGCTTGCTTTGTTTATTCTCCTATTTGCTGGTGTTTTCAAGAATGAGGCAGTAAAATTGCAACCGAAAGACAAATACTCTAGGGAAAGTTATAACAAATCACGTGGATGATAATTAAAAAAAACAAAAAAACACTTCACACATTGTCAAGAGTCAATTAAATACAGTCCAACGATTTGGTTGAAAAAAGAGAAAATTGCTCATGTACGTTGTCCTGATCATTCTGGCAGAGTACCAGAGGACTTCACCAATTATGGTCCTAGGGATCCATTTTGGTCCATATCTTACCTTACCTTACCTTTGGTCCATTCTTGATTGAATATGAACTTACCTAAGATAATCTCACGACTTATTGTTTTGGAAGCTATATCTTATTTCATTTGGAAGCTTTGTCTTAGGGCTATAATGTACTTCTCAAAGAAATTGCTTCATAGTGACATGATAGGAAAAAAACATTGCTGCCGGATGGTTTCACGCACCATAGTCCTACTGCATTCCAGAAACGAAATCTTTTTTTTTTTCTTTCTAGTTAAAATCTTATTTGAATAGTAGAAATCTCTGTTTCAGTTTTGTCTTAATTTTATTAACCCTGCTTCACACTCCAGACATTTGAAATCCAAGAATTCAAATGAAATTTTAAGTGGGAATGGGTTTAACCGTAAGCTTCCTAGATTCGCTGCGATTACATTCAATTGATTAAATTGGACCGATCAAAATCCGAACACTCCAGACATTTGAAATCCAAGAATTCAAATGAAATTTTAAGTGGGAATGGGTTTAACCGTAAGCTTCCTAGATTCACTGCGATTACATTCAATTGATTAAATTGGACCGATCAAAATCGAAATTCAAAGTAAAATTTGGTTCCGAGTAATCGTAGCATTAAACTGAGGCAGTATTCTGTTGATAGAAGAGCGTTAGCAAAGGTCTTATCCTTATATGGTATACCAGAGAAATACATTAAAATGATTTGTGCTATGTACGAGAATAATATTGCTGCGGTTAAGGTAGGAAATGAGGTTAGCAACTGGTTTTGTATTAAATCAGGAGCTAAGCAGGGTTGTGTTCTATCCCCTTTTATATGGATCATTTTGATGGACTTCGTCTTAAGGAGCATAGGAAAGGCAATTGGAGACCACTGAATCAAATGGGGAGGGAAAACGCTCCTCGACTTAGATTATGCTGATGATTTAAGCATATTAGATGAAAGTGTCAGCAAAATGAATGAAGTTTTAGAGGTTTTGCGAGTTCAGGGTGCTAGAATAGGCTTGAAAATTAATGTGAAGAAGACTAAGTCACTAAGGCTAGGAATAACTAAAGATGAAAAGATGATGTTGGGTAACGAAAAGATTGATCAGGTTGGCAGCTTAACTTACCTTGGTAGTATTATTAGTAAAGACGGTGGGAGCAGTGAAGATGTTAAAAGTAGAATAGCTAAGGCTCAGGGTGTTTTTTCACAGTTAAGAAAAGTTTGGAAGAATAGAAAGATAAGTCTGCAAGCCAAGATTAGAATATTGGAAGCTACAGTGATGACAGTGGTTAAACATGGCTCTGAAGCATGGGCGCTCCGAAAAGCAGATGGAAATTTACTAGATGTTTTCCAGAAAAATTGCCTACGGATTGTTCTGGGTACCCGGCTGACTGACCGTATTTCAAACAGTAGATTGTACAAAAGATGTGGTTCAACCCCGCTTTCTAGGGCTATAGTGAAAGAAAGGTTGAGATGGCTAGGCCATGTTCTGCGGATGAAGGATGACAGATTGCCGAAGATTGTCCTTTTTGGCCAACCGTCTGGGGCTACACGGAAAGCAGGTCGTCCTTGTCTGGGTTGGGAGGATGTCATAAATAAAGATTTAAAAGAAATGGGAACTTCCTGGGAGGGTGGTAAGAGGGAGGCCTTGAATAGATTAGGTTGGAGGAGGAGCGTGCGTAGCTGTGTTGGCCTCAGGTGTCTTGGTGCTGCAGTTAGTTATTATTATTATTAGTAGTAGTAGTAGTAGAAGATCTCTTGTTTTTATTTGGAGAATTTGAAATTTAAGATAAAAAAATTGACATTAATGGATTAAGTTTGAAATTTGATTGAAAACATGGAAATTGTAATATGCATTCGAGCGAATAATTTTTCTCATAACCTGAGAACTTCGCGTGTAAGTAATAGATGAATTGTAAATGGTATATTAACAGGTTTCACATGAAATTGAATTGTGATAGGATTTGTGTTTAGGTTATGTTAGGTCAAGTGCCAGCTGGCCTTTGCAGTTTACTGAAAGTTGATTAAAACAATATGATTTTGTGTTCTCAGTTTCTCAAGTTGTGTTCTCAGGCACCGGGTTTGAAGCGTGTTGGACAAAAATCGTATTCAGGTAATCTGTGTTCAGTAAAACTCTAAAGTGTTTTCATCTTATGGGTCCCAAGCATTTTGGACACTGGCTCCTCAAAATTGTGACGCGTAAGAATAGCAGGGCTGAACACAGATTCTGAGTAGACATTCGCCCGTGTTTAAACACGGCACTCAAAACGATAATCTGGCGCATCCCTTGTCGGACTTTGTGTTGGATTTGGGTGGCCTTAAAACAAGGCTCTAGTGTGTTAAAACAGTTTTATTTACCTCTTGTTAATCTGGTCAAATATTGTCTGTTCACCGGAAACCAGAAACGCGTTTACGCGAATGGCAAGCAAATTATGCTGTCCGAATTGTTAGGTAGGAATGGTTTCAGCATGAAGCTTTACAAGCACGTTTTTTTTAGCGTTAAGTCTCGCAGAACATGTAGAAAATGCCCTTGAAAAGTTGAAATTTTCAAGAACTAGAAATGAAAGCAATTATCAATAATAACAGAGGCAATCGCCACTGAATAGTTAAAAAAGATGTGACCACTCAAAATTCGAATTTCCAAATAAATAAATTATTAAAATAAATAATTGACTTATTACAACTAACTAATCCATAATAGAATTTATAACACAATTCTACCATAAGTATGCATTTTACAATAAGTAATGAGTAATAAATGTGTCAAATCTTATTTAAACAAATAAACCAAAGATTATAAATTTTGTAAGATATACTTTACATTCCACCGTAGGAAAAATATCTTATTTTGTATTGATCCATATATATATATATATATATATATATATATATATATATATATATATATATATATATATATATATATATATATATATATATATATATATATATATATATATATATATATATATATATATATATATATATAAAAATAAGTTGTCTGTCTGTCTGTGGATCAGGTGACGTCATGTTTCTGTGTCGGCTGACGTCATGTTTTCGACTGACGAAATTACAGACCGGGACATCGGGACACAAATGACGACCGGGACACCGGCACATAGGGAATATAAATGACGACCGGGACACAATGAATGTTCGATTAGCAATCACCATCAACAAAGCACCGGGACACAAATGACGACCGGGACACGGAGTATAAATGACGACCAGGACATAAGTAAAAAAAATTAAAAACTAAAAAAAAGGTAAAAACTACAAAAAAACTAAAAAGAAAAAAAACTAAAAACTAATAAAAAACTAAAAAAGCTAAAAAGCTAAAAAAAACTAAAAAAGAAAATAAAATGAAAAAGGAAAAAAAATGAAAAACAAAGGAGAAAAACAAAACTAAAAAAAAGAAAAAAAAACTAAAAAAAGGTAAAAAACTTTTTACCGGGACACACCGGGACACAAATGACGACCGGGACACCGGGACATGACGACCGGGACACAGGGACACAACTACAACAGGGACGCCGGGGGATTCAGGGGGATATATAAATGACGATGGCGACACAGGGAATCGTCGATTAGCAATCACCATCAGCAAAGCTCAAGGGCAATCATTAGAATCATGAGGTATAGATCTGAATACGGATTGTTTTCCCACGGACCATTATATGTTGCATGTTCAAGAGTCGTTAAACCTGACATTCTATTTATATGCACAGACAATGGGACAGCAAAGAATGTTGTATATTCGCAAGTTTTACGTAGTTAAAAACATATATATATATATATATATATATATATATATATATATATATATATATATATATATATATATATATATATATATATTTATATATTCACAGGTGGGGCATAGGGACGCAACTACAATGGCGCGTAACTAATATGGCGCGTACCGACTTACGTGCGCGGGGGGGCTGGGGGGGGGGCGAAGCTCCCCCACCAACTAGGTGTTGGGGTGGCGCGAAGCGCCACCCCAACAGCTAGTATATATATATATATATATATATATATATATATATATATATATATATATATATATATATATATATATATATATATATATATATATATATATATATATATATATATATATATATAGTGTAATTGATAAATAATCGAAATATTCATGGTAATGAACTGTAAGCTTGTCAGCGGATATTACACACTGGAGGAATATGCCAGAATTCCTATACAAAATTCTTTAAATGTCTTGCTTTCTCTTTTCCGTCTCAATTTTATGCGTGGAGTTGTTAAGGGTAGTTGTCCAGGGAAAATTTTCACCGCTATTGAATTGTCTAGGATATTTCCGTGGGCAGGGGGATTTCTCTGTGGAGGTGGGGCCAGATTTCCTGGCATTACTTAAAAACGACCAGAAGTAAAATTCAAAAAACAAACAAGTTTTTTCAGCCGAAAGTAAGGAGCAACATTAAAACTTAAAACGAACAGAAATTATATTGCGTATGAAGGGGATTGGCCCCTCCTTAAGACCTCGCTCTTTACGCTAAAATTTGAATTTTGTCCCAATTCTTTAAGGACGACCCCTGAAACACAAGAATCGTTTAATTAGATCAGTAGGAAGCTCTTTTAAAAGTACTAAAAAACTTTGGTGTAAAGAGCGAGGTGTCGAGGGGGCAATCCCCTTCATACGCGTAATAATTTCTGTTAGTTTAAGTTTCAATGTTGCTCCTTAGTTTCAGCTAAAAAAAAAAAAAAAAAACAGCAATCGTTCTTGAATAGTTACAACAAAATATGCCAACACTTTATTTTCAATACAATACGTCAACAAATATATATATATATATATATATATATATATATATATATATATATATATATATATATATATATATATATATATATATATATATATATATATATATATATATATATATATATATATATATATATATATATATATATATATATATACATATATACCCCAAAGTAAAAAAAAAATGAAAAAAATGGTCAACACCTTAACTTTTAGCTTTGAAATATTTCAGTTTTCAGTCTCGAATAAAAAGCTTTTTTCACTTTTCTTTGCGGTTAAGATAAAAACAATTTTCTAAATATTTTTATTTTACTCTTTTAAGTCTTTGGTAGTAAATCTTTTAGAACACGAAATTAATCTTCTCAAACTTCCCCTGGCACAGGTCTAACACGCCAGACTTGACACTAAAAAAAAAAAAACAAAAAAAAAACATGCCTGTAAAGCTTCATGCTGATACCATTCCTATCTAGTTTGTCTGGTTTGTCTATGTTACAAAATTTATAATCTTTGGTTTATTTGTTTAAACAATATTTGACCCGTTTATTGCTCATTACTTATTGTAAAACGCATACTTATGGTAGAATTTTGTTATAAATTTTATTATGGATTAGTTAGTTGTAATAAGTCAATTATTTATTTTAATAATTAATTTATTTTGAAATTAGAATTTTGAGTGACAGTAGTAACAGTTACGCCACAGACCCTCGTACCAAACGAATAATCAGCAACACGAGGACATGAAGCCGTGCCCATCTGGAAACAGGATGGCAAGTCCAGCGTGCTATTCACGCTGGTTGGCTCTGGGTCGCTGCCATCCGTACTGGGGGGAATCCCTAATGATAGCCGCGTGAGTAAAAAAAGATGTATCTGGATTTTTAACAAGAGTAAAAAAAAAAATAAGTTTTGACAAACTGCGTCCCCTAGTTTGTCAAAGAAGTAGTATTTAAGCAGTAAAATGCTCAGGTGGCAATGCCACTATGGCCTTTACTGGCATTAGTATAGCAGGTAAAAAATATTATGGAAAAAAAAATTGAAAATGAATTATGTTAAGAATAATATAAAGCCAGCAATAAAATACAATAAAAGAAACATAAACAAAATATAAGACTAAAGTTTAAATCAACTAATATTTCAATGATACGACTTTCTTCCTTTTTATTGGTAGTTTTCAAAAAGGAGATATATTTTTTGTACACAATGACCTTGGAGATGGCTGGCTTTGGGTCACTGCCCACCGCACCGGGGAACAAGGACTTGTTTTCCAAGACCTAGTGGAAGATCTGGATGCAACTGTCGACCCAAATGCTGTGTTTAATTGGTTTCATCCGAGTCTATCGAAGTCAGAAGCAGTTGAGCTCTTAGTCAAAGGTATTTAGAATAATTTTTTACTTAAAAAAGTAAATATTTATCATGAAAGTCGAATTTGTGCCGAAAACCGTGCATTTTGGCTATCCATCTGGTCTAAACAGAAATAGGCCGTTTTCAAAGCGGGCCCGAAGAGGCCATAAGAAAAGATTTAAAGGAAACTAGAACGTCTCAAATTTTATCTTCTTTGCTTTCCTTTTCCTGTTCTTTTTCCTTCGCTCATTTTCCTGTTGGGTTGTTTTTCTCTTATTTTTATACTAAAATATTTTCTGAATTTCATAAATACATCAATTTCGGAAATGATTGCAGTCAAACCGCAGCTGGGCGAGAAACATATAGGTTTATCCTCTAAAATATGTTTGATAACTCGTCTCACCAATTTAGGATGCCATGTTGACACCATTACTCCGTATACTTCGAATACTTCAGAGATTTGGCACTAAAACATGCTTTTTTTCCCAGTCCTATTAAGAAATTTTTCTGACCCAGAACTTTTCATAGAGTGTTTCTGAAATGGTAAGTCTTTTCTTGTTCTCTTGTCCCCTCTGAAATGGTAAGTTCTTTCTTGTCTGTGCCAATTCACGTCTATTTCAGTGCCAAATACGGCTTCACAGATTACCATTTAATGTTTTTTTTTTCAATTTGATTTTCTAGCTTTTATTAAGTATTTCTTTATCCACTTTGACCAATGGGATTTGAAAAGTATAATTATAAAATTTCTCGCAATTTTCTTCAGGAAGTTATTAAGAAACGTCATTTCCTTCTTTTTTTCAGTTGAAAAGGGAAGTTCATTGATCGTCAAAACAGAATTTAAGGTAGTTGAAAAATTGTTTAAATGTTTCATTGGTAACAGTGCATAAAATTGGTAGTAAACATGCTAATTAGAAAATGTAGTTCACGAGACAATTATGCACATGCTTATTTTTACTTTTTGATTTTTCTGAAAATAAGTTATTGTTGAATTTTTATTTTTGCTTTGATGGCTATCAAATAATTAAAGCAGAATTAAGTTTTTATTGCACTTGGTATTAACCAAGTGACATATAGCGATCGCAAATTCTGTCGGTCTTTCGGTCTGTCTCGGTTTTGCTACTTTAGGCACTTCCAGGTAAGCTAGAACGATGAAATTTGGCAGGCGTATCAGGGACCGGACCAGAATAAATTAGAAATAGAAAAGCACAAGTTATAGATACGAGATTGACATAATTGGTACAGACTCGTTCTCTTGGGGTAGCTGGGGGTTGTTAATTTGGAAAAATTAGAAAAATTGAGGTATTTTTAACTTGAGAACGGGTGACCGGATCTTAAGAAATTTGATATTTAAATGGAACTCATGTCTAAGAGCTCTTATTTCAAATCCCGACCAGATCTTTTGACATTGGGGGAGTTGGAGGGGGAAACCGGAAATCTTGGAAAACGCTTATAAATGTTGTAGATACGTGATTGACGTAACCGGACTGGATCCGCTCTCTTTGGGGGAGTTAGGTGGTGGGGTTTCAGTGCTTTGGCGACTTTGGTGCTTCTGGATGTGCTAGAACGATGAAAATTGGTAGGCGTGTCAAGGAGCTGCACAAATTGACTTGATAAAGTCGTTTTCCCCGATTCGACCATCTGGGTGGCTGAAGGGAGAGGAAAAATTAGAAAAATAGAAGGTATCTTTAACTTACGCGTGGGTGATCGAATCTTAATGAATCTTGATATTTAGAAGGACTTCGTGACCCAGAGCTCTTATCTTAAATCCCGTCCGGGATTAAGCCTCTGAGTATCCTTTTAAAGTAATCTATTGATTCTTAAAATTTTGCTAGAGCTCATACCATATGAGCTCTTAGCTCTTGTTTCTTTTCGGTGGTAGTGTAACCTTCTATTGTAGTAGTTGAAATAGTACTGTTGTTTCATATTTGTATTTTATATTTTTGTATGGAGTATTTGTTCAATTTAATTTTCTCTAATCTCTCTTAATATTCCTTTTCCACGTCTCATGACTGTTTTGAGAAATATTTTTGACTTATTAGTGTATTTTTGTTGAGAATTATCAAAGAATTGGAACAGAATTCAATTTTTTGGAGATGCATTAAAAAAGTACTTTTTTGATTTCTATACTATCCTTTTGGTGGTAGCTTGTTTCTAATATTCTGATTATAACATTTTTTACCATTTTATCTACATTTTTAAGTCTTAAATAAAGATTCAGCTTCAAGATCTTGTCATTTAAATTGATAAAAATTGAATTTAATTTCTTGATTTGGATTAATTTGATTTAATTGATTCGTTTATATTAAAATAATTCAATATTTAATGGAACTCCAATAGAATATAGGTTTTTTTTTTCTTTGAATGTGTTTTCATTTTGCGTTTTGTTGTTATAAACTTGAAACAACACGAAAGTGATCTAGAACAAAACCTATAGATTGCTAGGAAGTCAATTTAAGATATTTTCATTCGGATTCTTTCGCCTATTCGTCACCCTTGAAAACCCATACTGCTTTTTAAAAACATACTTTTACTCATCTATAATTCTAGGGAACATATTTCTAATCTAGATTTTTATTTTTTAGCAAAATCTATGAAACTAATACGAGTTTCATATTCTTATCTGATTACTGTACCTCATCTAAACTTTTTATGAGGTAAAATACGATATTTTCTTGCAAAACAAGTTTTTTTCAGACCTTGTGAGGCTTGTGACCATTGAATAAAACCCCTTCCCTCCCTAAATCAAATTATTTTTTTCAATACAGTCAGTTAATGCATTTGTATCAAGCATAGACTGTTAAAGCTACTAATTCGTAAAAGTATCTTGGCTGCAACTTCTGTTGCCCCTTTTCTGCTTCTCAAAACCTATTGCTGTTTCTGCGAACCTGTCACTGTGTTAAGCAACCTAATATCGACCCACTTGAAATCATTCCTCTATTTCCTTATCTTCCAAGCCTAATGTTTTCATCGTGAAATATCACCCTTATGTATCTTTTGATAAAGCAATTGGATTTTTATGAAAGTAAAGTTCTTGTGACGCAAGTCTTCTAGTGTAATGCGGAACCTGAGTTACAGTTAGTTGTGTCACTCACTCGTAACCCTTGGTTCCCACTGATGTGATTTTTTTAACGCAAAAGGACTCACGGATAGCGGACGCTGGAAAATCGCAGACAAGTTCACACAGAAATGGTTCACTGAAGCCGTTGAAGCGCAAAAAAATATTATGAGATGTTTAGACGGAAACAAAATATTTTTATCTCATAAAAAATATTATAAAATATTTAAACAGCTAATACCTAGGAATAGGCTAAATCAAGTTCTAGCCAAGAGTAATATTTAAAGAGCTAACCTGTATAAGCCTAAGTTAGCAATACTTAATTAAAAATCTAATCTTATCTTGTATCTACATTTCCGCTTAAATATTGCCCCAGGCACTAAGGATTAAAAAGACATGACCCTCCTGTATTTTGTCAAATATTAATGGAAAAGTTCGGATAAACAAGATTAGTTTCTCAGTTACTTGCAATTTATGGTTCTAAAAAACTTCAAATTCAGAAAAACGAATGTGATTTTCAACTGCTCAGTATAAATACTCTGACGCAACCGTTGTAACGCATAAACTTGCTGCAAAAAAGGGAGGAAATTCGAAACAGAAAAATTGCACTGGGATTCGGTGATTTTCCTTGCCATGGAAAAGTACTGAAGTAGGGTGAAAGTGGATATATCTAGGATGAAAAACCCTTGGGCTGACTTCATATATGCAATAAAAAAGGTCTGAGCTTAGTACCCCGTCTGATAAACATAGCCAAGTGTGGTAAAAAAAAAAAAAAAAAAAGAAACGCAATGGTACCAAAGAAAAACGTGAAAAATGTCCTATATGAGCTCCAGGGGTATTATTTTAGAATATTTTAAGTAAATAGGCTTAAAGAATTATGTAAATAGTGTCCAGAATTTTTTTTTATGGTCAACCCCTTAAAAAAGGCCCAACTTCATTCCTTACGAATGGATGGGTCTGAGTCTTTTCAGTATTTGCATCGTGAAAGTAGCTGAATTCCTTTGGACATATTCATAAATTGAACATCCAACGCCAAATACTCAGATAGAAAGAAACATCAGATTAAACTAATCTGGGTTTTATAATGTTCAAGAGTTCAACAAGGGGGATTAATGAAAATTAATCCCCCTTTAACAAGGGGGATTAATGAAAATAAACTGTCTGGAGGGAGGATGGTGGTCAACGTGACAGCCTTGAGAAGCGTAATGCCCGAGCCACATCCCAGTCACGGTTGTTGATAAAAAGCCAAGATCAGTGAATAGTCTGTGTTTTTCCTTAATTTTAGTCGGAGTTGTGCTACAGAAACAGAAAGTGCTTTAAAAAGTTTAAATCAACACTAATTTGTTCCCAAACAACGTCTACCAATATGGTGTGCTCGTATCTTTCCCTTCCATCTCTTCTAATTAAAAGGAAAATGATGCCTTTATGCTTCAGTCTGATTGGCCAATCATAAAATTTACGCTTGAAAGTTGAACATTGTTGAACTAAAAATATTACGAGCTGAATGCACTGTTCATCGTTATCATCATTTTATTTTTAACTATCACAAAAAATGGGCAGAACCCAGAAAAAGACAGAGTAAAAATTACGAAAACAAAAAAGAAGCAACAGAAATAAAAACATAATTCGAAAGCTACGGACAAGTGACAAAACAGGAATGACCAAAATGGGAAAACTTCTGGCATGTAGTAGGAAAATCATGACGCTTCCCAATAACCCCAGCTGGGCTTACCAATCAATAATTTATCTGCAGCAAAGTTACTCATCAATGTTGGCAATTCCATTAAATGCTTTGCAAACTTAAAAAAAGAGGCGATGAACCTGCTTTCTCTTGCCATAATTAAAAAAAGACCAAACATGAGCAAGAGCAAGTAGGTGAGGAACTGTTAGGCTATTATATAACTGAGAACGGTGAACTCTGTTGGGAACGGTGAAGCCAGGGGTGCAGACGCAGCATGAATCTTACCAGCATCATATTGGTACTGTAACCGTGCGTTGTTTTTTCTTTTATTCACAAGTATGACCATAATAGGCCTAAGTATAGTTTTATGATGTTTTCTTTTGTAGTTGCATTTGTAAAGAAATAACCATTTATCAATTGAATTAATTAGCTACATTTGGTTATTTGTCTTACAGCTGGACCTGGTAGTTTTCTTGTTCGACCGAGCGATAATTCTCCCGGTGACTATTCCCTCTTCTTCCATATCAATAACCAAATTCAGAGATTTCGTGTCGAGAAGCGTGGTGTCCGCTATTTTATGGGTGGAAGGACGTTTGAATGCTTAGACGCAGTCATTGCTCGGTATAAAAATGAACAGATTGTTGAAGGTCACACGCTTGGTCAGCCTGTTGTCAAGGTAGGCATTTTTTTCTCGTTTCTTACATTAATATTACTTGGCTTTGGGACTGGATTAGTGCAATAACATCTTCCAGAATTAAAGAGACTCAGCCCCCCCCACCTTGCCACTGAATAATTTTGACATTTATTTGCAGGTAATATATTTCATAATATGTGAAATAATTTTACGACTTAAATGCTTGATCTATAGAATTAGCAAGTCTTCAAGTCTTAAAGGTGCTAAGATAAACACAGCGATCTGCAAACAGTATAAAGACAAGCACAAAACATTCTACCGCAGTACCTCACTACCCCAGCACACTACCCCACAATGCATACCAAATGCTTACTTTTTGTAAGGTTATATGCAAGCCATAGACAGAATGCAAGTATGAATCGCAACCACAAAGGATATTCCTATATGGGATATCCTCTGGGAAGAATATCTGAAGATTCACTTAAAAATCCCAGATTCAAAAGAAACCTAAGATATTAAGTTATAAAAAATACGTAAGCTAATACTTTTTGAGGTTAATGTTTAATATATGTGCTAACCCTATGTTCCCATCGTTAGAACATAAATCCCAAGATCTGAGGGAAAATGTCAAAGAGCCGCAGTTCCTGTATTCTTCACCGATCTACTTTTGTTCAAAATTGTCACCTTTGTGAAGCTTATTACGTGCTAATTGCAGGTAATCCAATAGTGTTCCAATATAAGAATCAGGATCGTCAAAAGACAAGAATCAGGAAGCCATACTAGTTTCATAGAGATTGTTCAGACGAAATAAAATATGTTTCCTGGAATTAAAAAGAACCTTGTAGCAGCAAAAGAATATAAAAAAAGAAGGCGAAACTGGGATTTCAAGTTGTAGTATTTAATGCTATATAGCGTGTCCTAGTAAAATCTACACGCCAGACTTGAAATCCTTAGGACAGGGGTTCAAATCCTGTTGTCGGTGGTTATTTGGTTTGGAGTGGGGGTCATTGTTGCGACTTTGTAAGCTCAGCCAGGGTCGATTCAGCTCTAAATGGGTATCAGGAGAAATTTGAAGGAAAAACATGGGAAGCGCTGGATGATTTGTCCCCAACACCGCGTTGCACCCCCGGCTGAAGGAAGAACATCAGGAGATTGGCACCTGCACAGCGCAGACCAATGGTAGTCATGCAAAAAAGATAGTGAATTCTTACAGCTATTCATGCTTTTAAATTTCATTCTTGTCGCTATTTTACTTTTATTGCTGTTGTAGGCTATTGGTACAATCTGTTCGAAATTGTGTAAGAAATTCGACTATGATTCGGTAAAAAAGGTCTCATGTGGGCTCAATCAAGAGAATTTGCTAGTGTAGATACGTCGAGTCTTAATTCCAAATGTGGTAGGCTTGCAAACTGAGGACCATCGTGCGACAATGAGAGCCGAAAAAGTGCGATTTTCTCATTTGCCGCGCGACAAGCCTAAAATCTATGCCGAACTGACTGGAAGTTCGACATGGATTAGCCAATTGTTTTGTATAAGTCACTTAAATTAACTTCGACTACTTCCTGCACTGGACGGGAGTAGCTATATTGTATGTGTAGTTATGGTTTTTTCTACCTTGGTTTTTGTTATATTCGTTTCTTTTTCTGTTTTAACATTATGTTTTATTTTAGTTTTTTTCTCAAATTCTTTTTAGTTTCCCGCCATTTTCGGCTCTGTTTTTTATTCGTCATTTGCGGGGAGGAAGCCACGTTGATTTTACAAGCGAAATATCAATGGTACATTTCTTATTTTCTTATGCAACTGAATTCAATTGAATAAATTTTTGCCAGCGTGGCTTCTGACGATTTCATTGAGAATTAGAAAATTCCATAAGAAATTAGACATTTAGATATAATTAACATCGCAGTTTGTATAAAATCTATATATTATGGGTTGTTCAAGAATAGGAGCGCATTTTCTGCCGTGGCATTTTCTGCAAGGATAGTAAAAATGAAATTTCGTTATTGGAATTTGTTCAATAGAAATTTGCAAAACTATATATATCTTAGCAGCAAGGCCAAATCGATTTCAATTTCTAATAATGAAGAAGACCCCAATTAGCACTTGTGTAGATTCTGATAATACTGGGCGACAAATTAAAAAAAAACCTTTTTTAGTTTATTAATTATTAAACTAAAAAAAATTTGGCGAAAATCAGAAAATTATTAGCTAATAACATACTACATTAAACACCTTTTTAATTTTTTTTTCTGAGTTTTTATTGACAAAAAGTAGTGTCAAATTCACCTACAGCTGATTAGTTATTTTCACAGTTCAGTGTGGCAGCACTGTCAAGAATGTGGTACTGCTTTAAAAGTTCATAATTTTGGAAGAACCAAAAGAAAAATCATAGTTTTCAGAAATGAAGAGACCTAAGTTGGGCACAGGGGCCAAATAATATTTTTGTTTTGATATCTTTGACACTTTAATAGAATAGAATAGAATATATTTATTCACTACAATAGCCGGAGCTAGCATTAGCATGTCATGACAAAAATAATTTATACCTTCAAAAACACTCACAGGAAAATTTAAACAAACATTATATTAATCAAACACATATTAATCAAACATTAAATATTGGTCGCGTCAATATTATTAAAATGACGGGTAAAATATGGAACAAATGATTTGCGATATCTCTCAGTACTATAGGCTGAGTAAGTCAGTAACTGTGGACAATTCTTATTTATTTGTCGGAGCCTAGTAACTGGTCCTTCAGTTGGGGGGCTCTCAAGGTTGGGTAGTAGACGACAATGATTTGGGGAATTCAAACAATTTAGTCTAAATCTATATGTTAAGCCATGTCTACGACTATCAAGTGAGTCCAAATAGAGTTGTTTCAGTGCATCCTCGTAAGTTGAGTAGTTTTGTCCAAGTATAATTTTTACAGCTCTTTTTTGTATCGTCTCAAGTCTATCTGTTTGATCTTTTGTCAATCCCGGATGCCAAGCAGGGTATGCATACTCAAGAGAAGGTCTAACATAACTGCAGTATACAGACTTTAAAACCTCAGTTGATGTACCAAATCTTTTTAGGTTAGAAAATGAATGTAAAAGCGAGGCGCCTTTTTTAGTCAGATAGTCAACGTGCGAATTCCATCTTAAATCATCGTCCAAAAGTATCCCAAGTATTTTAACAGTTTTCTTTGTTGGCAGTATGGAATTATGAGAAGAGTGGTTGTTACCCTTTAGGAAGGAAAATGTCATATAAGAGCTCTTAGTTTCACTGACCGTCAGTTTTACCTTTTCTAATTCAGCTTTTAGATCATGATAGATTTTGATTAAGTCAGACTGTTCAGTAGTCGGAGGGCTTAGTCGCAGTGATAAAACAGTTAAATCATCAGCAAATTTAAAACGCTCACGAATTGTTGTTAAAATACGGTTAAAAACAATAAGAAAAGAAAGCGGGCCTAATTTAGTCCCTTGTGGCGAACCACAAAAAATATTTAAAAATTCAGATGGCTCTTGATCAGGGAGTTGGACACACTGAGATCTTTCAAAAAGAAAACTAGCGAGCATTCTTACAACAAATGGACGGGCACCCATAGCCTTTGCTTCTTCCACAACTACATTATGGTCAAGACTATCAAAAGCCTTAACTATGTCTGCAAATAATGCATCAACATAGGCCCCATTATTTTCTAAGTGCAGGATAGTATCCAACAATGCAACCAAATAATGAACAGTACTATGGCCGGATCTAGATCCAAATTGTTGGGGATCAATATTATCATTTATGTCCTCAAATAAACAATCAAAAATAAAACTTTCAAATACTTTTGAGAGAGCTGATGTTTTCAAAATCGGCCTCATCTCGGTAATATCTTTAGGTGCCTTGCATTTGGGGATTGGCGTTACATACGCCTGTTTAAAAATACATGGAAAAACACCATAAATAAAACATTGGTTAAAAATTGCCTTTAAAGGAGTAGATAAAAGATCAGCACACTCAATAATCAATTTAATCGGTATCTCACTAGGATAACTAGATTTACGGGAATCAAGTGCCTTCAACTTTTTAGCAACTGAACAAATCTCTAGTATAGGGATATTTGAAACTGAATCATTCGGTGGAAATTTTCTTAGTTGTGGATGAATTTTACAAATTGATGCAAAAAAGTCATTAATTTCACTAGGTAACAGGGGTTTACCATTGACATCTCTCACTTCAACTCTAGTTACTTTTTTGCCGATAATGTTCTGAACTAAATCATGGAACTTCCTTGGGTTGGATTTATATATTTTGCTTATTATTTTAGACCCATACTGCTTACGTGAACATCTTATTTTATATACAATTAAATTTCTTACTCTTTTGAAATCTTTTACGGGTCCAGTTAGATGCAATTCGTTTCTCACTTTTATCAGATTCCGAATCTCTTGAGTAATCCATGGTTTATCATTAGATTTCACATATATTTTATTTTTGTGGGAAAATTTCACAGTATTTTTCGAATAGTTCCTCGCAGAATAAACTTGCCATTTTGTCACCGTCAGACAATGAGAGAATATCACGCCAGTCACGATCTGTGAGCTAATTCTTGTAGAGATTTACTAGCTCAGGTGTGAAAGGCCTGTACACCACACTATTTATTTGTCTATTTGGGATAAAATGATTGGGTGTCCAAGCAACACACAGGTGATCACTCAAACCTAAGGGGGGTAATGTAACTGGATTATTATAATATTCAGGACAGTTGCTAAAAATGAGATCCAACATACGGTTACCTCTTGTGGGCACATTGACAAACTGTTTAAGTGATAGTGAATTACTTAGCCATTTGGCATCTAAGTCATTAAAGTCACCACACATTATGATACCAGCATTAGGATACAAGGATCGTACATTGTCAGTGCAATTCTGTAAGTAATTCACAAGGTCTTTACGATAGGGGCCACGGGGCGGATAGTAAACAACATATATCACCAGTGATGCCACATCCTTGGGAAGCTTCTTAGGCCTGCACCACAACCATAATACTTCAAAACCATGCTTATTTGGTATATTACTGAAAGTGAGAACTCGATTTGTTATAGACGATCGACAAATAATACCAACACCACCACCATGTGTTACTGTAATATCATTGGGTGTCACTCTAGGTTTGAAATAGGTATCATATCCTTCAAATGCTACAACATCTTCAGTCGCGGACCATTTTTCACAGATACAAGCAATATCAACCAGTTCATTCTTCAAGCAAAGTTCAACCTCTTCTAATTTGTTCAAAATTGACCGGACATTTGATAACAGTATTTTCGGAAATATATAGGGATGAAAGAAGGGCTTTACACTGCGGTCTCGAATCTCCTTGCCAGCATATATAATTGGTTCCAAGTTGGGATACTCGGAAGACATGGTTTGAGGGGTGGGTGAATCTCTGATTTCTTTGAAATTCCAAACTGGTTGGTTGCTAGTACTGGATATATTGCCGGAAGGCCGGCAGATGTTGGTTCTTGCCAGTTTCTCCAAGGTTTCACGAGGAGTGGTTGGTATGAGGGGGGAGGGATCTGCATTGGCTGATTTAAGACAGGTGGTGTGAGCTTCAAGCTCATAAGTGGGACTGTAAATTGTTGTCTTTGGCAACCATGTTTTAACAGAGGTGGAATTCCTTCGCTCCCCGTTTTTTGAACTTCGCAATTCAGTATTGGAACGTAGCTTTTTCCTTCTGTGGGAAGTGAGATGCACATTAGGACAACAGTTCATGAAACAAAGGCCATGAGCAAATTTTTTACACAGAGATCTGTGAGGCAGAATATAACACTCATCACGGCAGATGCCTTTGAAATAATCCACGCAAATATGGAGGAACGTGCAATTTTCCGCCTTTCCACAGCCTTGCCTTATGTGAAATCTGCAGACACGTCGTTCAGGAATATGATCTGTTGTAAGACCCTCTTCATCTGTATGCGGAGACTGAGAATACTCTAGGTCGGTTTGTGTTGTTTGACTAGTAACAAAGCTACTGCATTGAACAGATACATTATTACTGAGAACTTTAGAGCTGGTTATATTACTCTGGTTTAAGCACTTCTCACAGGTAAAAAGAAAGAAACGTCCCGAGGGTTTCTGCAGAGCAAGGACTATGTCTGCATTAATTGCAGCGCAGGCCGCATGCATGCGGTGTAAGCAAAGATGACAATCAAACGAAGGGCTGTCTTTTGTTGGTTCGTCACATAAGAGGCAGCTCAGATCAGGACCTGAACAGTCATTTCTTTCCTCTGTGATATTTTCTATAGTATCCATAATTCTCAGTGCACCGCCAGGAATGCCTGGAGATTTAGATGACAAGTTTTCTACTGGGAAGATAGTGCTCTTTTTAAGTTGATCCTGGATTTTATCGTTGTTACTTTGCTGTTTCGGATTATTATTTTTCGATCTCAATTTTTTCAGAGTGCAGGTTTTTGGGGAATCTTTTTGTGTACAAATTACGCACACAAAGGTCTTCTTCAAGTCATTAGAGTATTTAGTTTTTCCACAACTAAACCATTTATTACATTTGATACACTGCACGCCGCCTATTTTGCTTGTAATTCTTTTTAAACAGATACCACACTGTTCCAGATCCATAATAAGTATCGCTACTGAGTACACCAACTTCAAATTGCAAAAATGTCAATAGCAAATAAATCTAAACAATCGGATATTAAATCACTCTAGGGAAAATCACTCAGGTTAATTCTTAATCAAAGTTCCCAAGGGAATTTTCACTCAAGAAGAAAAATAATCTGCTTATTCGAAATATAATCCCTTTGTTACTGAATTGAATATTAGCTGTAGGTCGGGCAGAGACTATAATCCTTTAGTAATAGGTTATATCCAAAAAAGGTCCTCAAACCATGAACTCTGAATGGCTATTTATTTATTCGCTCTTACAAGATCTAAATTTTTTGTCAGTCGCCGTCCGAGACTTACGGGCAAATATCCTCTAGGGAGGTGAAGCAAGAACAAAAGATTTATTTATTTATTTATTATTATAAGATTTATTTATTTTTTCAGTCATCGTCCGAGACTGACGGACAAATACCCTCTAGGGAGGGGAAGCACGGAGAAAAGATTTATTTATTGTTATAAAAATTGTTTATTTTTTCAGTCACCGTCCGAGACTGACGGACAAATATCCTCCAGGAAGGCGAAGTACGCAGAAAAGATTTATTTATTTATTGTTGTAAGATTTATTTATTTTTTCAGTCACCGTCCGAGACTGACGGACAAATACCCTCTAGGGAGGTGAAGCACGCAGAAAAGATTTACGCGACGCTACGAGAATGCCGAGAACAAACAGGATTGAAGAAAATACAAGGTGCTAAGCTTCAAGGATATCTGTCCAAGAAAAACGATAAAAACCTGAAGTGGAAGACTATGTTCTTTGTTCTTCAAAATGACCACGGTGAAGATCGGCTTTATTTTTATGATAATCCCAAGGTAAGTCTCTCATTTTTTTGCTGTATATCCGGATATTGGTCATTCTGTGACCTAGTCTTTCTGTGAGACAGGAGAAGAGAGAGCCAATGATTTCTTTGGGAGCCTTTGCCTCCAGTGACCCTCGGCAGTTTTTACTGTAAAATTTTTATCTATTTAAGCATTATTTTATTGAACCTTTGTTTGATCTGTTAAATCTTTTAATCAAAGGTTAAACTTTTGTTCAACCTTTGTTAAATCTAAAGTGGAAGACTATGTTCTTTGTTCTTCAAAATGACCATAGTGAAGATCGACTTTATTTTTATGATTATCCAAAGATAAGTCTGTCATTTTTCCGATGTTCAGAAAATCGGTTGTTTTTTCCGACATTCTTCATGGCGCCTGGCCGCTAAAAATGCAGGGTCTGATGTGAAGTTACTTAGCTTCTGATGTGTTTCACCAAGGTTTTTAAATAGGATAATCATTCAATTTATTTAAATCACGAAACAAAACAATCCCGTCTACGTCTTCTTCATTCCAAAGGCTCCATTGCTGGGTAAGCGAAACTGCACAGGGCTGCATAGAGCACAAAAAAAACAGTTTAGAGTTTGTAAAATCGAAATAAATAAAGGCAGTTAATTACTTAAATAGATATTTCATGTTTCAAACTGCAAAAAAGAAGTGTGGAAAACGTAAAAACCTCTATGAACTCAACACCGCAATAAAGAAAGAAAATTAAATTAAAGTTAAAATAATAAGTTATTATTTTTGTAAAGGAGTCAAAAAGGGAAACCCAGGAGCCGTATCACGAAATTTGCTCCAGATACACAAGAAAGAGACTAAATTTAGATCTTACAGACGAAGCAAAAGTGGTTGAAATCCTTTTTTCCGGGTTAATAAGAACTATGATGAGAAGGAGAAAGAGGAGTATGTGACATATGGTTTGAAATTATATGTTTCAGCACTAGAGCTACATGGGTCATGTGCCTGGGAAACATCAGAGTCAGGTGGGAAATTGCTTTACTTGCCTGGAAAGGGCCCATTATCAAATTTTTCCCAGCACCACAGGAAGCTTCCGAAGCAATTTCGGTAAAAACCGATAGCGGATCTTAGATGTATCAGCGGTTCGAAAACATAACGAGAAGCTAGTTTAAAACAAAGGAAACTTATAATCTCTTACTAATTGTTAAGCCATAAGCTGTCTAATCACAGCATAAATAACGTGCATTTTGTGTCCGCAGACTTCAATCAGGGCAGTTAGCACAACAGGGAACTTCTAATAAGTGAATGTAACCAGACACTTGGAAAACTGTAGGTTCTATGGCTATCTTAGCTCTATGAATATCTACCTTAGTTCTTATACCCTAGGAATGATGCATGGACGGATAATAAATAGACATATCTATTAGCAAATGAACTAACATCATTTTTATATAATCCTAATAAGGGGGGGAATTAATGCCATGCTTGCTTCTCTCTCCATTGGACTATCTGTCTTGGCTTTTTCTACAATTAGCCATGACTTGATGCCCACAACTATTACATTTTAATTAAGACTTTTTTTTAGCTGATTTTAATGTCTTCCAAGCTGGAATACTAGAATATTTTTAGAGACTAATTTTTCCTGAACTTCAAACAAAATAGAAATTTGTGCTCCGTTTAATCAAAAGAAAAAAAATGATTTTCTAATGATATAAAGTTTCATTAAATCTGAATATCTCTGGCACAAAACGGGGGAAGTTAAAGGGTTTTTCTAAGAATACCGGGAAAGTAGGGGGGTTGGCTTTTAGTTTATGTTGGTTATTCGGATCTCTTATCAAAGCTATACAAGTTATGGTAAGACCGCCCAGCCAGTTCTGAATAGTTTGGCCACACAAACTGAAAAAGCTTATAATGGACGAGATCAGTGGTTTTTTAAAGTAAAGCACTATCATATGTCTGATAGAACTAGCGTATCAAATAGTACTATTACAGTAAGATATAGCTTACATTATACTTGCTGGTGTTAAAATATTATTAACATCATAGCGCTATTATATGTTGATATATGTAAGGATTTTAGCTATAATATTATAAATGCAATATCTTATTATATAGCATTTCAATTAGGAGTTGAACCTTAACAATTCAAATACACGATGATTGAAGTTGGAATGCGAGTATGAAAGTAATTTCTTTTATCCCAAGACTGACAAGTCTTGGTTTGATCCAAGATCAAAAATAAAAACGAATTTTGTTTCATTTGTTTTGTTTTCCTTATGTTTGTTTTTATTCATTTATTCTATATATATAATTTTTTTTTTTATTTTAGGTGACTAAGAAACTGGCCAAATTTCGAAGTTGACTAAAATATTTTGATTTTAGATGACTAAGAAATCGGTCAAATAATTATTTGACCTTCAAAATAATTATTTGACAAATAATTATTGTTTAAATAATAAAGTATTCTGATCTATTAACTTCTTAAAGTCAATTTATGGTAATTTATTCACTATAAATTACCGGAAATCATTTATATTAAGTAATACATTAACAGTTAAACAAAAAATTTAATACATCTTATTTGAAGGCTAAACGTCTTCAATGTATTTTGAACTCTTCAAGTTTTAAGCATTTTCCTATTTTAAAATATTAATAACTCCTTTATTCCAATTTTGTCAATTGTTTCTTTTCATATTCTTTAGGATTACTTTTTTGTAATAATTAACAATTTTGGCCATTTAATTAAATTAAAAAAGCCAAGTTGCATCAACAGAAAGTATTGAGCAATGTTAAAATTTTAAATAAACATAAATTATACAGTGTACGAGGGGGGCTGTCCTTTCCTCAACCCTCCCTCTTTGTGCTAAAATCTTGAAATTCTTCAAAATACTTGTCGTTCAAATTCAGTGGGCATTGTGTTTCATCAGTCTTTCGTAAAGAATTGTGACAAAAATCCAAGTTTTAGTGCAAAGAGCGAGGTTTGAGGAAGGAACAGTCCCCCTCAATATAGAAAATAATTTCTGTTAGTTTTAAGTTTTAATGTTGCTCCTTACTTTTAGTTAAAAATATTGTGTTTTTTTTATTGAATTTCTGATGGTTTTTCGAATCATTCCAGTAAATCTCCTTGCCTCATCCCCTCCTCCGACCAAAAATGCTCATGGAAAATTCCTTCCCAAGAATTTTCTCCCCATGGAAAATTCTCCACGTTGAAAATCCCTCCTCCCCTCCGAAAACGCCCACCAAAAAACGTCCGCGCATTTTCAATGATAAATATTATATATGCACAATGGACAAATTGTGTAACTGTAAGTTACAAATTGTGTAACTTACAGTCCTTTTCTCAGGGACTATGAGGGTCACGTCCAAACCAAAGGTATGGTTATTGGTCCTTTAAAATATGCTGAATCAAATGGCTATCCCAAAAATTTTGATCGAGTTTTTTTGGGGGAAAAAGAGGTGTGGGAGGGGGACTAGGTACTCGTCAATCTTTTTGGTCGCTTGAAAGGGCACTAAAACTTAATTTCAGATCAAACAAACCCTTTTTCGGTGTTCTAGGATCACTGGTTCAATACGATCACCCCTGGGGAAAAGACAAAAATAAATAAACACGCATCCGTAATATATCTTCTGGCGAAACAGGCAAAATTCCACATTTTTGTCTATAGGAGCTTGAAACAATAGGATTCTCCGATGTGCTGAATCTGATAGTGTGATTTTCATTAATGCTACTTGACTTTTTGGGGGATGTTGCCTTCCCTTTTCGAAAATTTGGCAAATTTTCGAAGGCTCGGGCAGCATTAAACTTATTGAACTTCAGAATCAGTACAGAAACTCTATTCTTTTGATGTATCTGTCTTTATCAAATATATGTTTTTTAGAGTTTCGATTACTATTGAGCCGATTCGCTTGTTACTGCTAACTATTTGATTGGGTCTTATGTTATTGCCAACTGATAAAGTTTTTTTTTTTCATCTTGCGTACATATTATGGGAAACCATGACATATATGTTATTTGGGAGAGTTTCTGCATTCTAGTATGTTTTCCTTATCCCAATTTCGTTACTATTTATTCTATAATGATCTATTTTTTTTTATTTAATTGTTTTGTTTGTGGTGTTTTTTTTTTATTTAACTGTCCCATTGAAAAAGAAACAAGATCTGTTTGAGTCGGCTGATATTTGTTCTTTGTTGATTTCACTTGTTTCTCGGGGTTCCACTCGGGGTATTACCCGAATCGTTTAAGGGCTTTTCTCAACTAATGTGTATTTTGTTTCAACGTCAATAAAGCGAAGATTTATTCGTCTGGTGACTTACATAATAAAATATTTCTTTCTTTTATCTAATTTACCTAATTTTTTTTTTAGCAGATTCTGCTTTTTTTCGAATTATACCCTTTCATGTATTAATAAAAACTGGCGCCTTTTTGCTGGTTGATCCAAATCCTTCTAAATTCAACATCATAATCTTATGATTTTGCTGTGATTGTATTATAATTCCATAATCTTAACTATACAGGTAGTTGTGCAGGCGTCCCGTTATCTGGAGAAGAATACTACTACTACTGCTACTACTAACAACTTACTGTAGTACCAAGCCGCTTGAGGCCAACACAACTATGCACGCTCCTCCTACTTCTCAATCCGTTCAAAGCCTCCCTCTTTACAACCTCCCAAGAAGTTTTTGTTTCCCTTAAATCTTTCCTTACGAAACCCTCTCACCCTATTCTGTGAAGAGCCGTGTTTCGTTTGGCCCTTGACGGTTGGCCGATAAGGACAGTCTTTGGCAATATGTCATTCTTCATCCAGAGAACATGTCCCAGCCATCTCATCCTTTTTCATTATAGCCCTAAAAAGTTGCATTGAACCATATTTTTTTGCACAGCTCACTATTTGAGATACGGTCAGTCAACAATTCCTGGGTAATTCATTAGGAAAACATCTAGCAACTCTTCTTCCGTTTTTCAGAGCACGCACGCTTCAGAACCGTACTTGACTACTGTCATCACTGCAGGTTCCAATATTTTAAGCTTGGTTCGCAAGCTTATCTTCCTATTCTTCCAAACTTTTTATGGCACTTGGACATATAGCGATCGCAAATTCTGTCGGTCTGTCTGTCCCGGCTTTGCTACTTTAGGCGCTTCCAGGTAAGCTAGGACGATGAAATCTGGCAGGCGTATCAGGAATCAGACCAGATTAAATAAGAAATTATCGTTTCCCCGATTTGACCGTCTGGGGGGGGAGTGGGGGACGGTTAATTCGGAAAAATTTGAAAAGAAGAGGTAATTTTAACTTACGAATGGGTAATCGGATCTTAATGGAATTTGATGTTGGGAAGGATATCGTGTCTCAGAGCTCTTATTTTAAATCCCGACCGGATCAGGTGACATTGGGGGGAGTTGGGGTGGGGAAACCTTAAATCTTGGAAAACGCTTAGAGTGGAGGGATCGGGATGAAACTTTGTGGGAAAAATAAGCACAAGTCCTAGATACGTGTTTGTCATAACCATAACGGATCCGCTCTCTTTTGGGGGAGTTGGGGGGGGGTTAATTCTAAAAAATTAGAAAAATGAGGTATTTATAACTAGTGAAGGAGTGATCGAATCTTATTGAAATTTGGTGTTTCGAAGGATGTCGTGTCTCAGAGCTCTTATCTCAAATCCCGACCGTATCTGGTCACATTGCGAGGAATTGTGGGGGGGGGAGGAGCCTAAAATCTTCGAAAATGCTTAGAGCCGAGGGATCGGGATGAAACTTGGTGAGAAAAATAATCATAAGTCCTAGACACGTGATTGGCATAAACAGAACGGATCCACTCTCTTTGGGGGAGTTGGGGGGGGGGGGTTAATTCTGAAAAATTAGAAAAAATGAGATATTTTTAATTTACGAAGGAGGAATCAGATCTTAATGAAATTTGATGTTTGGAAGGAAATAGTATCTCAGAGCTCTTATTTTAAATCCCAACCTGATCCGGTGACACTGGGTGTATTTGCTGGAGGGGAACCTAAGATTTTTGAAAACGCTTAGAGTGGAGGGATCGGGATGAAACTTGGTGGGAAAAATAAGCACATTTCCTACATACGTGATTGACATAACCAGAAGGGATTGGGGAGAGTTGGGGGGAAGGGTTAATTCTAAAACATTAAAAAATGAGGTATATATAACTTACGAAGAAATGATCGGATATTTATGAAATTTCATATTTAGAAGGACCTCGTATCTCAGATCTCTTATTTTAAATCTCGACCAGATCCAGTGTCATTTGGGGGGACCGGGAATCTTGGAAAACGCTTAAAGCGGAGAGATCAGGATGAAACTTGGTGGGAAGAATAAGCACAAGCCCAAGATAAGTGACTGAAATAACCGGACCGTATCCGCTCTCTTTGGTGGAGTTGGGGGGGGGAGTAATTCGGAAAATTAGAAAAAATGAGGCATTTGTAACCTACCAACGGGTGGTCAGATCTTAATGAAATTTAATATTTAGAAATATCTTGTGCTTTAGAACTCTTATTTTAAATGCTGACCAGATCCAGTGACGTTGGGGGGAGTTGGGGGGGGGGAAAGCTGGAAATCTTGGAAACCGGAAATTTTGGAAAACGTTTAGAGTGGAGAGATCGGGATGAAACTTGATGGGAAGAATAAGCGCAAGTTATAGATACGTGATTGACATAATTGGAACGGATACGTTCAGCTGCGGGTTGTTAATTTGGAAAAATTGAGGTATTTTTAACTCAAGAACGGGTGACCGGATCTTAATGAAATTTGATATTTAGAAGGAACTCATGTCTCAGAGCTCTTATTTCAAATCCCGACCAGATCTGTTGAAATTGGGGAGAGTCGGAGATGGAAACCGGAAATCTTGGAAAACGCTCATAAATGTCGTAGATTCGTGATTGATCTAACCAGAGTGGATTCGCTCTCTTTGGGGAGTTAGGGGGCGGGATTCAGTGCTTTGACGAGTTTGGTGCTTCTGGACGTGCTAGGACGATGAAAATTGGTAGGTGTGTCAGGAAGCTGCACAAATTGACTTGATAAAGTCGTTATTCCTGATTCGACCATCTGGGGGGCTGAAGGGAGAGGAAAAACTAGAAAAATTGAGGTATTTTTAACTTACGAGTGGGTGATCCGATCTTAAAGGATTTGGGCATTTAGAAGGACCTCGTGACTCAGAGCTCTTACTTTTAATCCCGACCGGCATTAAGCCTCTGATTTTCCTTTTGAAGCAATCTATTGATTCTTTAAATTTTGCTAGAGCTCAAGCCATATGAGCTCTTGGCTCTTCCGACCTCGTCACAAGTGCCATATGAGCTCTTAGCTCTTTTTTGAACTGGAGAAGAACAGAATATGTTATTTTCTAATTTATTCCATTTCAGAGAACAAAGCCACGAGGGATGATTGATTTAAGTTGTGGATACCTATATACAGTGCATGAGAGCCTCTGGGACAAGCCTCATTGTTTCATTCTTATCGAGAAAGCTTTACCTTGCCTCGCTACTGCTACTTATTTAAGTGCTGCTTCCATGGAAACCTCACAGGTTGGTCTCTTTGTTTTTAAAATTCATTGTAGGCTACTTGGTCTGCCCCGATAAAGTTTGTAGCTTTTGTCTGTATGTAACGCACCCTCTTGAGTTACATACAGACACCGTCTCGGTTCCGCTTTATGAATGAATAATACCTGATTTAAGCGTCATAAAAAAAACTGATTACACTATGTGTTAAAAGTAAATTATATTTATATTAATCTTCAATTTTTTTGTAGCTATGAAGAGTGAGTAGGTATGAATTTGTTTGTAAGTATGAATTGCTTATACATCGCACTATTAATGATTTTATTCATTATTAATTTTAATCATTATTAATGATTAATGTATTAAATTTTATAAAAGGAATCGGGAACCCCAAAATCGAGCTTGAACTTTTATGATCCGTTTTAAATGTTTTAAGTTATCTAATTGCTTGGAATCTAATTTTATTTATTTAATAAAACTAAATTACATTAATCAAGATTAATCTAGCAAACTAATTTCAGAAATCACAAGTTCAGTGTTTGGCTTATTTTATTACAGTATTATATAATTATTATATCTCGAGCCCTTTTTTTGTTCGCAGATATTAAAATAATTGGGCTCAAACTCCTGATTCTAGATTATTTTTTTTCTAAAGTTGCCAAGCATATTTGAGTACAAGCGTTCGAAAATCAAATTAAGATTATTAAATACATAGAAAAATAGAAAGTTGATATTTTTTTAGCTGTAATTAGTTGGCATAAAATTGTGTTGATTCCTTTTGAATTCCAGTGGTTAGGACGTTGACTCTCCAAATATTCCTTTAGAGTATAGGATTGGTCCGATGAAAACAAACACAGGGTTTTCAATCTCTTTCGAAAACGACTTTATTTTCATTTTATTTTTGAATTTGTACTGTATCAGATTGACGATGCTCCTTGACTACCAGGGTCCTTGGGTGGGCACTGCAGTGTGTAGCTACACGAAGGTTCCAACACTGGGTCCCGTATTACCAAAATAAGATCAAACCCACTGCCATACCGCAGCGCTTCCATTTTATTTTATTCGTTGTAGAGAGAAAAACTATTAGGATATTAGTCATCTAGGTATATTTGACATCAAGCATATAAAAAACACTTTTCCAAAATTAACCAAGGCCCTTAACGAACCTTACCATTGTCTTGACATATCTAGATTGTTTTATTTGTTCTTTTTTTACACCGGAAAACGAGCAATTATCTCATGAAGGACAACCTTATTAAGTAAACAATAATCAGTGAGCGAAACTTGGTCCCCTGGTATACAAATTATGATTGTAATCTATCTTCCACTATGCGTGGCCTTGAATGTGAAGTAGCGGAGAATCCCAGAATCACTTTAGGCTATAGCTGTCATACAAGATACTAATTATTCAACTAGATAAGCTTGTGTATCGGATTATCAATAGCAATCTAGGATCTTGCTTTAATAGTATGTTTTATCTAGAACACCAGGTCCATAATTATTCAACTAGATAAGCTAGTGTATCGGATTATGAATAGCAATCTAGGATCTTGCTTTAATAGTATGTTTCATCTAGGACACCAGGTCCATAATTATTCAACTAGATTAGCTAGTGTATCGGATTATGAATATAAATCTAGGATCTTGCTTTAATAGTATTGTTAAGTTATGTATAGAATTATATTGAGAGTTGGCTTTAAAACAGGCCTCATCGAGGTCTCTAGGGACGGAGTTGTTGATTGAAAATTGTAGTATTTGTTATATTTTTTTTTGGTTCTGATAAATTTCTCTCTCATACGGTAAAAGTAAAAAATTCCCGCGGACAGTAAAACTAAAATCTATTTTTGACTTGGTTAGTTGGAAACTTGCACAAACGTGTATGTATTTGAAAATTTGGGACACTCAGAAAGTACGTTTTGATTTAAAAAGACCTCCGTATACAGTTTTTGGTAGTAATGGGTGCCAAATTAAATAAAAAGAGAGATACGTAAATGAAAGATCAGCAAAAATAAGCTAAAAACATACGGTACCAAACAGCTTAATAAGGACACTAGAACTTTCGATTATCAATCGAATGAGCCCCCTCCAAACCACTACTACTACTACAACTGGTACTGCTACTACTACTACTACAACAACTAATACAGATATTCTACTTTAACTGTTACTACTACTACTACGAATTTTACTAATACTACTGAAGATAAGGGTATTATGTTGTAACTCTCATGGAATCTTGAGGGGGATTTTGAAACGACAAAAAAGGTACTGTATGTAAACTATTACAACTACTATTTCTATTACTACTAGTACTACTATGGCTATTAACATGTTTGTGTAAGTTTCCACTTAACCAAGTCAATGAGATTTTACTTTTACTGTCATAAATAAACTTTACGTTTTATATTCCCAAGGTGTAGTTGTCTTTAGGAATCAAGAGAGCAAAAGTGGTGCCAAGTTCAACTATTTAGTTTTGCTTATTTATTTGAACGATTCAACATGGCAACACTGACGAAAGCCTTGCACTGTCCTAAAACCTTCTTAATCTTGGAACAACAAAAAATAATCGTATCAAATCGCAGTTTTACCAATGAATGGGTCTAAGGGGCAAAAAAATATTTTCATCTTGATGATCTCGGCACTTCATTAAATTATGTCACTGTTTAATGTAGCAACATTTCGTATGTAGTTTGGGATTGGTATGAAACACGAAAGTTTATTACAATATTTAGTACTGCTGTGAAAAAAGCACGATTAGGATGTTCCCAGGTGAGAACTGACTATAAGAAATGGCAATGACTAGAAAGAGTTAAATAAAATATTAAAACAAAATAATTAAATAGGTGATATCTATAAGTCTGCTAAAATCTAGAAGATATTTTTATTGCCATAAATGCACAAATCAAAATTTCAGCGGAAAGAGACTTTCGAGAATTTGACCTAGTGATGTATGTGACTGTATCAGCCATCTTTTTCACGCGGGAGGGGGGATTTTTTAATTTTTTTTTTTAATGTTGTATGTTTTGTCTAAAATTACAGAATAATGTTATCAAGTTATTGTCTGGGTTCAAATTTAGCCCTGTATTGTCCGGCGGGATTTATCAGACTAACCTCCGGGGGAGGGGGAGGGGAAACTATGTCTTATTACTCTTCCCTCGCCCTGCGTGTCGATACGAATATGAAGTTTACATAAACAAATTGAGTTGAAGCTTTACTCTCTGGATCAAAAATTTCATTTTATTTCTTCTTGTTTTTACCATAACTTTACAGTGAAAACACGAGAAAAACTTGTTATAAGCTATTTCGGCAGGTTTTGAAGACATGTATAGTAATAATCGAAAAAATATTGAATGTTTTTAAAATACGATGAAAATATTCTGAAGTGCGATTTTTGGATCTGCAATGCTACATTTATTGATGAGTGTCGAGTTGCTTGTCCAAAGTTGTAGGTGGAACAAATATTTGACGAAATGACAAAAGGCGGAAGACGTTTTTGGTTTATCAGTTTTAGCGAATATATTCCAGAAAGACATAGCACACAGGATATGAGGCAGTGTGGCCATTTTGCAAAGACTGGTGATGTAAAAAAGGTGTAACCCAAGTTCCTCTGAAACAACTAGTTCCTGGAGTTAATCTAGTGATTGATTTTTGGATGTTTACGAACGTGTTGAGATTTTTCTCGTGTTAAGGCTTTTCAGATTATTTTTTCTTTATCAAAAAATCTCCATTTTAAACCTGAAGTTGGGTTTTCGCGAATCTTGACCATTTTTGCTTGCCAAGGCTATTATTTCACTGCAACATTAAAAGTAGTGGTTGAAAAGTTTTAACAAACGTGACACTGGAAATATTTTGGTAAAAAGTTTTTGTAGGAATTTTTGTGAAATGGTTAAGCATGTTTTTAAAATTTATTTTATTTAGTTTTTTTTTAATGGCAGAAGATGTCGCTAGAAACGATGTTATGAAGTTTAATAAAATATCCGAAAACAACTGCCATTTCCTGTCGTGACAAGAAATAACAGTGACATTTGTTCCGTGTCATCTATGAGATTAATATATTACGCCTTTTTTGTTGGAATCTCGTTTAACTAAAAAACGTGTTTTAAAATCTAACTAAAAGTTTCATTTAATTACTTGGATTAAAAAAAGGCCATTGCTTGAGCTTTTGAAAGCAACACTATTAAATACATTTTTCTGGTAATGTTATTATAGCCGGGGAAATATAGTTAATACGCCTAAAAAGTCAAATTTTAGCTATTTTATCTGGCTTTTAACTAAGCATACTTATATTTTTACCTTTTTATCTGATAACAATATGTATATGATTATTAGTTTAATTAACTATTAGATTTAATTGGCTATTAACTATTTAATTCACTATTAGATGTCTGATTATTGTATTAGACAAAAATTACCGGTCATTTTTAGTCAAGAAAACTTTGTTGTTTTTTTGTTAAGTAGAAACTGAATGAAATCCACTATACCCGGTAATATATCCCACTTACAAACTTTACCTGGTTTTCCATGTGTAAGATAGAGCCATGAACCTAACTGCAATTCTAGTAAACAGAAAAATAGTTAACATTTATGATTAGTAAAAAATATGTAGTTAGTAACTAAAGTATAAATATTATATAATGCAATAATTAATAACTATAAGAATAATCTAAAGGAAAAATAACTATTAAGAATAATTTTCGCATAATCCTAGTGTTTTAGTCTATATCTAGTATAATTCTAATGCTGACAATGAAAATAGTTTTTATACTTTCTCAAAATAGTCGCTATTTTGGGTAAGGTCACTATTAAGATAGAATAGATTGTGTCGTATTAGCTGTTATTATCTTTTCCTATTGAAGCACAGTTAGTTTGTAGGTGGTTTAGTATTGGGTATTGTGCAGGTATAGAAGTGTTTACTTATTATACTTCAGGAAATTGTAATAATTAATCTTTTTATTCTAGGAGTGGCAATCGGCTCTGAAGCCTTTATGTGCACCTCAGGTAGCTAAAGCTCCAAAAGTTCAAAAGCTGAGACAGCTACGTTGCCTTCATTTAACTGTCTTAGAAGCTCAAAGGTATCTTACTTTTCTCTTTGTTCCTCTCTCTACCTTTCTCTCTCTTTCGCTCTATATCATTTCCCTCTCTCTCTCCCTCCCTCTCTCTCTCTCTCTCTCTCTCTCTCTCTCTCTCTCTCTCTCTCTCTCTCTCTCTCTCTCTCTCTCTCTCTCTCTCTCTCTCTCTCTCTCTCTCTCTCTCTCTCTCTCTCTCTCTCCCTTTCTTTTTTTTCTATTTCATTTTCTATCTATACATTTTCCTATCTATGTCTCTCAAAAACATATTTATAATGTACTTTGTCCCTTTTGGACTTATGGACAATATTATATTAAAAATAATAAGCTGAATTAATTATATACGCATGGAAGTTATAATCCAATAGTTAGCAGGATTAGAATGTAAGGTCTGAACAGTATATCCAATTCTGTGCAACTGGTATAAGGATAAGGAAAACAGAGGTGGAAGGTAAAAGGTAAACTATGCTTTACTATATCAGGACAATGCCTGGCTCCCTACAAGTTCAACCCAAATAGTATGGGAACTGAAAAATCACCATTGCCATCTAGTGTTATGCTACTTCGCCTGATCCAAACCGTTGTATGCTTGGTCTTTTCAGTTACTTTGACAATGCGTCTGCACATACCAAAATTACATATCTGACAAGCCTGGTTATTTATTCTTAGCGTTTCACAAAACGTAGATGACGTGAGAGGATAAGAGGATTAATGCTTTAAAGGACTTGTATTAGTTATCGAATAAGTTACACGGACTATATAAGATACACGGGCAAGAGATGCTATTGAGATTTCTTTTTTAGTTTCTTATAGGTCTTTTTTTTTCTATTATTTATAGAGCGTCTAAGCTTTGAATAAGCTTAGTACAGGTGCTAAGGAATTGTATAATTTTAATCAATTTAAATCTGAGCTGCGATTGGAGTTGCTTGGTAAATATACTTTTGAAACACATTAAAAGAATTTATTTGTATTTTATCATTATCTATTTTGTTGCTTCAGGATTTAAATATGTTATGTTTTTTGTTGAATAATTGATTATGTGAATTGTTTTGGTACATGGTTTTATACCCTTATTCTTTTTTTTTATTCATTTTTTTTATTTTTTCCTTTTTGTTTTCTGTTGATTGTTTGTTGTCTGATAGCAGAGCCTTGCAAGCTATGCTTTTGCTGTGCTATTAATATGATATATCATTGTTTTGACAACAAAAGTTGTTCTACTACTAACCGCAGAAAATGCGGGGGAAGTGATGTATATAAACAGACGATTCAGTCATTTCAAAAATGAATATATTTAATTCACGACAGAGAAGAAAAAGGGACAGTAATAGCAAAAAAAAGAGGTGCTCCTTCAGAGATCTGAAAATAAGCCATTTTTGAACTGGAATACACTTCATCATTTCTGTTATTTACCTAGTTGTCCATGCATTCTAGGTAACACGTGGACAGATCAACAGTTTTTGCTATCTTTTACCAATTACATCCTGGGAGTCAAGCTTAGCCCGATAAGTTAGACAAGTGCTGCTCGAACTCAGTCTAAAATGCTAGGGAGAGAAGGGAAGGCAGAATTCGGCTTCCAATTGGCCTACCAATTCAAAGATAACTAGGCTAATTGACCCTACCAAGGTTTTTCCTTGCTAATCTAGGCCTACTTTGTTGAGACTGAATTTTGGCATAAAATAATTCTTGAAAGACAAAGAAAACTGGTTCATTATGGCTCACGAACGAATTTCTGCTTCAATCCTGTTCCATTGTATGTTAATCTTGTATATTAATCTGTATATTATGATTAATCTGTACAAGGATATGCAATGATTAATCTGTATATTAATCGTTGTATATTAATATATGCAATAAATGGTCAGAACAAATATTATATTATCTGCTCTTCTTATAAAAATTTCTATTTCTTAATGAAGTCGCCAGAAACTACACTGTAATTGACATTTCTAGTTTCGAATCTCTATCTCCCAAAAATTGAATCGCTGAAAATCCAATTTTTGTAAGTTCCCCATTCTGTTTGAGTCCAATCCAACGAACTCTTACGGGTAAGGGTAGATCGTTACTATGGGTGAAACATAGCTATCCAATTACATCCCCGAGATTACATTACGTTTGAAATTGGGGACTATCCAATGTGAACTGTGGACTTTCAAATTCGAAGTCTATAGACCAGTGATCGGCAACCTTTTTAGTTCAAAAAACAAATAACCTATTTTACGACTTTAAAAGTTCCAATGAAGACTCACAGTTGGCTGAAAAATGTTATCCGTAAAACGTATGCCTTGTTCGCTTTGTAACCCTAACTATCAATTAAAAATGTTTAACCAAATGCCAAATAATATATCAAATGTCTAAAAAAAGCAATAATTTATCATAAATTGATTTTTTCCATCTTAATCGGATGGAGACCTGTTGAAAAAAATGTATAAATATAATAAACCTCCTTGTTCAATAGCTCACATTCCTTTATGCGACAAACCCCGAAATATTAAACACGATTCCAGTTATTCTTATTTTCAACTTAAATTTAAATAGTTAGCAATCGTCAACGTTTGATTATATGTTAATTAAAATGTCTTTCTGTACACGTAGAACTATTAAACTGACAGTTCAAATCCGTTTCTTAAACTTTGTTCTGGTGTTACATTCTCTCATTTTTTGCCCTGCTATAAGTAGTTTGATACCACAAAGGGGTATAAGTAGCTCAAGGATCTTGGAATAAAGCAGCTCACGGGTCGTTCATAAAATTTTCAGGAATAATAAACAAGATAAAATTATAGATAATAAACAAAATAAAATAATAAAAAATATAAATAAAATTTACTTGAAACCTTCAGAGATTCCAGTTTGATACGACAATGGGGTATTATTGCATGCGTGAATAAAGAAGCAATATTGCTCGTTGGTCGCTCACAAAATTGTCTTGGAATTACTAAATAATAAAACTTCAAACAGGGATTTCAGTAAATTTAACTGCAGTAAGAAAAAAAAATAAATAAAATTGACATCAAACACTCAGGGATTGCAGCAAATTGCGATTATGTTATAAATGTATATGCTCCTTTTATTTAAAAAGATTTTTTATTGGTTTTATCATTAAAAAAAAAGCTGCCCTCCAGAGGTTGACTCTGAAATAATGTTTGGCCGGGGCACCAGCGAAACAAAATTTTTGCAATATATGTTGAAAAGTTATTAATGAAAGAACCATATCGGTTGGATTTATGGCTATTATGTTATGTTATGGCTAATGCTCATATTATCACTTTTTAGGTTACCTCAGCGTTTAGTTGCGAATCCATATTGTGTGATAGCCTTAGGTTCAGCCAAGGTGGCGCGAACCAAAGTGCAACCTAGCTCAAATCCTGTCTGGGATGAGGAGTTCTTACTTGATGACATTCCACCTGACGTTTTGACATTAAATGTCACAGTTTACAATAAAGCCAAAAGAGGAAAAGACACTGAAGTCGCGGATCTGATTATTGAATTAAATGGTCTAAGTAATGGCGATGAGGTACGCTTCATTTGAAATTGATTACATTTAGTGATTAAATAAAAACACGAGTTTTTTTCAGTTGAAAGTAAGGATCAACGCTAAAAATTAAAAGAACAGAAATTATTTTTTATATGACGGAGGACTGTCCCTTCCTCGACCTGGCTCTTTACGCTAAAGTCTTAAAGCTCTTTAAAAATAAATCTCATTCAAAAACAATTACCCTTCTGTTTGAGTAGTCTTTCCCCAATAAACAGGACAAAAAGTCGAACTCCAGCGTAAAGAGCAAAGATTGAGTGCAGTACCCCCTCATATACAGATTGAAGGGGCAGTACCCCTCATATACAGATTAATTTCTGTTCTTTTATCTTTTAATGTTGCTCCTTACTTTGGCTTGAAACAACTTTCAACTGAAGGGAGAGGGGAGGGGGTTAAGTGGGAGGATCTTTCAATGGAGAAATTTTTCACGGGGGAAGAGAATAGAACAATATGAAATTAAATAAAAAAACAAGTTTTTCAACTGATTGTGAGGAGAAACATTAAAACTTAAAACAAACAGAAATTATTACGTTTATGAGGGGTTCGTCCCCTCCTAAATACCTCGCTCTTTACGTAAAAGTATTTTTAGTAATTTCAAAAGAGCTATTTATTCTAATTAAATTGCCTTTGTGATTCAGGGGTCATTCGTAAAGGATTGTAACAAAATTCAAACTTTAGCGTAAAAAGCGAATTATTGACGAGGGGCGAATCCCCTCATATGCGTAATAAAATATACGAATAAGGAAGTTCGTTACGTAAGTTAATTCGTAAGTTACTTATACTTATTACTAATGATAAAAGTTTGTAAATAAAATTGAAATTTCTAGTGGCCTTTTTAAGTAACTCAAAAATTGGAGGGCAACTAGGTCCCCTCCCCCGCCCCTTTTTCTCAAAATCGTCTGATCCAAATTTTGAGAAAGCCATCTAGCCAAAAAAAAAATTAATATGCAAATTTCGTTTTCATTATTCATAAGGAAGTTCGTTACGTAAGTTAATTCGTAAGTTACTGATAATTTTTACTAATGAAAAAAGTTTGTAAATAAAATTGAAATTTCTAGTAGCCTTTTTAAGTAACCCAAAAATTGAAGAGCAACTAGGCCCCCTCCCCCGCCTCTTTTTTTCTCAAAATTGTCTGATCCAAATTTTGAGTAAGCCATTTAGCCAAAAAAAAATTAAATTAATATGCAAATTTCGTTTTCATTATTCATGTACGGTGAGCCAGAATCAAAACCTGCATTAATTCTAAAACGTTCAGAAATTGTATAAAAAAAACAATTTTTTTTAACTGAAAGTAAGGAGCGACTGTAACGTAAAACGAACAGAAATTATTCTGTATATGAAAATGGCTATTCCCTCTCCAACGCCCCGCTCTTTACGCTAAAGTTTGACTCTTTCTCTGAACTCTACTTCTAAAAAAATAAACAACTTTAGCGTTGAACGCCAAAAAACACAAAATTTCGCATTTTTGTAGATATGAGCTTGAAACCTCAACAACGGGGCTCTCTAATATGTTGAATCTGATCGTGTAATTTTCATTAAGATCGCTTGGCCCTTTGAGGCGCTTCCTTTCGAAAATCGGGCATATTTTCTCAGGCTCGTAGCTTTTGATGAGTAACATTAAACTCGAAGAGTTTTATGCATTTGGAATCAGCATATAAAGCCAATTTTTGTTTATGAATTTTTTTGTAACCAAAAGTTACAAGAGTTTCGGTCACTATTGGGCCGAATTGCTCTTTTCATACAAATCTCTACCGCGAACTGTTCGATCTAGCCTTGGTTAGAAAAAGGATGGTCATTTCTGCGGAAGAGGAGAGGGGAGCTTGCACAAGAAAAAAAAGGCAAATTATACAAAACATAGGCTTTCCTTCAACATTCATTTACCCCTAATATTGTTTTGAAGGAAAATCATACCTCAACGGGAAAATCATAAGTACCCTATTTCTGATTTGGGTTTGATAAAACGTTTAATTTGGCTATAAAGAATCTGTATCTACAAAAAGTCCTGTTTATCAAAATTGTTTTATTTTTGAATTGGAGGAATTTATTGACTCGATTTAATACAACACAACAACAAAATTATAATACATCATGCAATATTAACTTGACGGCAGATATATTAAATTACCGTTCGAAAATACCAATAAAAATCGTTCTTTGCTGCCACCATCTTTTTCTCCTGATGAGCCCTTGTGTTGGGTTGTTGCCTCTGAATTATTTGTCTTTACTGTTTTTATAGTTTGATAAATGACGACTTATACTTATTGACGACACGACTGCCTGTCCATGGATTATTGTTTATGGTTGATTGTGTGTGGCTATCCCTGTTGGACCAATGTGATTGTATGGATGAGTAGGGTTAAGGCCTCATTCAAGTGCTGGTCTATATTAATCACTAATTTAGGAAAACAGTCTTCCTTTTCTCCTTCTATCTCTCTCTTTTTTTTTTTCTTTTTTTTTTTTGTTTGTTTGTGCTGCTGCATTGGTGATTTCTCTTTTCATATATATATATATATATATATATATATATATATATATATATATATATATATATATATATTGCTATTATGTGGAATATATTATATAATTATGTATATTCATATTTTAATAGTACATAATAATATATAATTACGTCTATATCAGTTAGAGAGTTGATTAGATCTTAAAGAAATATTAGATATTAAAAAAAAACTCCTTTCAGAAACTTGGTAAATTTAAAGGTTTGGGAGGTTTTTTTATATGTATATTTATTTATTCTGGCTTTGTTATTTGTTGTCTGTTTATCGTTTATCTTGAAACCATTTTTTTCATTGTATTTTATTATGTTTCTGTTATTATTTTTCGTCTCTACCTTCAAAGTGTAGATTTTTTTTTTCAATTTTTTTGTTATTTCTTGTATTTTGCAATTTTGTATTATATTTGACCGATTGGAATTACTCTTCCAAATTTTATTAACTGAAACAGGACGTTTGTGGCAAAGTCAGGTACATGGCGACATTGGACCAAATCCTGTATTTGCTGCACTATTATCCTATTTCGCTAGCGGTGATAATTGGGACCATCATTGATTCTTTACATAAATATTTTTATTTTTATTTATTTTTTTTTTTTATTAAGTCAAAGGGAATATAACTATATGAAAAGGTCTTTGTTAACGATATTTCTTGTGTGTTAGTGTGAAATCTCTACTATACGTTATTTGTATAGTAAAAGTTGTGTACGATTTATTCTATGTAGATAAAAAAAAAATTATTGAACAACACATTATAACATTCAAGTTTAAAATTTTTATTAGAGACAGAGAGAAAATTAACTTTGGACCTCTTATTATTTAGGTCGAAGAATGGTATCACTTGACCGGAGTGACTCCTGTTGGAGAATGGGGTTCGCTACGACTGAGAACCCGATATCTCCATGACCTTATAATGCCACCAGAGGAATATCTCCCTCTCAAAGACCTCCTTCTGGAAATGAATTTAGAAGTTGTTAAAAGTTTGGCCGATCTTTGCCATTTAGATCGGATACCTCTTGCCACGTCTCTACTTAGAGTTTTTAGGTATCTTTTTATTCTGTTTATTTAAGTCATTGAATTGCCATTTCTTAAGTCATTTCTTAAGTTTTCTTAAGTCATTTCTTAACTGGTTGATAATTACAACTCATAGTTATCATGAATAAAACAACTATTCTCTGCAAAAAAAAAATGAAAATGAAAATAACGGGATATCGTTTTGTTGTATCTTTTGCTTCTACATGTGGAATTTCATCATATTGACCCTTTGACTAAAGAATCTTGACGTCTCGAACTGAACTTCTTCAAAAAGAAATGCTAGAAAATGGTCTCCCTCGGTGGGAGTCTAATTCTTGAACCATTAGGTAGCTAGCTGAACCTCCGACCTGGGGACTAAAACAGACACTAAGAAACTTTTTGATGATGTTTTACTGATCTTTACTTTTGGAGACTGACATCAGTAAACTCAGATAAATATTTTCAAAATGGGATATTTTAATGCTAAGGAAATACATAGAAATATACTAGCAGATTTGAGCGGTGCACCTTCTGTTAAACATATCTAATCCTACTTAGAAGCTCCATGTATGGTTCTTCATTTCGGATATTTTAAGGGAGAGTCAAATCGTGCAATAGAAAGAGTATAAAAAACGGTGGAATATGTCCTAATAATGTAAAGATCAGTGGTGATTTATTTATGAAGTCACAAAAAGTATCAAAATAAGTGATAAATAATAAGGGTATAGGTCCTGACGGTAAGGCAAAAGTGATTCGGAAATTTGGTGGGTATATGGCGAAAAATCAAATATTAACTGTAGATGTGATTTTTGGTAAAGGGAAAGTACCTTGTGACCAGTAAAACTTCAGCAAATAACTTATAACTGAAAGATGGCGAAACAGATTAAAGTATTAATACGCGTATTAATTTGAATAAGTTAGGAATTGATATGCACAGCGTGAGGATACGCAAAACGGCTACAGATTCGGTTCAAATAGACCAGTTGTTTTCTGACTTCACACTGTCCAAATAATTGACCCCCTCCCCGCTTATGTGCAAATATGTAGCCCGAATTATGTATCCCATCTATTTTTTCATTTCTCGTTGTCTTTTCTCACACTAAGCTGAAAGAAAGAAACTAAAAAAAAAATCCGGTTTACAGTGCGTCGATGCCTGAACAACTTAAGCGGTAAGGGGAATATCATTCAAGTACCCAAATTTTTAGTTCTTAACACTTAAGTACTTGTCAAATGAATTGGAAATCTAGCAAGAAAAAAAAAAATTCTAAAAAAGGATAATTGCAACATCGTTTAAAAATTTCAAGCACCAAATTTGAAACTTAAATTCATTAGATTTTTAACTCATAGATATTCTGAAGCTCTAAAATTGATATATTTATATCATTGAAACAAGCTTTATAAGTGAAAATGATTATTTGTAAACTAATAACCCAAGCAAGGCCGTATCCAGGGTGGGGGTTTGAATCCCCCCCCCCGCCCAAAGTGTTTGTCCGACTCGTAAAAAACGTGATAAAAATGAATATGAACAAATTTTTGATGCTTTTTTTTTAATTGCTAGCTTGGTACTAGTCTAGTTGTATAAGAAGAGGAAGTCAGGTCCCACCCCTCACTAGCGATAAAGAAAACAACCGTTCTCGAAGACGAGAATGGTCTAGAAGGACAGTGTAGCTTTTGTAATGAGAAGAGGATGCGCTAACGCTATCTGTATTCCTTGCTCAATAATTAAAAAGAGTCCAAATATTTAGATTTTTTGAGTATTCAGATATTGAGCCGAATATTCAAGAAGATATCCAGCTTCTTAGTCCAGGATTTTATTGTTTCCAAGCAGGTGTTTTTGTGTGTAAATAATTTCTAGGACCACACTGGCTAATCATAATCAAACATAAAATCGTGAAGGAAGGGAGAAAACGAGAACAATAAATAGCCAGTGAAAAATTTAAAAATTATGCAAATGCTTCGGTCAAGATCTCCGCTTGACCGTCCTCAATGCAGGATAAAACTGATAAAAATATAAAAAAACAAACCTTAAAACTAAACACAAAACTAAAATAGGATGACCCTTTCTGAGTAACGGTGAAAGGGTAACTCAAGGAGGTAACGGTAAGGGGTTACCCTTTCACCGTTACTCAGAAAGGGTCATCCTATTTTAGTTTTGTGTTTTGTTTTTGTGTTTAATCACATAATTTTATTATATATTGAGCTATGATTTCTGTTCTACTATGTTTCTATTCTACATGTATATTTTTATGCTTCTTTTTTTAGTTAGATTCTTTCGTTTATTATGGTTTACTATGGCCTATAGTATTGAGATACTTAAAATTATAATGTAATAGTGAAATAGATACTGTGAAAACGAAAATAGTGAAAATAATTTGAAATAAATGATGGAAGAACATAATAATAAAAAATTTAGGATTGAATAGAAGGAAGAAAATAAAAAAAATAGAGAACGGACAAGAAAGCAGAAATATAAAATTAAAAATATTTGATTGTGGAGCTGACAATGTATCGCAGCACCTTGATTAAGCTAGTGAGCAAATAAGAATAAACATTAAAACAAAAATTACAAACATTTTTGTAAGTACAGAAGGGGGTTGAAGCCCTTATCTCCTCAGATTATTTCAAATCAGGGCAAAATGTCTTAATCTCTATTTAATAAAATGTCTAACTAGTTTCAAAAAATCACGCCTTAACTCTTGACTCTGATTTATCACAAATCTTAAAAGTTGAATGTTGAACAATGTTCAACTCGAGAAATTACAAAAAAACAGTCGTAATCTTTGCTGTGGTCGTGCGTAATTTTGATTTTATCGGCATATGACCGTTTTACTGGCCCGGGCATTACATACTCAAGTCTTCTGCATTTAGAAGTTTAGTTTGTTCACTGAAAAAAAAAATTAAAGCAATGAATAACAGGGAGAAGGTTGGCTACTATAATTCAAAAGGCGTTGCATGACGTTTATTGGTTACCTTAGTTTACATTCCCCTCCCTCAATTAATACCAACTTTATCGATTGATTTGATATTATTCCTTCCGTCTTGACTGGTTCCCAAGATGTTTAGAAACTTCACCTTTTCTCCCAAAATATCATGTCTTCTTCTCTGTCTTGCATATTTAGCCGCAAATTAAATCTTCTGATATTAAATTTCGTGTTCTGTACCTTAGAAACTGAATCATCAAGAGCATCAAAATAAAGTATGCCCCCTAGAGGTACGATAAGTGTTTTCATAGGTGAAAAACCGCGATTTTCTAGAATTGTTTTTTTATTTGTTTCAAAATCGCAAAGTTTTCAGGGCAGTACAACTTTTCATCAGTATTTCCACATTGAATCCTGAAATTGAACAATGCTAATTAGATCAATTTGACAGGCGGCATTCCGTCCGTAAAAATTCAAATATTAACAAGCTGTTAGTTCCCAAAGATAACTTAACCTTCAAGGGAAAGCTACACATTCTTAAGCTATTTGGTGCTAAGCGTTTTTAGCTGATTTTACTCAACATCAATTTTTGTACCCACTTCTACCAAAAACCGCATAACTGCATATGAAAATGTTTCTCATTAAAAATTGAAATACTGATTTTTCCTTATATTTCAAGATATTTATGGTTAATAAATAATTTTGTTCCTCACGCCTCTCAATACAAAATTTCCACATAATTGACACCTTTTTAAAAGAAAAATGCTATGGCAGGGCGAAGAGCGGATCGACTGTGGCTCGATTGCCATTTAAAGTCATCCTACGTTGAAAGTCTCGAGATATGGTATGTTTATGGTTGTGTAAGTATGGTTGTATGGTTGCGTAAGACAATATTTAATGTTTCGTAAGTATGATTGTAAGATTGTGTAAGGTATTGATGGCTGTTTAGGTATGGTTGTGTAAGGTTGTGTAAGATATTTATGGTTGTGTTAACACGAAATATGGTTATGTAAGTTTCCACTTAACTAATTCAAACGACCTGGTCTCATTTTACCTGTCTTTGGCACTTTAATAGTTGGTTGATGCTCTACTCAAAGAACTTTACAGCAAGACAGAAAGTGCCGTCCTAGTTATTGGGAAGCTTTCTTCTTCCTTCCCATACAAAATGGAGTACGGCAAGGATGCGTTGCTGCGCCTGAGCTGTTTAACTGCGTCATCGGCCACATCCTGAACGCGACGCACCATGCTCACCCTATCGGCATCAGTTATGCCGGGAGGACTCTGTCCGATGTTGCCTTCGCGGACGATGTAGCTGTCCTTAGTGACAATCTCGACCAACTTATGTCTGCACTCGAGACACTCTCCTCCACAACCTCTGGAGGTGGGCTGCAAATCAACTGGAAGAAAACGAAAATCATGCCCATAGAAAAGACCGCATCAGCACCACTCTCAACTGTTGAGATTAACGGCCAAGCTGTCGATGTGGTAAGGCAGTTCACATATCTCGGATCAATTATATCCTCAAGTGGCACACTTGACGCCGAAATCTCAGCCAGATCAGCCAAGGCAAGCTCTGTGTTTGGACGACTCCTGAGAGCAGTCTTCCACAAACCGCAAATTATTCGCCTTACCAAAGCCCGAATTTACAACGCCACAGTTTCAAGCATCATGCTGTACTCATCTGAGATATGGCAGATAACCCAGACACAGCTAAGAAGGGTCGATGCTGTTCAGGGTAGGTACCTGCTTCGAGTCGAAGGCTTCAATGGTATGACAAGATCCGCAATACTGAGATCCTGAAGACCTTCAAGCTGGCGAACCTCTCTAGCCAAGGAGAAGCCTGCTCTCTAAGGTGGTACGACCACCTACGCTGTCTCCCACTAAGTACCCCCACAAGGATCATCTCGGACTTCAATCCCTCTGAAAATGGCTGGAAACCACCTCGAGGAAGGCCACGCACTAGATGGGCAGATGTAATAAACCAACGCCTGCTCAATCGCAACATCAACTCAAATGATGCCCCATCCTTAGCCCTAGACAGGGCTACTTGGAGAAGACTGACGGCATTGTCAACCAGTTCCCTCTACGCTGGTGACCCTGCTGAGCAAGAGTGTTAAGTCAAGTTGATGCTTTACAATACGAGTCCCAGGGATCAATCCCCGCTGCGGTAAGGTCCCTTTAATAAAGATCGAACACATGATTCGCCGATGCGCCAGCAATGGATCTGGAGGATTTTTTTTTTTTTTTTTTTTTTTTTTTTTTGTACTTCAAAACAATCTTACCCCAAAAAACTTTCTTAGTAACAGAAAAGAAAAGCTCAGCTTCAGTTTTTCAGTGTTCCAGTGTTTTCATTCTTCTGTAAAATATAAATTAATTCGAATAAAAATCATATCGAACTAATTTCAGAGTAAATTAATTCAATTGTTTCGAAATTAATTCAGTATGTCAGCATTGTGAATTGATGCTCTTTTTAGTAATACCCAGGGTTCAGTTTCAGCTGCCAAAAGGTTGAGCGACATGCTTGCTACTTGCCCCGGTAAAAAAAAAGGTTCAGCAACTGAAACGTCGATTCGACGACGTTTCAGTTGCTTTCTTTCGAAATCAGTATTGCAGGCATAAAAAACAAGAGGTAGATAAATATAATTTTTCCAAAATTTTTCATATTGCCTTTTTTCGCACACAGAAATATTATAAATATTTTTTTGAAAAATATTGTATTATACATAAAATATATGTATAAAAACTAGTAATTGAAAACAAATACTTTTGCCTTTTCCCGCGACCCAAATCTCAGCGTTTTTGAAAAAAAAACGGAAAGATCCCGAAATATATGACTGGAAACAAATAATTAATGGCGTCGTCCAATTCTTGTAAGGCCCATGTTAACCACTATACCGAGTTACTCCCCCCCTCCCCCCTTCAAAGAAACAGTTTTTTACTCGTAGTTGTAAAAATGAAGGTAAAAAAAATATTTAGTGAAACTTGGTTAAAAGTTATACTTGGTGAAATACGAATGATATAAATGTTTGGTGAAATAAAAACTAAAAATTTTTTACAGGCATGAGAAAAGGGAAGCAGATCTGCTGCAGAACTTAATGGAGCAGGAAATTGACCGAGAAGAGGAGACGTCAACATTGTTCCGAGCCGCCTCTTTGACAACAACCTTAGCAGATCTGTATATGAAGTCTGTTTGTACACCTTTCCTCATAGCAGCCCTTTCAGAAACAATACAAAGAGTTCTGGAATCAAAACAAGCGTGTGAGGTAGGTCAACTGGTGCTTATTTTTGCTGTAAAATATGTAGCACAATGCATATTGTTATACAATAATATTAATAGAGTCTTACATTATCGGCATGTATTTACGGTGGCCGCCGCGTACCCCCCCCCCCCAGCCGGAAACTACATCCTCGCTTAAAGGAAATTATTCCCAAAACTTTTCTCCGGGGTAGCGCTGGCATGCTCTATTGCAGATCCAACTGTTATTATCCCAAATCTATCTCTCACTATTTTGTCTTCAAATGAGGGGGGATAATTATGTTGTAATGTAGGGGGGGGGGCTTGCCTACAATTATAGCCAGGGAAATTTCTTTCTGGAACATTCTTTTTTAGTTTTTTGTTTCCCTTTATAATCTTGGAGATTTTGCAATATTCGTTTCTTTGTTATAGTCAGTCACAAACAATTGTATTTCAGATTTCTAGTTAAGAGTTTGAATTTTGATATGCCTACGGTAGTTTTCAAAAAGAGGTTTGATTTTTGGCTTCCTCAAAAGGTGTGAGCACCATTACTAAATTTGGAATTTACCTTCTTGGTGTCTGTTAGTGCACGGTCAATTTTAATGAGAAGTACAAGTACGTTGACTCATTTAGGTCTTGAAAACTACCCAACTTTATGACAAGTAGGGCCTTATGTTGAAGATCTACCAAAAAAAATACAATAGAAAAATAGAATGTAAAGAACAAAATGCGAAATCACATAAAAAGCCTGACAACTGTAACAGCTGAAAGAGACGGAAAAAAGCAATGCTACTTTATTTGCTAACATCCCAATGGCGTGAATAAATGTTGAATGAATAAATGGATGGTACCAAATGCATGAATGAAATGGTACCCTTGAATGACTGCCCAACGTCAACAATGACAGGCGAAACAACAACCATTTCCATAAAAAAAAGATCGGGATTTGCAGGTGTACTTATTGAACCCTATGCAAGACAATATTAAAAGAATAGCACAACCATATGCAATCAAGTAGGGTTGAGTAAAATTTTGAGTAACTAAGGGGGTTTTACAGACCTTCCTGGGTGGCATTTTCCAGGGGCCAGCATGGAGAAAAGAGACGAAGACAAAAGAGCGTCTCACTTCTGAAGTATATTACAACCATATTGAATCGAGTTCCGATTTATGAAGACATCGAAACAACCATTAGAAACGTTGTGGTAGAGCTGGAACGTTGAAGAAACGTTGTGGTCTGAATTCAGAATCGGAAATTTTCGGCACCAAAGTTGAATATACTACTATGGAATACTTAAGCTCTCAAGACCAAGCTTTGTTGCAAATCTTCACTTGTAAACTAAAAAAGAGAAGAAGATGTCAGTAGCAGTCAAGGCTGACTACGGAGAATACGCCTTCGAAACCGTGCAAATTAATTTTTTCACTTACATTCAATTAAGTCCCGGTGTATATTATTGTCTTTGGGACGGCCTAAAAAAGCACATTTCAACTATTCATACATTTCACCAAGAAAAACACCTTTGATGTATACAATATCTGGGTTTGAATGAATTTCAGATGTTTACAGGTTAGGTGATTTCCTTATCCAGTTCAGTGATTCCCAAATTGTTTGGGAAGTGTTTCCCTATTTGGCCTTTCCAGAAAAAATATTACTCGCCGCCATTTAGAAATTATTTTTAAGTTTAATTTTAATAGCGACTCAACAGAAAGATATGTGCATTAATGTTTATACATTATTTTAAATATAATAAAGACGTAAATTAGAAATATGAATGTTTGAAATTATGAAACTGTATTTTGAATTTGGAATATAAAGTTAACGTGTCCGAAATCATCTTATTGAGAAGGATAAAACTGGCATGCTGCCAGTTTGTAAATAGCGACTTAACAGAAAGATATGTGCATTAATGTTTATACATTATTTTAAATATCATAAAGACGTAAATTAGAAATATGATGTTTGAAGTTATGAAACTGTATTTTGGGTTTGGAATAGAAAGTTAACGTGTTCAAAATCATCTTATTGAGAAGGACAAAACTGGCATGCTGCCAGTTGATTTAATAATCCTTGGTTCTATTTCCATCAGCAGTAATTTCGAAGAGTGGCGACTTGTATTTGCCGTTTTGAGTTTGTTGTTTTATATTAATATGATTAAAAAAATTATTTTTATGTATTCCTTAATTTTTGCATTTGTGATCGAAATCTAAGTATAATAATGATGTACCTGTGGCCATCATTGCCTCCCAGAATTGTTCCAAAACGGGTGGTAGTGCCCACTTTTGAAATCACTGATCTAGGGTATTGATGCTAAAAATACTACATATTTTGATTATCTATTTCTGTTGATTCTTATAAAATTTTGATTTTAGTTAAACCCGTCGAAAAACGACCCAAATGCCGATGCATGTGGCCATCATTGCCACCCAGAATTGTTCCAAAACGGGTGGTAGTGCCCACTTTTGGAATCACTGGTCTAGGTTATTGATGCTAAAATACTACATATTTTGATTATCTATTTCTGTCGATTATTATAAAATTTTGATTTTAGTTAAACCCGTCAAAAATCGACCCGAATGCCGATGCATGTGGCCATCATTGCCACCCAGAATTGTTCCAAAACGGGTGGTAGTGCCCACTTTTGGAATCACTGGTCTAGGTTATTGATGCTAAAATACTACATATTTTGATTATCTATTTCTGTCGATTGTTATAAAATTTTGATTTTAGTTAAACCCATCGAAAATCGACCCGAATGCCGATGCATGTGCCAATGCAGAGTTTCTGCTTCAAGTGTTAGATCAAGTAACGGATTGTATTTTTCTATCTGCCGAAGCTTGTCCGAAGTAAGTTACGTTTGTTATTTTCTACCGGTAAAGAATTAAAAAATTAACACCAGGCCCGTAAAAAAAAAATACTGTATATACAGCAAGTCTTCTGCCTTTTTTCATCTCTAAACTTGATGCATCCGCTGAAATTTTGTTTTATCGGACAGGTTGCTTTGATAGGATGTCCCATATACGCTTTCAATCTACGTGCAGAGCCTAGCAAAATCTATCTATCAGGTTCTCAGTGTTAAATGTTTCCATATTTTGGATGTCGTATCTAGCTTTTGGTGCATTCGTTTGTCTTGTCACTTGTATAAATGGCTAGATAAAGAGATAAAGCTTTACAAACTGCTTGAATTTTTTTTCTGTTTAATTCGTTTTTCTGATTAGTAAGTAGTGTTGCCAAATTTGAACCATATATATATATATATATATATATATATATATATATATATATATATATATATATATATATATATATATATATATATATATATATATATATACATATATATATACATATATATATATATATATATATATATATATATATACATATATATATAAAAAATATATATATATATATATATATATATAAATATACATATATATATTAATATATATATATATATATATATATATATATATATATATATATATATATATATATATATATATATATATATATATATATATATATATATATATATATATATATATATATATATATATATATATATATATATCATGAAAAGAGAAATCACCAATGCAACAGCACAAACACAAAAAAAAAAGAAAAAAAAAGAAAAAAAAAGAAAGACAGAAGGAGAAAAGGAAGACTGTTTTCCTAAATTAGTGATTAATATAGACCAGCACTTGAATGAGGCCTTAACCCTACTCATCCATACAATCACATAGGTCAAACAGCATAGCCACACACAATCAACCATAAAGAATAATCCATGGACAGGCAGTCATGTCGTCAATAAGTATAAGTCGTCATTTACCAAACAATAGAAAAAATAATATAGACAAATAATTCAGAGGCAACACCCAACATAAGGGCTCATCAGGAGAATACACTGGCCTATATAGGGTTTCGCCACTCTAAATTCTCTACCCAGCACAGTGTTGTGGCTACCACAGAATATCCATGGCATCCCCGCGTCAGGTATCACCCCCAAAATATATGCCTATGAAAGAAAAAAAAACAGCAAATGTAAAACAACCAAGTAAAACCAAAACAAGCTTATCCTGTTAATATATCCCTCCCTTTAGCAACAATAGGTAAACTAAATATTATAAATTTTACCAAATCACAAATATTAACACATTGCAAAAAACCTGAATGAACTAAACAATTATAGAATTCATCTTTACCATGTGGCTAATTTTTAAGAAAATCCGCTCAATTAGAAACACAATTCAAAATAAATGGCGCTGCGACAACATTTCTCGAACCTCCGAAATTAGTTGAAAATTTCTTTAAGTATTTCTAGATAATTCTTTTGATATTTATTTAAAAGTTCGTTATAATGAAAACTAAAATTTTAAATTGCCAAGTTAATTTATTTGCAGAAAAACCTCTTGATATCAATTTTTGGCTTAAGATTTTACATCTATTTTTAAAATCAATATAATTACTACAAAGCCTTGCATAACGAAGTAACTGTGAGAAAAACGCTGAATATGTGATATTTGAGTGTATATTACTTTCAGGGAATGGGAAACTAATCACTTCAAAATCAAAATCATCCGTTTTATTATACATTTTAAAACTTAATTTATTATTATCACAAATATTAATATTTAAATCTAAGAAATGATCTTCATGACCAGCGCCATGACTAGGCTCAAGAATAAGCTCTGATGGATATATATTTTTAGAAATATCAATGAAATCCTTACAATTTAAGACCAAAATATCATCTAAATATCTTTTATTATTTGACAAAGCATGTTTTAAATTAATTGGATTATTCTTATCCATCATATATTTATATTCTAGTTGACTTAAAAACAAGTCAGCTATAAATGGGCTGGCATTCCCCCCCATGGGAATTCCCACAATTTGCTTGTACAAATCACCCGCAAATCTTATATAAGTATTGTATAAAGCAAATTCCAATAACTCAAAAATCATATCCAAGCTGTAACATCTCAAGTTAACTGTAGTATTAAAGCAATTTGTCCATATAGCTTTTTTTATTATAAATGTCTGTTTTTAAGAACCTTTTACTAGATAAGAGGAAAGATTTCTTGATAACAGTTTTTAAATTATCAAACACTACATTAAGTGATAAATTAGTATACATTGTCGCAAAATCGAAAGACTCAGTTCTTTTAGCTGAAACCATTGTTAAAGAATCTATCACCTGCAGTGAATTATTAGCACTCCAATATGGATTAAAATTCGAAAATTTTTTAATACCAGAACAATAGGTTTTAAGTTTATTTACAATTTCCTTTAAAATTAAAGAAAGGTCAGTAGCAGCAATGCGGGTTGGACATTTAGCTGCTCCAGCAATAAACCGTGGTTTAGGGGGATTCTTATGAAATTTTACAGTCCAATATAGGAAAGGGAACTTTTTATCATTGTCATTTATTTTAATATTAAAATTTTTAAAAAGTATTTCTTCAGTCTTTTCAATTAAATTCTCATCCTCTATATTTACCTTTTCGTAAACATTAGTTGTGCATAACTCCCTTTTTAAGATATCACTACAGCTTCTGACAAATTATGGCAAAATTATTATTAGCTTTATCCACTGGCACAATTACAAATTCATTCTTTAGATTAGCAATTGCTTGTTTAATCTTCGCATTATAAAATAATGATTTAGTGTTACTATTTTTTAAGTTAGAATATATTTTATTTCTTATTCTACTAATAATTAAATTTTTCCAACTTTGAAAACTCTCTTTATTTTTATTCTCTTTCTTACACCACTTATCAATAAATAAATCAAAATCTTTTTCCAAGCCATCAAGAACACTCGATGGTTTCAGATGAAGAGAAAGACGGAAATTAGCCCCTTTATTCATTATAATTTGAAGATCATCTTGCTTTATTATTGACAAGTCCCCTGTTATAACATGTTTGTAAGTAGGATTTACAAATGGGCCAAGTTGCTTACAATTACAAACCGGTTTCCAATTTATATCACTATCTAGTCTTTTTAGTATTAAATTATAATTAAAAATAATTTGCCCAATAGTTTTTGAAAATTTATAAGTTAAAACTGGACTATCATTATAATTCAAATCAAGGAGGCACACTCGTGCCTCTATAAAGAGGCGACACACGACAATGTTAAGCGATCTTCGGTTCCAGTGGTCGCAGACGGATGGGGAGGGATGCATTTCGTAGCCCGAGCTCCAACTAAGAAACCTGCAAAATTTCATCCCCCTCCAACTTTTTCTTCATGGGGAAAATCTGGCCGAAAGTTTCGACCTGTCAACCCAAGCCCCTCTTTAACGTTGTCCGATCGGGCTGAAATTCACAAGTTAAGGTCCCCTAGGGCCCAGGAGCTTATCCGCGAAATTTCAGCTTGATCCGATAACTCCTTCCCTGTTTTCCAGAAACCACGCATAGCCACTTAAAATTCATTTACTTTTTTTTTCGCCACGCCTACAGGTCACAACCGACATCGGATCTGGGTGTACGAAGACTCATTCGATGCGGAATTCTCCGAGTAAGTGCCCATGAAAGTTTCGTAGGAAAATCTTAACCCCCCGAAAGTTTCGACCCTCCAACCCCCCCCCCCACCCCTTTTAACGTTGTCCGATCGGGCTGAAATTCACAAGTTAAGGTCCCCTACGGCCCAGGAGCTTATCCGCGAAATTTCAGCTTGATCCGATAACTCCTTCCCTGTTTTCCAGAAACCACCCATTAGCTATTTAAATTAACGGATTTCTCTCCATAAGAGCCCATGTTAATTTGAAATTTTTAAAAGCTATTGAGAAGTTATATTTACACACATGCAAGTTGTTAGCTCAGTTGGTAGAGCGTGAGACTTTTAATCCTCTGGTCAAGGGTTCAAGTCCCTTACGGGCGATTTTTTTTCACAACATCAAAAAAATTTTGATAACACCTGGACAGCTTATCATTTGAGAGATAACAGAATATTAGCTTCTTATGAGCAAAAGAAACATTTCGGTCATTCTATCTATTTTTTTTTCTATTTTATACAATGATTTAAAAGCGGGGGGGGGGTTCCTCTCCTAATTCCTGTACGAGGAGTACAGGAACTATTAAATTACATCCACCATGGATTGTAGAAAAACGTACAGAATTAATATGAAAAAAAATTAAACCTGTACAAAAGAGTCTTTAAAAGCGGGGGGTTTGCCTCTCCTAATAGTCTTCTTATAGTCCTAATAGTCTAATAGTCCCATGTTAATTTTTGAAATTCTTAAAAGTTACGAATATCAACATTCAAGTACATCAAAATAATCAGCTCGGCACGGCGAGAATGACTGCAAGCATCATAAAAATCCAGCTCCATTCCAGAAAAATTTTTGATAACACCTGGACAGCTTATCATTTGAGAGATACTTACTTACTTACTTACTTGTTTCAGGACACAAGCTCTTCAGCTCTCCCTGGCGCTATGATCTGGCAGACGGTTGAGTGCCAAGCCGCTCGGTCGTGTGTGTGTGGTGCACATATTTCAAGCCACTGCTTACAGAATATTAGCTTCTTATGAGCAAAAGAAACATTTCGGTCATTCTATCTATTTTTTTTCTATTTTATACAATGATTTAAAAGCGGGGGGGGCGGCAGCCACCCAAGTTCCTCTCCTAATTCCTGTACGAGGAGTACAGGAATTATTAAATTACATCCACCATGGATTGTAGAAAAACGTACAGAAATAATATGAAAAAAACTTCGTTTTCTTAAAGAGTTAAAGAGGCTGCGTCCCAAAGTCGAACCTTAAAACGTACAGGAATTAGAAGAGGCAGTTGGGGGGCTGCCGCCCCCCAAACCCCCAGCTTTTAAAGACTCTTTTGTACAGGTTTTTTGTTTTTTTGCTAACCCCCAGCTCTTGGCTTCGGAAAGGCCCTCTTTTAATTAACAAAAAATTGAAATGAATGAATAATGGAATAACTTCGAAAAATGTTAAACACAAGAGGACAGGAGAACCATTGCGCCGAAACTAGTAATTAGTAACAATGAAGTCCCCCCCCCAAAAAAAAAACCTGTACAAAAGAGTCTTTAAAAGCTGGGGGTTTGGGGGGCGGCAGCCCCCCAACTGCCTCTTCTAATTCCTGTACGTTTTAAGGTTCGACTTTGGGACGCAGCCTCTTTAACTCTTTAAGAAAACGAAGTTTTTTTCATATTATTACTAGGAAGAGCCTGTTTCACATGCCGCTGATTTAAAATTTCTGGTAAATTAATATCTTCAATCTGCTTACAAGTAAAATTAATAGGTAAATATAATCTGTTATCCTTATTACTAATTTTATCGAACTTTTTCTTTTTTGAAATAAATTTCGTTTTAGTTAGAATGCAAATTGTATCACATATTACTTTAAAATTATAATAAAGAGCTGTATTATTCTTAACAATCCAGAAAAGTTTGATTAAATTCCTCTTGGATAAATTATTTAGACATTTTATTACAGAAATCATACCCCTAGATTCAAGTAGCTGGCATAGATCTATAGAAAGCATATGTACATCTAATTCATTTTTTCTATTATTTTTCCTATGTCCTCTCGATCGTTTTTTACGTTTAGTAGGACAAGTAAAAGAAGGATGGTCCATAAAACCATCAATACATTTAACAACAACATGAGACATGTCACCATATTTTGCCACACGATCATTTAGCCCAAAAGGATAAGCTGTACCAAGGGTATGGTTCCAGAAATCCTCCTGTTTACGTAGTCTATTATTCTTCTCTTCTTTATTTAAATTTTCTAATTCTAAATTTTCTAAAATTGTGACAGTTATATCTGATATGGAACATTTACCATTATTACAATGTTGAACCAGATAGTTATTAGTTTTTTCATTATTAACTGTTGTCTTATGTCCAGAAAATCTTTTGTATATATTATTAGTTGTTTCCCCCACATATTGTAGGCAGCATTTATTACATTCTAATAGGTAAATTACATTGGTTGTTCTACAATTAACATTACCACGTAACTTGCATGCAAAATTTTTATTATACAATGTACTCTTAACAGAAGTCCGTGGGACAAAATGATCTTGGCAAAGAAAACAACGACTTTTACACTTACTAACTTTCAAAAAATCGTTCCAAGTTCCGAGGCTAATATTTGTGTTTTGTTACATAAAAAGTTATTGAAAATAGATCCAAAACAAACCAACATCCAAATCAAAATCCAAGAATCAAAGTCCAAAAAACATGCCAAGGTCAATAGGTCAATAAATACATAAACAAAAACATGAAAGAACATGAAATTTGCATAAGTGCCATCTCACCAATAATTAACAATATCAGGTTAAAAACCTGGACCAGGGTAAAGGTCTGTCGGGGAGAAAACTAAAAAAAAATTTCTCCACCAGCACTGGATCCAACCTGGAATAATATCATGAAAAGAGAAATCACCAATGCAACAGCACAAACACAAAAAAAAAAAAAAAAAAAAAAAAAAAAAAAAAAAAGAGAGACAGAAGGAGAAAAGAAAGACTTTTTCCTAAATTAGTGATTAATATATACCAGCACTTGAATGAGGCCTTAACCCTACTCATCCATACAATCACATAGGTCAAACAGCATAGCCACACACAATCAACCATAAAGAATAATCCATGGACAGGCAGTCATGTCGTCAATAAGTATAAGTCGTCATTTACCAAACAATAGAAAAAATAATATAGACAAATAATTCAGAGACAACACCCAACATAAGGGCTCATCAGGAGAATACACTGGCCTATATAGGGTTTCGCCACTCTAAATTCTCTACCCAGCACAGTGCTGTGGCTACCACAGAATATCCATGGCATCCCCGCGTCAGGTATCACCCCCAAAATATATATATATATATATATAAATATATATATATATAAATATATATATATATATAATATATATATATATATATATATATATATATATATATATATATATATATATATATATATATATATATATATTTATATATATATACGGTGAAACACTTACTGTTGACTATACTCGAAGAGCCAGTGTTGCCAGGAGGTGAACCAAAAACCAAGCCAGGTCCTTGAAAAACAAACTTTACAGCGCCCAACACAATCTCCGAGAACATAACCGAGATCACAATAAAATTAACCGAGATTTAAGCTGGAAGCTATATTCTAAGACTTTCCCGCCATTTACCATCAACATAACTCAGTCTGGGGAGAAATAAGCGAATATGGCAACACTGAAACGAGTATCAATACTACACCAGTTCACCCTACAGTCAGTGTTACTTAATCATTTTCTCGCTGTAGGGGTGTGCCAAGGTTGCCAGCTTGCACATTTTTCGTGTGAAAATGCATTTTGTTACCGCAGAGGGGATGCGAAAGAGTGAAAATCACTCTTTTTGTGTGTTAGTTTTCATTCGCTTTGAACGTCAGTAGTTGGCAACTTTGTCAGAAGTTTAATTAAGCCTAGGAACAGAATTACCATCTTGTATAATTTTCGTTTGAAATGCACTCTTCTATACCTTAGAGATGATGCGTAAGCAGTGGCAGCCCTGCAAATGTAATTTTTTTTTTACTTGGATTCTTTTTGAGCAAAAATCACTTTTTTGTTTACCTTGATTTGCACTCTTTTTGGGCGTCAGGAGTTGCCAACCCTGGTGTGTGTGCGCACACCAACCTTTGTTTGTGTGCAGGTGTGTGAGTGTAGCTCTGCACAAATACAAATCTAGATATTATACAATCGTGTATTTAAATGTTTGACATTAAATATTTGACATTAAAATCCCTCGCGACCCCAGAGTTTTGTTACGCGGCTAAAGTCGTCACCCATAGTTTAAGAAGGCCTGATTTATAGTGATCAAATTTTATCCTTTGGAACTGACCTAGATACCTGAAAATCTATAAAAATATACTTTCATAATTAAATCATTGTAATATCGCTGCACCGATTTTTAATGGAATTCAGCATAGTTTTTGGGGCTATCTACATTGATTTTGAGAATCAAAATGATTTTATTATGAAGAGTCACTTTTAAGAATGGTTTTCGATATAATGGGTCAAAAATAATAACTACCTTGAATAGCCAAAAAAACCTGGATCGAAGAGATCAAGGACATATAATAGAAAGATGTTTTACGAAAAAGAAGGTTTTTAAAAAAAAAAGTAGTTTAGGAGATATTTACTTTGGAGTTGATAATTGAACGATTTTTTTCAGATTTAAACAATTGTGTGTTTAATGTTTCTTTTATCTCCTGTCGTCCAACAGGCATACTCGTATTGTTCTATCATATATTTTTTTCAGTTTGATTTTTACTTTTATAAAATTAAAGTCTATATTCAACCATTAATTAGTGTGAATCTAAAGAGTTTGGCTTCATGTCTTATATATAGTGCGTAAAATTATACCAGACTTTTTAGACCGATCGATTCTGTCGAGCAAGTTTAACCAATTTTAGATAAAACTAGTGTTCAATATATTAAGAAGAATTTTTTTTCGAGGAGGTGTCAGCTTTCAGGAGTACGCCACATGGCACGTGCCTATCGTGGCAAAAGTGTATCAAGTGTTGCGGGAACTCTGGCATGCGGGGTGGAACTGTGCGGCACATGTGGCACTCCAAGATGCACACCAGGTATCGGAAAGCTGATGACACCTCGTGCTTTTTTTTATATGACAGCTGGTCTGAATTGTTTCTTCTTTCCTTACTGGTTTTGTATAGTTTTCTTATGTATTGTTTATTCCTATATATTCATCTTTCTTTGAAGAATTGTTAGATATATATGTGGTTGTTTACGCCGACGTGTTGCAATGAAGTGGCCAAATGAACGTCTAGTCAAGACACGTGTAGTTAGTGGATTTATTTTCCTTCGTCTTATTTGCCCGGCTCTGCTGAATCCAAGACAGTTCAGCCTCATTTCAGGTAAGCCTTTGTGTCGGAAATCTCTTACTGTCTTAATGAGTGTTCTTTAGCATTGTGTCTTGTGATATCACCTGGAAATTTATCCTTAGTAATAACCTTTTAATCAGGATTTAATCAATTGCTTAATTGATGGAGCAAAGGAGTTAGTTGGGTTTATTCACATTTGATGTTGCTGAACCTAATTTAGGACTTAAATTAGGACTAGTCCTCCTATCCCAAAGCCCTAGGATATGTTGTAACTGAATTATGAGTCGAATTAACGGAGCAGTTACGGCAATTTCCATCGGATTGGCCTACCTATTTGCTTACTTGGCTCCTGGCTGTCCTCGTGGGACGTTTTGGGGCCGTTATATATCGCTCTATTTTGGGCGATGCGGGAAAACTGAACAATGTTATTCATGTTTCCCGTTCATCGTTTTCGTGACCTAACTCGTGAACAAAGGTCATAGAGAAATCCTTCAAGGACGATTTTTGGGAAACTACTTGAATCCATCCGTTTGATGGGTCTAATCCCTATTAAGTTTAATTGAGACCCAGTTGTCCCTTCTTATAAATGTGAATAACAAGAATGGAGCTTTTTCATCACAGCGGTCCATTCACAATTAGGCAGACGTGATTATTATTTTTGCTGTCGAATATGATTATTATTTTTGCTGTCGAATAGAACCGCTTGCTGGTCTAGCATTTGGGGTGACAAAAATACGTTGATTTCCCTAACCACTCCTTTACAGTGATGCAAATCACTGTGCAGACCATGAAAAGACGCGAGTATAAGCCTAGATCATTCTTCCCACCAACTTTGGTTTGGGTCCGATGTCGTTTTTAGTAAGTGTGCTTTTGGCTACAATCTTGGGTTTCATATCCATCCCCTTCGTTTTCCCACAAAGGTCGAGCTGATACTGGAATTTGAAAAGGGATAACTAGGACTTCAGCTATTACTTCTTACTAAGTTCTGCTAACATTAACAAACCCTTCTGTTAGATACTAAGATGACTAGAATGTATGTATCCGTCAAACAACCCCCTCCCCCCCTCATATTCAGACACAGAGGTCAGAATGCTATCGGGTCCCGGAAAGCATTGCGTGATACCTATCATTAAGTTTTGTTTGAACCACCTCTTTTGGTAGATGTCCTGACAGGAATCTAACCCCGACTGAGGTTAGATTATATTTGGACCCAAAAAGGCGCAACATGGAGACCAGTTCTCACATTACGCTAAATCTTGTTTAAATCCGGAGACTTTTCTGGTAGATGTACTAATTACAGTACTTAATTTTGCTGATGCAAGAACTTGGTGACCCTGTTCTTTCCGTGGAGGTCATTTTGCATCCAGACGCTAAATAGTACAACAATTACCTTACTCTTAGTCATCTCCCCTTCAAGCTTGTTTGTGATAGGAGAACCCCTATGGATATATATACTGATAATCTCATTAAGAATCCTCAACTTTCCCTCTCCTACAAAGATCAGATCAGGTTTCAATCCCAAAAAAGTGTAATTAGAACATCAGATTTTATATTCTTGCAAGAAACGTTAAGACCGGAGATTCCATTCTCGTTGACAAAAACTTAGGGATCCCCTACCACCAAGCAAGGTGGATTGTGCATGAACTCTCAAAGGGCCCAAATAGGAGACTTAATCTTATGGACCCTGTTTGAGATTTGACAATCAGTTATAGCGTATATCGCGATGACAATCATTTAGAGACCACCTTTCTCACAGAGGTTGGATGGGATGTGGACCACAAAAGGTTCCATTAAGATACTAACTTTCACTGCCGCCGAAGTTGAGATGTGATAATTCCTTCTGCTAGATGCTCTGATGACAAGAATTGTCATCAGACTAGTCCTCCTAATCACAATCAGAATCACAATCAGATTTTGATTGTGCGCTAACTCATAAAAGATATAGCTGGGAGGCTTACTCTTACTACCCAGAAGGTTTGTTTGAAACATGAAAGCCTGTTTCGGTAAGTTTTGTTATGCCAAAAAAATGTTGACCCTCTCTCCCCTCCCAGGGTTTAAGTAAACAACGGCATAAACCACACTGCCTTTACATAATACAAACAACAAAAGTTAAAAACAATGGAGAATTATTCTAAGACAGTGAAAAATTTCTAATTTAATATTTCGGCTTTATAAATATAAGGGCCGTAGTCAGCAAAGCACAAATAACTATCACGCTTTTAGATATAGCTACTTATAGCTTTAGATATTTCTTGAGGGAGGGGTAGGTCCTGAAATGTCATAAGTGTTCTTGGAGAACACATGAAGGGTAAATAAGCTAAACGACCTCTGCGATTCGGAAACTGTATTATCTAAAATTTATAAAAACTAAAACATTGCTTATATTGAAATGTTGAAGTAATGATAAATAAAATGTTGAAATAAATAATATATTCGTACTCATTCTCACCTCACTGTTTTATAGCTTGGTTTAAAGAAACTCCTTTATTGTCACATGTAGTTAAATGTCTTCTTAACGTTGCCACGGAAACCCTAACGTGGACCCTTGTTGTCATGGAAATCCTGGCGTGGACCCTTGTTGCCATGGTGACCCTGACTTGGACCCTTGATGCTGTTGAAATCCGTAAATGTTTGTGCTTGTGATAGAACTAGGGTTCTAGGGGAAATATCGTCATAAAAATGTACAAAATTTGGTTTTTAAACTATCTGCATTGTATTCCTTGTTTGCTAACAGTCTTATTGAGTCATTTTGGTTGCAAACTCTTGGACCTCTGGAGCTGGTGACAATTTTATAGCATATTGAGTAATTTAGTTTTTGCTCACTATATAAAATTGTAAAAAATAGCGAATAAGAAAGGAAACAAAACAGGGCGAAAAAAAAGCAATAACACAAAAAAATTACAAAGATGGTGACGAAAAAGAAAGAAAACAATGAAAGAAGAATCAAAACAGCCAAACTGCGGTTGTTTCAGGCCTACATTGATTAGGGTAGTGTACTAAAGCAAAAAAAAAAAAAAAAAAACTCTTCGGACAGCTTATGCCAGAACTTCTTTGACGATGTAAATATATCAGTAGCTTGATAAGAGTTTGATACTTCTTTCTTATCCTTTTCGTTTGAATTTATAGATCCACCCTCACTGCAGGGAGCGCGGTCTCTAGTCATGATTGCCAAGTGCCTCCAGAACTTAGCCAACCTTGTGGAATTCGGAAGCAAAGAACAGCACATGGAAGTAGTTAATCCCTTCATATTGAAGAATAAAGAAAGGATGATTATGTTTCTGGATACTTTATCGGTTAGTACTTGTCATTGTCAATAATTCAGTATTTGTCCCTAGGAAGTAGGAAAGTAGGTAATATCCCTTTGTTTGAACCATGCCCGAGTAAGGGTGCTGAGGGGTGGTAGTTTCCTTCTTATTGTTGAAAAAAGTTTCCTTTTGTGCAATACAAGATTTCATTCGCAACCCTACCAACGCAGAAGATGAAGAGACGGTGGGAGAGGGGCTAAATCTTGAGCAAAGTCATAAAAATTTCTGGCTGAGTTAGTCAGGTGACCCCAGTAACTTTGTTTTTATTGGCTTTAAATGGAAATAACATGATTTGTATTTATTTTTCTTTACTTGCAAGATCTATTATATTTCTTTTTTTTATGCACCGATGCAGGAATACTAACTTGTTAACATATAGCTGGGTTTATTCACAAATTAAAGTTAGAAAGAATCATTTTTATTTTTCTGAAAATATTACAAATACCTTAGAGGGTTGTCTGTCTAAAGTGCGATCTCGCCAGAAAATTTAGTGTGTTTAAAACTGATGTTTGTGTATTTCAACCCCTTCCCTAACCGAATATCAATTAGATCCGTCCCCCCCCCCAAACAAAAGTTATTGGTAACGCTGCTATAGCACTGTTTTTTTTTTTTTTTTTTTTTTTTTTTTTTTTTTTTTTTTTTTTTTTTTTTTTTTTTTTTTTTTTTTTTTTTTTTAGCTATTCGTGAGTTTTCTTTTATTTCTTTTGTAAGAGCTTCAGAGCAACGTGTAATATCTGATGTTACTAATTGTTTCTTGCATTTAAGCTTCATTTTAAAAATAAACGTTAATTTTGGAAATTTTCCTAGTTTCAGGAATTAATTTCCAGTTTCTTGGTATTCCTTAAAAGATTTGCCCGAATCTGGCGAACCTAACTTGTTATACAAGTTCTTTTTATATTCTTTTAATCATTTATTCTCTCTGAGCTACTGTTTAAATGACATGTGTTAAACGATATCAGGCCATGGAGCCTTTGATGGGACAGACGGTATGTCTGTTATTTGCTACCTTTCTTATCTATATATCTCTTTATATATATCTTTTATATATTATCGTTATATATATCTTTATTATCCCTTATTTGCTTATTGTTATCTTTACGTTTAATTGTCTCTTTTTACTTGAGTGATGGGTCGGAGGGGGAGGGGCTACAGAAGCTATTTTCTCCGATCAGCCCAAATGTTTTCTCGCTTTAAGTCTGAGACACATACGTTAATAGCCTTTTTTTCTTTTACTGGTTGGTTACGATTATCAAAATTTTCTGCTTATTCTGGCTTCTAACTTGGAATATGTTTGTGTATTTCAATCCCTTCCCTAACTGAATACCAATTAGACCCGTCCCCCCAAAAAATTTATTGGTAACGCTGCTATAGCACTGTTTTTTTTTTCTTTTTTTTAGTTATTTGTGAGTTTTCTTTTATTTCTTTTATAAAAGCTTCAGAGCAACGTGTAATATCTGATGTCACTAATTGTTTTTTGCATTTAAGCTTCATTCTAAAAATAAAGGTCAATTTTGGAAATTGTCCTAGTCCCAGGAATTAATTATCAATTTCTTGGTATTCCTAAAAAGATTTGCATGAATTTGGTGAACCTAACTTGTTACATAAGTTTTTTTTGTATCTCAATCTTTTCTTTGTTATCCCTAAAAATTTGTGTTAACCGAATTTTCCCCCTAAATCTGTGCAAGTCAAGCACTGAAGGGGCGTTCAAGTTTTTTTTTTCTAGGATTTATTTGAGTCCGTAGAGTCTTTGCTGATTGGTCTTGTAATTCTTTTAATCATTTATTCTCTCTGAGCCAGTGTTTAAATGACATGCGTTAAATGACATACAGGCATGGAGCCTTTAATGGGATAGACGATATGTCTTTGTTTTGCTATCTTTCTTATCTATATATCTTTATATATATATATATATATATATATATATATATATATATATATATATATATATATATATATATATATATATATATATATATATATATATATATATATATATATATATATATATATATATATATATATATATATATATACACATATATATATATGTATATCTTTTATATATTATTTTTTTATATTATCTTTATATATATCTTTATAATCCGTTATTTGCTTATTGTTATCTTTACGTTTAATTGTTTCTTTTTACTTGAAGGATGGGTTGGAGAGGGAGGGGCTACGAAAGCTTTGTCTCCGATCGGCCCAAATGTTTTCACGCCACAATTCTGAGACGCATACGTTAATAGCTTTTTTTCTTTTGCTGGTTGGTGACGATGATCAATATGTTCAGCTTATTCTGGCTTCTAACTTGGGATAAGTTTGTTCAACTGTTTCTGAACGACAGCAAATACGTTAACGTCAAACAGTCTTTAAAACTTAGAGAAAAATAATGCCTTAGTAGCCCCCCCCCCCTCTCTCTCTCTCTCTTTTTCTTTCTTTCTTTCTCTCTCTCTCTCTCTCTCTCTCTCTTTCTTTCTTTCTCTCTCTATTAGTTTTTTTCTCTCCCTCCCTGTCTCAATCACCCATCCTTTTCTCTCAATTTTTAGAACTAGCGATGAAATATTGAAAATACGATAAAAGTAACAGCCTACTAGACGTCGATAATTTTATCCAAGCTAATAATCATAATTCAATTCATGATAATTGTTTTTCTTTTATTCAGACAGTAAATGGAAAGCCAGAAGGAGAAGGGCTAGGATCCCGCGGTGATATAGCAAGAGATCTTGGAACTCTTCACCATATTTGTGTAACGCATTTAAGGGAGCTGCAAATAAGAGCCAAGTCTAGCGTAAGTGCTTCTAAGCCGTATTAAAACTTATTATTCTCACTATGAGTATTTTCAGAGTAGGGTAGGATGGATATTGATACTATTACTTCTATTTACAATTTGTTGCAGTAGGAAGTCGCTTGTAGCCAATACATCTACGGTTGCTCATTCTGTGCTCTAATCCATTCAAAGATTCACTATCGTCCTATGAAGTTTCTATCTCCCTTAAATCTTTCTTATGGCCTCTTCTTGCCTCGTTTGAGGAATTCCTGCTTTTCTTCTAGTCGAAAAGCCGGCCATCGGCCTTTCGGCCACGAAGGAATTTTGTTTGGAGAAGTTTCTATCTCCTTTAAATCTTTCTTATGGTCTGTTTTTGCCTTGTTTGATGAATTCCTGCGTTTGCTCGGAGGTCTAATTCTTCTCGATTTTTTTTTTCAGTAAATTCTAGTCCTCGTGGATTCGGAGGGGAAGCCTACATCTAAACACTCGAACAAGTAAATGGGAAAATAAACTTAAAGGACGGTTTAAATTTTTCTTGATTTCTTTTCAATAGCTTCTAGTCCTCGTGGGTTTGAAGGGGAAGTCTACATCTAAACACAAGAACAATTAAATGGGAAAATAAACTGGAAAATGGTCTAAGTTCGGTCTAAAACGGTCTAAATTCTTCTTAATTTCTTTTCAATAACTTCTAGTCCTCGTGGATTTGAAGGGGAAGTCTACATCCAAACACTCGAACAAGTAAATGGGAAAATAAACTTAAGAAACGGTCTAAATTTGGTCTGAAACGGTCTGAATTCTTCTTGATTTGTATTCTATAACTTCTATCCCTCGACGATTTCAAGGAGAAGTCCACATTCTAAACACTCGAACAATTAAATGGGAATTTAAACTAAAAAAAAACGGCTTAAATTCGATCTAAGACAGTCTAAATTCTTCTTGATTTTTTTGAATAACTTCTAGCCCTCGTGGATTTAAAGGGAAAATCTATATCTAAACACTCGAACAATTAAATGGGAAAATAAACTTAAAAAACGGTCTAGATTTGATCTGATACGGTCTAAATTCTTTTTGATTTGTTTTCTGTAACTTCTAGCCCTCGTTGATTTGAAGGGGGAGTCCACAATCTAAACACTCGAACGATTAAATGGGAATTTAAAATTAAAAAACGGGCTAAATTCGATCTAAGACGGTCTAAATTCTTCTTGATTTCTTTTCAATAACTTCTAGCCCTCGTGGATTTAAAGGGAAAGTCTATCTAAACACTCGAACAATTAAATGGGAAAATCAAACGGTTCGTGGTAACGAGCTAAGTAAGGAGCGACCCGGCTCAATAGTAACCGAAACTCTAAAAATGGAATTTTGATACCAATAGTTACATCAAAAGAATCGCATTTTAATGCTGATTTTAAATATATAAGTTTCATCGAGATCAGTTATACCCATCAAAAGTTACGAGCCTGAGAAAATTTGCCTCATTTTAGAAAATAGGGGAAAACACCCCCTAAAAGTCATACAATCTTAACGAAAATCATACCGTCAGATTCAGCGGCTCAGAGAACCATATTGTGGAAGTTTCAAGCGCCTATCTACAAAAATGTAGAATTTCGCATTTTTTGCCCGAAGACAGATCACGGATGCGTGTTAATTTTTTTTTTTTTTTTTTTTTTTTTTCCAGGGGTGATCGTATCGATTGAGTGGTCCTAGAATGTCGCGAGAGGGCTCATTCCAACTGAAATTAAAAGTTATAGTGCCCTCTTTAAGTGACCAAAAAAATTGGAGGGCACCTAGGCCCCCTCCCACTCTCATTTTTTCCCAAAAGTCACCGGATCAGAATTCTGAGATAGCCATTTTACTCACCATAGTCGAACAACCTAATTAACAATGTCTTTAGGGACAACTTACTCCCCCGCAGTCCCCGTGGGAGGGGCTGCAAGTTACAAACTTTGACCTGTGTTTACATATAGTAATGGTTACTGGGAAGTGTACAGACGTTTTCAGGGGGATTTTTTGGTTTGGGGGGGGGTTGCGTGGGAGGATATTTCCTTGGAGGAACTTCTCATGGGGGAAGATAATTTCATTGAAGGGGGCGCAGGATTTTCTAGCATTATCTGAAAAAACAATGAAAAAATAAATATGAAAAGTTTTTTCTACTGAAAGTAAGGAGTAGCATTAAAACTTAATATGAACAAAAATTATTACGCATACGAGGGGTTTACATCCTCGTAATACCTCATTCTTTACGCTAAAGTATTTTTAGTAATTTCAACTATTTATTCTACGGCCTTTGTAATTCAGAGGTCATTCTTAAGGAATTGGGACATTTCAGCTTTAATGTAAAGAGCGAGGTATTGAAGATGGTTGAACCCCCTCATATACGCAATAAAAACATACGAATATAGAATTTCGTTACGTAAGTTAATTCGTAAGTTACGTATAATTTTTACCAATGAAAACGTTTGTAAAAAATTAAAAGTTCTAGTTGCCTTTTTAAGTAATAAAAAATTGGAACTGGGGGTCCTCTCTCACCCCTAGGGAACTAGGGAACATTGGGAACTAGGCCTCCTCTCACTCCTTTTTTGTCAAAATCTTCCGATTAATTGCAATTAATTAATATGCAATTTTGCTTTAATTATTTATATGCGGAGAGCCAAGATCAAAACATGCATTAATTCAACGTCCAGAAATTAAATAAAAAAAGTTTTTTTTTAGATGAAAGTAAGGAGCAATAATAACGTAAAACGAACAGAAATTACTCCGCATATGAAAGGGGCTTTTGCTCCTCAACGCCCCGCTCTTTACGCTAAAGTTTCTTACTGTTTTAAAGAGTAGTAAGTAGAAAAGAAAAAGAGTCAAACTTTAGCGTAAAGAGCGGGGCGTTGAGGAGGAAAAGTCCCTTTCATATGCGGAGTAATTTCTGTTCGTTTTAAGTTTCAGTGTTGCTCCTTACTTTCATTTAAAAAAAAAACTTGTTTTTTTTATTTAATGAACTTAAAAATCGGTCAAGATTCTTCTTCATCTCTTTTCAATAACTTCTAGCCCTCATGGATTTTAAGGGGAAGTCTACATCTTAACACTCGAGCAAAACTTGGAACATAACTCTATCTTATATTGCTTGCCCTTTAATCGACCAGACATTTTTGTTTTTCTAGTCTATTTTGGAATTCAGAGCAAAAACCCTTCTACAGAAGCAAATTTCGATTATGTCAGTAGCACATTTCAAGATTTTGAGTGACTAACATATTACTTTAATTACAACCTATGGGTTCTTTCACACTACGCCCTAGAACCTTGCATATATGCATAACTTACGACTTTATGCTATGTCATGTAATCTTACGGACCAAATTTTTCCAGTAACGTCGGCAGTGCCAAGTAGGCTCATACTCGACGCATGATTTTACGTCAGGGAAGTTTGTTATGTTATGGAAAAGTCAACATAACAGCAGCAAAGTAGAATTTCTAATTAACAACTAATTAACAAATGCCCACTGTTTCCCCAAACACTTCTAATTAAATTCTTGAGATAGACATTTTGTTCAACGTAGTTGAAAGTTCCGTAAATTATGTCTTTTAAGATGACAACCCCCTCAGCCCTCAGGGCAAGGGTTGTAAGCAATGCCATAGGGGCATATAAAGTCTTAAAGAAAGGGTGGTCGTATAAACTTCGGAGGGGGCTCAATGGATTAGTAATCAGAAGTTCTAGTACCCTTTTTACGATACAATGTGATCAGAACCAAACAAACAAAATTTTTTGCAGACAGCTGTCTCGCTTGGTCACGGTTTGAATAAGATATGATATGACTGCAGAGTAAGATAGAGTTATATAATCAATGAGTGGAAATATAAAGTGCTCGTGATTTGGTATTAAAATAAAAACTTTAATTCATGTAAATAATCAAGATTTCTTGACAATGTTGCTCTGCTAATGCGCGCTTTAAATAACAGAGTTAAATTTCAGTATATACCTAATCATCTAACAACGTTAACTCTTTTTAAGGAGTAAGTTCCAATATTAATATTTTGAAGTAATAAATGGCTTACTGACTTTGAACTTCTCCCAAAAATCATAAATTCTGACCTCTAAAGGTTGGGAATTAATCGATCTGTGCTAAACCAAGAACTTACATTCAGAGGAGCAGTTTCCAGGAACAAATATACCATGTTTATGGATTAATCGGGTATAAATTTAAACTGCTGTATAGCGATGTCAAATTTTGATATTTTTCCAGAGTTCGTGATTCCAAGAAAGCTGTAGTATTCGGTAGCAACTGCTTACGAAAAATGAAAACGAAAAAACATAAATCAATAAAGAATAAGACAACACAGAAACTGAATATGTCGAATTTATGAAACATCGAGTGTAAATAAAGTGCTGTGAAGCAATCTTAAACCTCGTTCTTTCCCGGAAATTGGGATTCTTTTAGAACTTTAGTATGTGGTAGCAACTGGTTTAGGAACAGCCGGGTGGTGTAATACCAAGGATCAGTTTGATTATTGATTTTCACTGCAAAAGAATAAATTAACTACAGAAAGTAATTGTGTAAAACTTATGGACAGATTGGGTTTAAACAAACTGCTATGAAGCGATCTTAAATTACGATATTTTTTCAAAATTCGTGATTCCAAGAAAGTTTTAGTGTTCCATACCAACTGGTTGAGAAACTGCCCGGTTGTTTAATACCAGAGTTTGATTCTTGATGTCGGGTGCAAAAGAAAAAAATTATCTACAGAAAACAAGTTTTTCCTATTTATGGACAATCGGGTATAAACAAGCAGTGAAGCGATCTCAAATGTCGATATATATCCGGAATTCGTTATTCCAAGAAACCTTTAATATTCGGTAGCAACTGCTTACGGAATATAGAAAGACAGCACTGAAACTAAATTTGTCAGGTTTATGGAACATGAAATATAAACAAACTGCTGTGAAGTGATCCCAAATCTCGAATTTTTTTTCAAAATTCGTGATTCCAAGAAAGCTTTAGTAGTCAATAGCAACTAGTTGAGTAACAGCCCGGTAGTTTAATACCAGAGTTTGATTCTTGATGTCGGGTGCAAAAGAAAAAATTATCTACAGAAAATAAGTTTTTCCTGTTTATGGATAAATTGGGTATAAACAAGCAGTGAAGCAATCTCAAATGTCGATATATATCCGGAATTCGTTATTCCAAGAAACCTTTAATATTCGGTAGCAACTGCTTACGGAATATAGAAAGACGGCACTGAAACTAAATTTGTCAAGTTTATGGAACATGAAATATAAACGAACTGCTGTGAAGTGATCCCAAATCTCGAGATTTTTTTCAAAATTCGTGATTCCAAGAAAGCTTTAGTAGTCAATAGCAACTAGTTGAGTAACAGCCCGGTAGTTTAATACCAGAGTTTGATTCTTGATGTCGGGTGCAAAAGAAAAAATTATCTACAGAAAATAAGTTTTTTCTATTTATGGATAAATTGGGTATAAACAAGCTGTGAAGCGATCTCAAATGTCGATATTTATCCGGAATTCGTTATTCCAAGAAACCTTTAATATTCGGTAGCAACTGCTTACGGAATATAGAAAGACAGCACTGAAACTAAATTTGTCAAGTTTATGGAACAAGAAATATAAACAAATATAATGATATATAACTGCTAAAATAATTTATGGAATATAAACTGCTGTGATACGATCTCAAATCTCGGAATTTTTTCAAAATTCGTGAAATTTTATGTCGAATTTATGGATCGATAGGGTATAAATAAACTGCTGCGAAGCAATCTCGGATCTAAATAATTTTCTCGAAAGCGTGATTCCAAGAAACCCTCAGTATTCGGTAGCAACTTTTTATGAAAAATGTGGAGAAAAAAAAATGAATAAACAATAAGAAAACACAACGAAGAGAATAATTTTTAGCCATTGAAGGGGAAAACCGAAATAAAGCAGATATTTTGGCAAGGAACAATGTTAGGAACTATTCCTTGACGTTTTTCTTAGAATTTTATTTTAACAGTGCTCCTTTTTCCTTTTTTTAGGGTATTTGCATGCCCCAAAAATACTTTTATCTTCTAACTATTATTTACACCTTACTAAATTTTATTAGTCTTTAAATCGGTGTTTTCTTTTTTAGCCTACCATAAAGAAGCTAGTGACTGTAACAGAAATGCTGACAAAACATAAGCAGAAATATACTGAAATGATTCGCTAGGATTGTGTGATTATCTATTTTAATTGGGTTTATTTAAACTAGGCATTTTGTATCTTTTGTTCTTTAGTTTTTGACTTGGGACGAAAGAACTTCTAGATTCTCTTGCAAGAACTTTTAGGTTCTTTTGAAATGCTTCTTTTGGAAAAATTTCTAATTGAAAGTAGAAACAAGCTTTTGACTGTGATTCAAATTAAAGTTAAGATGATATTAAAGGAAGTTTGTTAAACCATGTTCTGACAGAACGGTATATTTTGTCAAGTGAAAATCCCCAAGCGATGTTGCTATTTGAATTCTGTCTGATTGAAAGTGAAACTATCTGAAGTTTTCTTGAAAATTTTTTAAAAGAAGGCGTCTTGAACTGTGTTTATAAGAAAAAAATATGGCACCAGTACTTTGTTCTTACCAGTACATAAATAGGAAGCTTTCGGTTTTGCTAGCAGTGCAAGCAAATCTTACGGCCATATAAACATTTTTTTTTTCTTAATCTGGCCTGATAAAGGAGTAAACCAAATGTTCGCCGACATGAAGACATCCGCTAGATGATGTTAAATTCGGCTGCCGAAATAAAATTCGAATCCTGACAGATAGTAGCTTAAACCCACTCGATTTTTTTTTAAACCTACTCGATCTTTTTAAGCCCACTTTTTTAAACTTTTAAAACTCGATCTTTTTATGATGTTGATGATGATGATGATTATGATGATATATGACTTTTATGATCTTTTATGATGACCCACTTTTTAAACTCGATCTTTTTAAACCCACTTGATTGAAATCTGATCTGATAAAGGAGCAAACCGAATGTTCGCCGACACGAAGACAATATTCGTCAGATGATGTGAAATTTGGCTGCTGAAATAAAATTCGAATCCTGACAGATAGTACCTTAAACCCACTAATTTTTTTTTGTTTTTACCGGTGTATGAAAAGGAAGCTTATATTTAACTGGATGTGTAACAAATTGTACTGCTGTATAAACGATTTTCAAAATTCCGGTCTGAATCGAATATTCGCTCTATCAGGCGACGTGAAATATCGTTACCGAAGTGAAATAAACCTGTCTTTAGCTGGCTGTATAGCCGAATATTATTTTCCTATAAACGATGTTTCTAATTCTGGTGTAAAACAGGAGCAAACCGAATATTTGCCGATTAGAAGACGGCGGCCGATTCGGCGGCCGAAGCGAATTGCGACTCCTGTTAGAACCTGTGTTTAATTTGCTCTATAAACGAAAGCCAATTTTAAAAAGTGATGTTATCAATATACTGTGGAAAATTGTAAATAAACTATTTTTGTTATTGTTTTTTCTTTCGTTCCGAGTTAATTTGTCTCTTCGTATAATTATAACGCTCAACTAATTTAAATATAGGCTATATTTCGTAATATTGTGTACTTTTAGCTTTTTTTTAACATTGCTGCAATAACAAGATTCAAATGATTATGTTTTTATCCGTTTTAATATATTCTTGAAAATCAAAGGGTTTATTAAAATAGATAGAGTTCTGAATACCCGGTTTTCTGTGCATATTTGCTTCATTTCTTCTCATGGCCTGTCACTTCTCTTTTGCTTTGTTACCTGCCAAAATTCAAAATATTTATTTTAAACGTTTTAATATTGTGGTTTTCTAGGATGAAAATTTTGGAAAGAAAAACCATGCCTTTTATATCACAGGTTTAATTCTAACAATATATATATATATATATATATATATATATATATATATATATATATATATATATATATATATATATATATATATATATATATGAGCTAGTGCAATATTTCATATGAAGCTAGTACAATATTTCATTTTTCGTCGAGATTCTCAATAGTCTCTTGCCAAGCCAAGCTAACTGGATGGTTCTATGTAGATGCCTTTGGGGGGGGGGGGTAATTTCCTCGATAAAGTTTCGCAGGATATTATTAATTTTTGATTTCACAAACTTGACCGATAGGTCAGTGTAGGATATGCAGACATTTATTATTCTTGTAGAGTCAGCGAGCAAAATTAAACAATAATAGCGCATAGAACATTATATATCCTCCGAAAGACCCCGTTGCCAGGAATGGAATTCAAAGCCAAAAACGGAACAAAAGCCAAAACAGGAGATAAAACGCAAGTACACAAACTAAAAAGAAAATGACAACCAGCCGCCCTCCTTTGACTACCTGCCAAAACTCAAGCCAGAAAAAAGTGTCACTCGCTATAAACAAATCAAAACTAGATTCCAACTTTGCCCAAAAACATCAAACACGCGAAGGAATTATTAATAAAAAAGATATATGAAGATCAAGACCGTATCAAGGATTTTTGTTCGGTGGGGGGGGGGTGTTTTTTCGGTGTAGGGGGCTTGCAAAAAAAAACTATTTAAAAACACATCAAAAATTTGCTAATAAAAAGAAGATGACAACCAGTCGCCCTCCTTTGACTACCTGCCAAAACTCAAGCCAGAAAAAAGTGCCAATCGCTATAAACAAATCAAAACTAAATTCCAACTATTCTCAGAGACATCAAACGCGCGAAGGCATTAAGAAGAAAAAAGATACATAAAGATCAAGACCGTATCAAGGATTTTCATTTGGCAGGGGGAGGGATGTTTTTTGGTGTGGGGGGCTTACAAAAAATGAAAACCTTAAACGCATCAAAATTTTCTGTTTGATTCCTCTTTTCCTAGGTACGAGCTTTTTTTTTTATTTATTTTTTATCTTTGACTAGGATAAACCTTCGATTCTTAGATATATCACAGTTACTTCCATTTTTCTAAAAGTAAGAGAGATACACATATGTTAAAACAAAGAAGAAAATCTTAAAAATAGATTTTTTCAATGTCTATGGCCATTGCCTATAAACATTACATATAAAGAAATGTTTTAATTGTTTTATAATTTTGTTTTATAATTCCGTAGACCCCCCCCCCATCCCGAAAAAATCCTGGATACGAAGGCTACGAATGTTTTTAACTTCTGGTATTCGAGGCTTTTCGGTTTCGTTGTTATTTTATCTTCCTCGTCTTCTTCTCCAAAGTAGGGATTTTCTTGTCGAAAGAAATTTCTCATGTTTTATTTTCACTAGAAGTTGCAGATCAAACACTGTTTAAAAAAAATCGGATATCAAAAAAGATACAAGAACGTGCAAAAATGTTCACAGAAAATATTTTTTTTTGCGAAAGTAGATGTTTTTGTTATATCAAATATATTTACCCTTTTACTCTTACAAAGGGTTAAAAACAGAATACGTCATTGCCAAGCTTTCAGGTTTCTTGAAGACTTGTATCTTCAGCGAAAAACTTGTACTAAACGTTGACTATTGTAATTAATTAGACGTTATCTTCACCTCAAGTCAATCCGCCCTCCGAGGTCATTTTAGGGTCTATTCTTTCGGCAGACTGTTGGATCTGCCAGACGGAGAAGGTTATGTGTTTTCATCGACGAAAAGCTGTCTCAATCTCTTTGGGAGAGCAAATTCTAGGGGGAGAATCGTGTACCTAAATAATTTCTGAGAACACACTCGCTAAGCATACTAGCGAACGAAGAAAAATCTGAGGGTAATTTTAGCTTGTAAAAAAAGAAGAATAGTATGCAAATATTTGGGTTGAGACCCAAACTTAATGAAGTGAAGCTATTCAGCTACCAACAAAGGGCAGGTATATTCAGGTAAAAAATGTTTATATTTCCTTCGTCAATTTTTGGCGTACAACGAACTGGGATTTCTTTTTCTGTTTTCTTTTTAATCCTGTCGGAAAAACTCTATCTTGGCCTGCTTCTGCCGAAAGAGAACTTAAAAAAAAAAATATATGTATACTATTGTTAATCTCATTGACATTCAGAAATGTAGGGTCATTTAGTGCTACTGGACAATATTTAGTAGGATAATCCAGGACAATATTTAGTGTTCCTGTATTGTGCTGAAACATTTTGCTTTCTTCCTTAATTACATATTATTTGCTAATCTGTCATATCAAACATCTAAAACGATTTTTAATCGATATTCCTGTTTTCTATTTCATACCATGCAATTTTTAAAGGACATCTCCATTTGTTAAAGTGGCAACAAGTGGGTTATCGGTTCGGCTCTTGCGCTGAAATAGTATGGATGTGGTTTTACACTTGACGGTCGATACGGATGGTACTAACCAGTGTTGGGAAATACTTAAGTAAAAGTACTTAAGTAAAAAATCTGAGTACTTGTACTCTACTTAAGTAAAAAATTTCTAAAGTACTTAATACTTATACTTAAGTAAAAAATTGAAGTACTCAAGTACTTTCTTCATGGCACAGACAAATTATAGCAGCATGACGCAGGGCGATGCGACGAATTGAACTGCCTATATAATAGTGGATGAATGGATTTTAGTCTTTGAGCATAGTGGATCCTGGCCCGGCGCGAAATTTAAAAAAAGGACGCTATAAGGCGGAACTACCATACATATTGAACGAACATTTGTGATAAATGGGAAAATTCAGAAGGATGATGCAATATCTGCCACATGCAAAACTGCCCAAACAAAATTCTGAAGTGTCACATGGATGCAACAACGAACATATCAAAGTGAGTTGGCCCAATCTTCTGTTTACCAGAAGTTTGCTGAGCTGAACACGAACAGTAAGAACAAAAGGAAATCAAGTAGCAAAGAGGCTAGTAAACTTGTAGGCTCACTTTCGGGGTCGTCTGAAGCTAAAGATAATGATGATAATACTGGCTCTGATTATAGCTCACCTTCTAAAAAGTTAAGGGATATTTCTTTGCTGCAAGACCGTTGAAACTGACACAGTCAAAAGTGAATTCTTTGGTACTGGACTATATTAGGGATGAGATGTGACCCCCCTGTTCAAACAGTTCGTGGTAACGAACTGTAGTAAGGAGCGACCCGGCTCAATAGTAAACGAAACGCTAAAAAACGGAATTTTGAGGCTAAAAGATACCTCAAAAGAATCGGATTTTTATGCTGATTTGAAATATATAAGTTTCATCAAATTTAGTCTTTGTCATCAAAAGTTACGAGCCTGAGAAAATTTGCCTTATTTTGGAAAATAGGGGGAAACACCCCCTCAAAGTCATAGAATCTTAACGAAAATCAAACCATCGCATTCAGCGTATCAGAGAACTCTATAGCAACCATTTCAAACTCCTATCTACAAAAATGTGGAATTTCGTATTTTTTGCCAGAAGACAGATCACGGGTGCGTGTTTATTTGTTTGTTGTTGTTTTTTCCAGGGGTCATCGTATCGACCAAGTGGTTCTAGAATGTCACAAGAGGGCTTATTCTAACGGAAATGAAAGTTCTAGTGCCCTTTTAAAGTGACCAAAAAAATTGGAGGGCACCTAGGCCCCCTCCCACGCTCATTTTATTCCCAAAGTCAACGGATCAAAATTTTGAGATAGCCATTTTGTTCCGCATAGTAGAAAACCATTATAACTATGTCTTTGGGGATGACTTACCCCCCACAGTCCCTGGGGGAGAGGCTGCAAGTTACAAACTTTGACCAGTCTTTACATACAGTAATGGTTACTGGGAAGCGTACAGACGTTTTCAGGGGATTTTTTGGTTTGGGGTGGGGTTGAGGGGAGGGGGCTATGTGGGAGGATCTTTCCTTGGAGGAGTATGTCATGGGGGAAGAGAAATTCAATGAAAAGGGCGCGGGATTTTCTAGCATTACTATAAAAAATAAACATGAAAAAGTTTTTCTAATTGAAAGTAAGGAGTAGCATTAAAACTTAAAACGAACAGAGATTACTACGTATATGAGGGGTTCTAAAAATACTTTAGCATAAAAAGCGAGGTATTTAGGAGAAGATAAATACCTCGCTCTTTATGCTTAAGTATTTTTAGTAATTTAAACTATTTATTCTACGGCCTTTCTGATTCAGGGGTTATTCTTTAAGAATTGGGACAAAATTTAAGATTTAGTGTAAAGAGCGAGGTATTAACGAGGGGACACACCCCCTCATATACATAATAAAAATATAAGAATATAAAAGTTTGTTACGTGAGTTAATTCTTAAGTTACGTATAATTTTTACTAATAGAAACGTTCGTTAAAAATTAAAAGTTCTAGTTGCCTTTTTAAGTAACCGAAAAATTGGAGCGCAACTAGGCCTCCTTCCCACCCCTTATTTCTCAAAATCGTCTGATCAAAGCTAAGAGAAAGCCATTTAACCAAAAAAAGAATTAATATGCAAATTTCATTTTAATAATTTATGTGCGGAGAGCCAAAATCAAACATGCATTAATTCAAAAACGTTCAGAAATTAAATAAAAAAACTAGTTTTTTTAACTGAAAGTAAGGAGCAACATTAAAACTTAAAACGAACAGAAATTACTCCGTATATGAAATGGGTTGTCCCCTCCGCAATCCCTTGCTCTTTACGCTAAAGTTTTTAATTGTTTTAAAAAGTAGAATTGTGGCAAAGAGTCAAACTTTAGCGTAAAGAGCGAGGGGTTGCGGAGGGGACAACCCATTTCATATACGGAGTAATTTCTGTTCGTTTTAAGTTTTAATGTTGCTCCTTACTTTCAGTTAAAAAAACTAGTTTTTTTTTTATTTAATCACTCTTCAGAAGCCGTCGTTCAAAAATCTGATAACAGGTCTTGCACCTTATGCAAAGGTTCCAGGAAGAAAAGCTTTAGCTGTGCAAATTGAAGTTAAATTTGTTGAAGTACAGAATGATATGGTTCCTGATTTTGAACTCATCGACTACATGTCGTTGACAACATATACTTGGTCTGTCAACAACAAAGGCTACTTGGGAGTGACTACAAAATTGCTCAAAGAGAATTTGAAATGGAAATCTTATGCCCTTGCTTTTTCCCGGCTCAAGGGCTCAAATACTTATGAAAGAATTGCTGAGCAGCTGAATGTCCTATTTGCTAGGTACAAAATTGCAGTTGATAAAAAGGTAGGAGGGGTTTTGACCGATAACGCTTCTAACTGTAAGGCATTCAGGGAATATCCGATGGTTTCTGATGAAGATGTTCAAGTCAGCGATTAAGAAAGTAAAGATGAAGCAGGCCAGAATGGCTCACTCTCTTTTATAAGAGTTGGAGAGATACTCGATTCTCATGACGACCCCGAGCATTTCCAACTTCCTCCACACTTCAGGTGTGTGTCAGGCACACACTTAACCTGCTTGCATCCATCGATGCTGATAAAACCCTCTGTGATATTGCATATAAGAGGCAATACCACGACGCTTTTTCGAAGTGTACTGCTCTCTGGGATGCCGTGAATAAGAGTCCAAAAGCTGCTGATGCTGTGAAAGAAATATATGAAACAGCTTATAAGACCTGTGGTAACCAGGTGGCACTCGAAGTATGAAAGTGTCAAACGTTTGATGGATTGTCACAAAATTGGAAAGTTTGCTGACGTTTGTGGTGCTTTGCAAAAACCAAGGCTAACTTCTCGTGATGTTGAAATTCTTGAACAATACATGAAAATTATGGAGCCAGTAGTAGTGGCTTTAGAAATTCTTCAGGGAGAGGAAAAATGCTACTTCGGTGCTATTTATCCTAATCAAATCGCTTGAAAGGAAGCTCAAAAAGCTGAAAGATTTGGCAAAAGTTAGCCAGCCTTTGGTATATGCTCTGCTTGTGGGTCTCGAAAAAAGATTCCCCACGATCCCGGACGAGAGTTCTTCATGCAAGAGACTATGTTATTGCCACAGCAAGTCATCGCTTCTTCAAATTGAAGTGGTTTTCCTGATAACCAGAAGGATGTAGCAGTTGAGCTCTTGGTGGACGACACGAAAAAGGTGGAAGATTTCAGAAGTACTTACGAGGCTGATGAAGGTAGATTTTTGTCTGGAGCTGAACACTATGATCTTAGTGATGAAGAAACTACTCGTGATAATTCTGGCAACCGTGGCCGTGAAACCAATTCTGTGAAGGTGAAGGTCATATTTGAATGAGGGGCGAAAGGAACTATATGTGCTCAAAGTGTAACCAAGGGTAATGAAAGTTTTCAGGAAGTACAGCTGTATCTTCGTTTGCAACTGCAGAACGGCTTTTTTCGGTAGGTGGTGGAATTTTTACTCCAAAAAAACATGCTCGGAAAGGGTGTGTTTGAAAAGCTTCTGCTGTTGAAAGGAGCAAGAAAGAAATTAAGTTAAGCAATGATGAAGCTATAATTAATGTTCTTCGTAAATTCTTTTCTTTTTATATCTTAATTGAAGTAAAATTCGATTTTTCGTGAAACCAGTTGATTTTTTTCATGAAAACTGTCGGTTTTTCTGAAAAATGATCGATATCTCGTCAGAATCTTGCTTATCTCGTCTATTTGGAAAGAAAACGGATGTTAAAGAAGTGTTTTGCGTGTTGTTTACTGTAAGTAAAAAATTAGTACTTAAGTACTGAAGTACTTTTTCAAAAGTACTTATTACTTAAGTATATTTTTAGAGAAGTACTTAATACTTGTACTTAAGTAAAAATTTCTCTGAGTACTTGGTACTTGTACTTAAGTAAAAAAAAGAAGTACTTGGCACAACACTGGTACTAACCTCTGTTGTGTATGGCCCTTCAACCAGGAGGGGCAGCAGGGGGTTGAGAGCCAGCCATTTTGTGCTTCTGCATACCCTTCTTGTTTATCTTCCCCAGATTTCTACAGGTATATATTTTGAAGCGGGGCATACTCTGGCTGAGCTAACAGAGTCACGCCATACTACTAGGAACCTTTTGTGCTAATTTGTACAAAATTCTATTTAATTAGGCAGGGGTGTTTGCTCTGGGGAGCAGCTCATGGCGCAAAGGTCAGTACTCGCCTGGCCCTCTACATCGCAGCTAAGTTATAATTGTAGTACAGCTAGATGTAATGGGGGTTTGTGGTTTAACTTAATAATGTTCATTCAAACGTCCTGGTACGCTGTATAGAAACTGTTTCAATTTCCATATTAAATTAAACTGAGCTAGTAAATGCGTTTCTTTTCACAATAGGTTCCTTGGACGTCGAATTTCTCAGGACTTATTCCTCACTTATTGGAAAGTGGAGTCCTCTTCATGGGTATTGGACAGTATGCAATTGGCCACCACATTTTACTTCCACTTACGAAATTTTAGGCCTGGTGGTTTCAATGTCCATAGAATGCGCTTAATAATGTATAGTAAAATACAATTTCGTAGTCAATCTAATGGTACATTCAGAATACTGTAGAGAAATTTATGCAGTAGGTTCATCATAAAAAATATTTATCTACTGCAGATTTGACGCGTTTAAACGCTCCCCCCATTTTCTCTGTATAAATGTGCTAGTTTACATATCTCAGTAGCTCGAGCAACTTTGAATAATGGTGCAAATTTGTATTATTCATGATTGCGAGAGTAGAAAAATAGGGGTAAACTGGCGAAGTGGGCCGCTCGCTTCTGTCCCATCTCACAGGTTTGACGCAAATACGGAAATCTCTAGTACTAACTTCTAATCAACCATACGATAGGGAAATAGCCGGAATTCCATAAATAGTTTGAGAGAGATCCACGAATAGGCGTGACTATTCGAAATTTGCCACAAAATGTTTTACCACAAAGAGGCAACCTAACAGTTTTAGCACAGATTATCTATAAGGTTTCACAATAATCGGTGGTTTTAGATAGTAATGTTGCGCCATTGAGCGTCAAAACTTTTTCTCTTGGTAAGGATAAATATTCCCTTGAATTCTTTCTCTTTTATGCTCTTTTTTTGGGCCATAAGAATATCCTTCGAAATTTGACGTAGGACCTTTGTTTTTCTTCTAATAACTGGTGGAATAGCCCTATCCAAGAAAATACCAAACATCTGTTGAGGACTGTTTGTCCGTGAAATTCTTAGTGACTTTTCAGAAAATTGAAGGACATCAAAAGAATTGTATTTGTATCAGTGCCGACATTTCAGAAAACCTCGGGGCGGGGGGGGGGGGGGGGCAAACATCGATTTTGGGCCCCTATCCAGCCTTAAAAATTTCAAGAATTTCGAAGATGCCTTTAGGTACGTAATACCTTTGGGGTTCGCATTTCGCAGCTTAATTAGGGACCAAAAACAGTACCAAAATGGAACATTTACTGTATAAATCATAAACTTACGTACAGTTACTTCAGCAATGGATATCTCCTTTGCTTCATTTTTGCGTAGTCGTCGACAAGCTTCTCAAAATCGAGTTCCTTCACTGCAGCTTTCTCAGAGAATATAAGCAGCAAATGCGAAAGTCGCTTGTTTTCCATCGTTGTCCGGAGTTAGTCCTTCCGAAACGTCAACACAGAAAAAAAACGTTCATTTGAGCACGTTGTGCGCGGGAGTGTGAGGACTACCCTGACGACCTTAAGAAGCTCAGAATAAGCTTCTTTCAATCCTCCAAGGCTTTCGAAGACATCTAAAGCGTTTGCCGATTTCTGTGGAAGCTGCGACAAAAATGCACAAGCTATTAAAGCTTAACACTTCAGCTGCATAGTATCGATTCCCGCCTGATCGAAGTATGTCGCGATCACAAGAAGTAAATCCGAGTCCATAAAATTTTTGGATTTGGGGTTAAGGCAACGTGAGGCTTCTAGCACTGGCAGCTGAATAGAAAAACGCTCTTCAAGCTCTTTAACACTCTGTCCAAAACTTTGTAGAACTCGCTCCACATTTTGTCTTCCGTTGTTGTGCTTTCGGAGTCAATGTTGTGCTTTCCAATTGTTGTTATCGTCAAGTAGTCTCTTAGTCTTCCGGATATCTTCTGAATTCATTTTGATTTAGTAGGTATGGCTGAAGAGAGAGCACTTGTTTCCGATAGATCAGCTCCGACATTAATGGCCATCTCTTTAGACTTGCCTTGTAGGACACGAAAATATTCGTCATCACGCATTTTCCTCAGTTCATTCTTTGTTGCACTTATTAAAGTGCAAGCTTCTGAGATGACCAGATCTGCTGCCTGTAGTTGTTCAGAAAAAGGGTTATCACTGCAAGAACTTTGTGGATTACATGCAAACTGAATATGAAGGGAAACAAATCTAGCTGGTTCTTAAGACCTGTAGCTTCTGCTGCTGTCTCCCTGTCAGAAGATTCTTGAACTACTGACAGAACTGTGAGTATGCAGTCATATCTAACCAGGATCTTGGCCACTGGTCTATACCAGTAAGACCAACGTGTCACCACTGTCCTTTCAAGCGTTAGCACTGGCACATTGGCATTTTTCTGGGCTTTGACGAACAACTGGTATCGAGTTTTTGCTGTTGGAGACGAAACTGTAAACTCTTTGCAAAACTGAAAATACTGATAAAATTCTTTGTATTTTCTGCATACAATCGCCAATGACAAGGTGAAGTCAATGGGAATGACAGTGTGTGTACACTGCTTGTGTTTTTTTTTCCCGGAGACGGGCCTGTACTACTGAAAAGTGTCCCCATTAGACTGGCGCCGTCATAGCACTGTCCAACACACTTTGACAAGTCATGGCCGATACCCTTTATTTTGTTGTAAATGAAGTCGGCCAAATTCTCAGCGTCGATCTTGCGTATTTGGTAGCAACCTATGACCCTTTCTTTGATTTTTCAGGTCATGAACATAGCGCACTAAGATCTTGTTGTTCTTTTTTCGAGAGGTCTTTTGTCTCATCAGCAAGAACGGCAAAATATTTTGCTTCTCTAACTTTTTTCGCGATAGAACCTTTGATTTCATTTCCTATGACGTTAATGCAGTTGTTTTGGTACTCGTGTGACATGTAATGGCCATAGGCCTTACGAGAGTTTTTTATCAAGTCCGGGTTGATTCGTTAAAAGATGTACTGTCTCACGAAATTCCCTTGATTGGCAGTAGACTCCCCTTCATCGTGGCCACGAAACGCAAGACCTTGTCGTCCAAGTAATGCTGTTTGTTTTAGTAGAGCTTTTACCTACTGTCCATTCTCTAGTATTTCCTTTTCGCGTTCTTTGGAGAGGCATGATGCAACAGATTTGGCCCCCTCCGTCTCAATAACTTTAAACTGAGTCAAAGAAATGGTACATGCCTTGTGTCGGTCACTGTTTTCGTGCTGCCCTATCAGTTCAGAGATGTCTTTCCACTTTCTAAATCCTAAGTCAATGAATGCTCTAGCTCCATACCTTTCGCCTGATCTTAGCGAGGATCTACTGAAATGTCGGCAATTGAAACAGAACACCAAGTCGTGTTCTATCAAATATTTGAGCCACGTGTATGCCAAGAATAGGAGCTGTTAAATTTTCTTTTGCGAATCCCGATGGCGGGGGCGGGATAGTCAGTCAGAACTGGTTGGCAGGGATTATTATACGGGTTCATGGTCAAATCGGAACTAATCGTTCTGGAAGCCATTTCCTCCGTGTGTGCTTCGCGCAGATTTGTCTCCTCAGAAAATTGTATCACGTCCAGAGTCTGCTCGTTTGTCGGTAAAACTTTGGAACTTGAACACAACTCAACACCGTTTCATGGTTCTTTTTTTGATGAAGGGTAACGAGAAACTAAATACAAAACCGGACTGACACCGTGGTCTGGGTACCCTTCTTTTCCAGATGCTAGCCTACACATAAATGTGCCGACTGACGGGATTCATTACTTACTGGAGACATTTCAATGTCTCTGAGCCCAGAAAGGACTTTACGAACCCCTGCCAAAAGGGTGACCATAAACTAATTAGGGAGAACGGCAAAAACAGGATACTTTCTTGAAATGCAATAATCATCGAGTATTTTGAATTTGCTATTTAGTAATAATTCACAGTAGAAATACGGTAAAATAAGAGAAAAAATTAGAACAAGGACGAATAAACGAAGGATTACGTGGTTGAAATTGGGCCCTTCCAGAAATCAGGGTAGGGCGATGGCCCCCATCTGCCCTCCCCAAATGGCGCCACTGATTTGTATTATAAGGAGAATATAAAGCGCTACTTGTTGTTATTATTGTTGTGAATATTCTGCCACGAACTTGCAAATTACGTAAAACTTCTCATCCAAATGCATTTTTTATGACTCATTAAGTTCATTATCTTTCCAGTTTCGGGTTACGTGCAAGTTTGGTATAAAACTTGGAATGTTTCAGAATTGCGCTAATGTTATTTAAAATTATTTAAATCATTCTAGTTACCAAGTTTTTTCTCCGTTTCTAATAAAATTTTGTTTTGTCCAGGGCATGTTTGGAGCCAGAGGGAGGGGGTATGGCCCCTCTCTAGATCCACCAATGGCTTTGCTTGTATAATTTGGCGTATCTTAGTTATTTAGCTTTAACATGACATAACTGACAAACATGACGTAGCATAATAGATATCCATGCGAAGTGCCAAATTTCCTAGTCAAATGTCATCACGTTATGGCATTGTTCAAATAAAAATTATTTTTTACCTTGATTATCCTTATAAATTCATTCTTTGTTTTTCTTTCTATTCTCAAACCAATGTTATCTTTATCTTTTGCATTATTAAAGCCAAACCAATTACTTTCCTTTTCCTTTTTATCTCTTCAACGTATTGCATTCTTCCTTACCCCCTAGACGCTCGATTCATCTTATTTCTTTTCCTGTTCTCTAGGCTGTGAATACTGATGCCACACACGTGCCTGTCCTTGAAAAAAATCTAATATCGCTTATGTTTCTTCTGGTTTATATGTTCCCTGGAGGATCAGCATCCCGGTCCGGCTTTGTCCAATGGTTGAAATAGGAGACGATCGTATACTATAAATTTCTCTACAGTGATCCATTGTCTCTGTTTAAAAAAGAACAGGGTTACCGTTTGAATCAAAGAGTATGGGTAACTCACAAGAGTAGAACTGGTGCGAGTATCCACAATAAAAGCCACCAATGCCATCTAGTATTTGACGTCTCTTGGCATTTTTACAAAATTTATTATGGTTCTTCTACCAGAAACTGAGATCAGACACTTATTATTACATTAATTTTACCAATTACATTTTTAGTCAAGTAATTTTTTCTGATTATTACACTGAAAAAGATAAGAAGAAACGCTAGATGGCGTTGATGTTTTTGTCGAAACTAGTGCCAGTTTCCTCTTATAAGTTACCCATATTCTTTGATTTGAATTTTAAACTTTTGAATTTTAAGTAAATTTTGCTATTTTAAAGCGACGAAGTAGTTTTAAATTAAGGATTTGGATTTTGCAATATTAAAATCGTTCGAAGTTAATAATCAATTTTTGTAAGTCTTGCCCAAGCCTAGGTTTTACTGCCACATTGGGGTTGAGCACCTACAGATAAAGTTCGAAAGGTTTCTCCAGAATATATGAAGATACTTTAATTATATAGTCAACTCTCGCTAACTCGAATTCACGTGACGACGATTCTTATTCGAGTTACGTATAGTTCAACCTATGCATAGTTCGAGTTATATGGGTGATTCTACATAAAGTTCGACTTATAAAGGTAAGCCAAATGAATATTCGAGTTACGGAGGTACAAAAATCGCTCAATTTACTCCCTAAAGTCACTATAAAATTAAGAATAACTTTATTAGTGTATTATAGACTTGACATATCAAGTCTTGGCTTTCAAATGTCAATAACAATATTTAGTTTGCTAGGAAATAGACACCTGAACATTAACAGAATTTGATACAAAAATATTTTGAGCAAAATTAATACATATCAAAGTTTGGACGTTGCAACCTGCATATCGTGGTTTTGCTTAACATAGGTCCGTTGGAGAAACTTCGAGATACATAGGTAAACTCTGACTTGTGGAGGTAAAGTGAAAATTAAATAACGATTTATCTACTGAATTTTGAGTCATAGAGGTGATGTTCGGGTCACTTCGACTTACAGAGGTGAAATATAACCACAAAATTATTTCGAGTTATGCATGTATTTTTATGGCACTTGGTATTTGCCAAGTAACATATAGCGATCGCAATTTCTGTCTGTCGGTCGGTCCCGGTTTTGCTAGTTCGGGCACTTCCAGATAAGCTGGGACGATGAAAGTTGGCAGGCGTATCAGGAACTGGACCATATTAATTTAGAAATAGTCGCTTTCCCGATTTGACCGTCTGGGGGGGGGGAGTGGAAAAACGGTTAATTCGGAAAAATTAGAAAAAACGAGGTATTTTTGACTTACGAACGGGTTATTGAATCTTAATGAAATTTGATATTTAGAAGGACCTCGTGTCTTAGAGGTCGTATTTTAAATACCGACCGGATCTGTTGACATTGGGGGGAGCTGGAGGGGGAAACCGGAAATCCTGGAAAACGCTTATAGGGAAGAGATCGGGATGAAACTTGGTAGGAAGAATAAGCACAAGTCCTAGATACGTGATTGACATAACCAGACCGAATCTGCTCTCATTTGAGGAGTAGGGGGATTTCAGTGCTTCAGCGAGTTCGGTGCTTCTGCACGTGGTAGGACGATGAAAATTGGTAGGCGTGTTAGGGACCTGCACAAATTGACTTGATAACAGTCGGTTTCCCCGATTCGACATTCTGTGGGGGCTGAAGCCTCTTGGTTCTTCCGACCTCGTCACAAATACCATATGAGCTATTGGCTCTTGTTTTTCTTTTACTTAGACGGGTTTTTCCAAGGGGATTGAAAATAATTCGAGATGATCTTGTTTCTTTCAAGCTGCTAATCCCTTTTGTTTCTGAAAACAAGGATCGCTCCGATCTACCACATAGGGAAATCTTTTGCTTAGAATTACTCATTCACGCCGCATTAGATCCAAATTGCGTAATTGTTTTGGGACTTTGGTTACACGGATTTACATTATGCTTTACGTCTAATAATTTTAGTGACTTAATAATTAGTCGCATTAGAGCGACTTTGACAGAAAAATGATTCGATGGCATTTTGCTTAATGATGCAGGTACAGTGGACAGCTGACAATTTTAGCTCATTAGCGGAAATAATACCATATTTGTTTTTTCGTTCACCTTGTTATAACGACCCATTTGTACTTTTGCCAGTAAATGATCTGTGAATGAACTGACAGCTGGCATATATTCGTAGAAATTTTTAACACATGGGACTTTTTAAAGTCTTAATTTGTTCTTACACAAGTTTGTCTAGTTGCAGTAAGAGGCGAAGCTGATTCTTAAAATGAAGAAAATTATAAAACTAGCTCAAATAAACTGATTTGTATTATTATCCTAATTTGCGTAGTCTTCAAAACTTGGCACTCTACTGAAAACACAGAAAAAATATATGACTTTATTGAGTAGAAATATAAATCGCTTTAGGATATTTTCTGCAGTAGAAAAATTAAGTACAGTGAAACCTGTATATAGTGAACTTGGGCAAAACGCAAAACCTGACACACGCGGAAACAGCATTTGGTCCCTTTAGAAAACCTATAAATTACTTTATCTAATGCGGAATACATATCTAAAGCGGAAACAGGAAGTTTGGGAACACTGTACTAGTATATAGGGCCTGTGCAATGTGGAAAACCCACTTTCAGGTTAAAAAAATTAAAAGCTTTTTAAGTTTTTGCATGCATACGGTAACTCTACTGTAATTAAAGGTGTTTATATAGCCCGTGTTTGTTAAATTAACCTTTGGCCTTTTCTGTTCCTGAATTACTCCGTTTTGCTCCTGAAAGCAAGGCCTTATCCAGGGGGAGGGGTTACCTGGTTTGAACCCCACCAGCCAAATTTTTTTTCGTCTAACTCGTAAAAAAGTAAAAAAAAATTACATAAACAAATTTTTCATGCGTTTTCAAGTCTTTTATGTACCTCTCCCCCTCCCCCCGCGCGCTGAAAAAATATTCCTTTCCCATGAAAGAACTCCTCGATGCGGTCTTAAAAAAGAAGATATGAAATAAAGTAATTAAATGCATTTCATGCTTAAACATATTGGTATTTGAGGCTGATTGGTTCCACCTGCTTTAGAACGCAAACCTGGGTATTACGGACAATCGTCAAGGTCCCTTGATATTCTGCTATAGGCAGATTTCATTGTGTTTCATTATGCTTTTCCTTGATTTGAATTCGTTTAATTTGGTACAACTTTTAGATGGTGTAAAGGTTTTTTGGGAAGGGTTACTAAAGTCAGTGGATTGCCTTATAACACAGTCGGTCATTTTTTTAGGCTGCTTTATCATGTTTTAGTTGTGAAAACAAAATTTCTTAGTTTTGCTTGAGTTTCGATGAATTTGAATTTTATGCTATAAATAAACGGTATCATAGCTCATAAAAAACACTTGAGAGTCTTATAAATTAGTATTCTCTTTCTCCCGACTACTTAAGGTCTCTTCCGCTCCCGATTTATCCGTGGTTTTGTGTTTTCAGTAAAGCACTAGTTTTTCGAAATTCTTGAAATTTAGCAAAATATCTTGAATCGGTTTATGTAAGCTAATATATATGTTGTATGTATATGTATATGTTTATACATATACATATATACTTAGTATGTATATGTTTTATACATAAAATATATGTTGCTCAACCTGTGAAGCGCTAATTTTTTTCCTTTTCCTCTTCTTACCACGTTTTAACGTTTTACTTAACCTGGTTTCTCTGTCGTCAAAATCTTAGATGCTTATTTCGACCCCTTCCTCTCGTCCGATTTGGCTCAAAATTTGTATACAGCTTTGCTCTACCTAATTTTTTCATGTTCGGGTATGTTTGAATCTCTTTGGATCCAGATCATTATGCATCATTCTCCGGATTATTCTTAATCCAGAGAATCCGGAGACCAAAAAGAGTTAAATAAATACTTTTAAGAAACCATGTTTTACAAATGGACTAAAAAGGGGGAATAAATTTTTCGGTGCCAAAGAATACTTTTGATACACATACTCAGGGCCGTATACATAATTTTTTTGGTTAAGGGGGGGGGGTACAAAAAAAATGTGTAACGTTTTTGCCAGTCGGAAAAACATTTCGAGCGGGGGGGATTCACCCCCCCCCCCAAACCTCCCCCTCAATACAGCCTTGGACATACTTCAAGATTTTATGAATATTTTGAATGTTACGAACTCTTTCACTCAAACTTGTAGAAATTTCTATAAATTTGAACGTAGTGTGCATTTTAGATTGTTAGATATCAGTAGGTTATTGACTGAAAACGCGCACCACACTTAAATTATATCAGCAATTTCTTACAAGTTTGAGGAAAAGATTTCACAACATTCAAAATATTCAGAAAGTTTTGAATTATGCATATAAAATGTATTTTTTAGAACCTAAAAATTTATTTTTCCCTTTTTTGTCTATACGTAAAACGTGGTTTTTGAGAATTTTTTTTATAGTGTTTATTTCATTATCTCTCTTTACTTCAATAAAAAACATGTTTAAAAAAAATTGATTGTTTAGTTTTTTGAAAATAATGTAACGAACGTGGTAAAAAATGTGGAACTTTTAGGTAATAACACAAAAATAGTTCAACGTCACATGAAGATAATAATCCTGAGGGGTAATTGCATATCTATATATATAAAAATAAGTTGTCTGTGTGTGGATCTGTGGATCTGTGGATCAGGTGACGTCATGTTTGTCCGCATATGACGTCTGAATTATTTCACACTAATACAAAAGAAGAAAAAAACTAAAAAAGGTAAAAACTACAAAAAAAACTAAAAAGAAAAAAAAACTAAAAAAGCTAAAAAACTAAAAAAAACTAAAAAAAGGTAAAAATCTAATAACTAAAAAAAAACTGAAAAAAATAAAAAAAGGCAAAAACTACAAAAAAAATAAAAACTAATAAAAAAACTAAAAAAGCTAAAAAACTAAAAAAACTAAAAAAAACTAAAAAAAGGTAAAAAACTAAAAAAACTAAAAACTAAAAAAGAAAAAAACTAAAAAAAAGGAAAAAACTGAAAAATAAAAGAGAAAAAGAAAACTAAAAAAATATGAATAAATATATATAAAAATAAGTTGTTTGTGGGTTATGTCTGTCTGTCTGTCTGTCGAGTGACGTCGTGTTTGTCCGCATATGATGTCTGAATTATTTCACACTAATACAAAAGAAAAAAAAAAGTAAAAAAGGTAAAAACTACAAAAAAAACTAAAAAGAAAAAAAACTAAAAAAGCTAAAAAACTAAAAAAAAACTAAAAAAAGGTAAAAAACTAAAAACTAAAAAAAACTGAAAAAACTAAAAAAAGGCAAAAACTAAAAAAAAACTAAAAACTAATAAAAAAACTAAAAAAGCTAAAAAACTAAAAAAACTAAAAAAACTAAAAAAAGTAAAAAACAAAAAAAACTAAAAACTAAAAAAGAAAAAACTAAAAAAAAGGAAAAAACTGAAAAATAAGAGAAAAAGAAAACTAAAAAAATATTAATAAATATAACGAGACACAAATGACGACCGGGACACAGGGAGTATAAATGACGACCAGGACATAAGTAAAAAAAAAAAAACTAAAAAAACTAAAAAAATGGTAAAAACTACAAAAAAACTAAAAACTAATAAAAAAACTAAAAAATCTAAAAATCTAAATAAACTAAAAAAGAAAAAAAAGAAAAAAGGAAAAAAATAAAGGAGAAAAACAAAACTAAAAAACGAATGTATATACAGACCGGGACACCGGGATACAAATGACGACCGGGACACAGGGAATATAAATGACGACCGGGACACGGGGACACAACTACAATGGGGACGCCGGGGGGCACAGGGGGATATAAATGACGACCGGGACACCGGGACACAAGGAATATAAATGACGCCCGGGACACTCAAAGAGAAATCACAGACTGGAACACCGGGACACAAATGACGACCGGGACACAGGGAATATAAATAACGACCGGGACACAGGGACATAACTACAAAGGGGACGCCGGGGTGCACAGGGGGATATATAAATGACGATGGCGACTCAGGGAATGGTCGATTAGCAATCACCATCAACAAAGCTCAAGGGCAATCATTAGAATCATGAGGTATAGATCTGAATACGGATTGTTTTCCCATGGACCATTATATGTTGCATGTTCAAGAGTCGGTAAACCTGACAATCTATTTATATGCACAGACAATGGGACAGCAAAGAATGTTGTATATTCGCAAGTTTTACGTAGTTAAAAACATATATATATATATATATATATATATATATATATATATATATATATATATATATATATATATATATATATATATATATATATATATATATATATATATATATATATATATATATATATATATATATATATATATATCTATCTATATTCACAGGTGGGACATAGGGACACAACTACAATGGCGCGTAACTAATATGGCGCGTAACGACTTACGCGCGCGGGGGGGCTTGGGGGGGGGGCGAAGCGCCCCCACCAACTAGGTGTTGGGGTGGCGCGAAGCGCCACCCCAACAGCTAGTATTTTATATAAGTTCTGATTATTTACTTTTTTACCCCCTCCTCCCTGAAAGTTAGAAATCCACCGATTTTATTTTTGTGTGCGTGTCATGGTAGACTCGATGATGCCACACAGACTCAGAGAAAAATGTTTAATGTATATATAATATTCAACATATTTTAGAAAAAATGTGTTCCTTGTAGAAAAAGTATTTAAAAGAAATGTTTGGAAAAGTTTGTTTAAAATTTTTTTTAAGAAGTGTAGAAAAAATATGTTTAAACCTTCCTTGTAGAAGAAGAAGTAGAAATCGATTTTCTGCATCACGCCTGCGATTTTTCAAGTATTTTTTTTTTCTGAAAATTCTATGTATTGCTCAAAATGCCCTTTTCCGCAAATTACAGTGTGTTTTCCGCGAATTTCCAATCCAATTGAAATTACTTTGACATTGAGAAAAGAAGTTAAAATCGTTATCAGTTGGAGTGTCTCTCATGGGATAGTTTCGCAGATGACGGTGTGCTCTTTACAAAAGTGCTGTAATAGGATGACAAAAGACAGAAGACACTATAATGACAAACATATTTCCTACAGAAATCGCAAAATTAAAAATTCGGTTTTATCTAGGATTGAAACTGATTTTTAGGGGGGGGGGGTGAAAGTCGACGCTTCAGTGCATACCTGAATTTTGTATTGAAAGCACTGGTAGCAAGTGCAAAAACGCTGTATTTTAAATATGGTGTCAGGATTGAAGTTTTCGAGATGAAGGATTATAAATCTCCAGTCAAGGGGTTTTGGCCATGGCAACTTCAATGATACATTTTTTATTTAGATCGAACGCCATTTTCAAGGCGTTTCAGCTCTCTTTAGAAACTCGTGAAAATGAGTTTTCTTAGTTAAGCTTTACTGTTAAAAGAAACAGAAATTACAGTTCGTGGAGCAAAAAAAAAACTTTTTTTTATCCAGCTCTTTTTATTGTATTTTCCCCCACTTATTAGCCAAGAGGGAAAGTATTCAAGAGGGGGATTGTAAGCTTCCGGTTTGGGGTTTTTGATGATGGATAACCTATTTCAATGGTACACTTGGTATGATTCCCACTCTTCCCATACCAGAAATGGCACAAAATAGTGTCGCAAGACAGTTTTTTGAATGGGTTTTTAATATTTACTATGGGCTGAGCTTCGCTCTTTACTAGGTTCCCACTTCCAACTATTGTGGGAACCATGATTGTTTTTCTGGCACTCTTTCTTCATTAATACTGTAGAATGTTTTTCATGGTATATTTCAATTTGTTGAATTAACCACAAAAAGTGATATTACTTAACTGTCCACATGGTATTCTTTCAGACAGTACAAAAAACAGGTATCACCTAAAAAAAATGTTTCAAGGCTGTGTGTATGGTCAACACAGATGCTTCATACCATTGACGTACGAGAGGGGGAGTTTCCCCCTCCAAAAAATACTTTGGGCTCTTAGTATTTATCCTGTTATTTCCTTTGTTTTGTTTAGTTTGCTTATTTTGCATTACTCACCTCCTTTTTCTCCTCCCCCTACTAAGTTTCTCTGCATGTGCTTGCCTGTGGGATTTGAAGAAATTACCACTTTATAGTACTGAAGACCGCCTGAAAATACTAATACTGAGGAAGATTTCCTCTTGGGAAATGGAAATGGAAATGAAGATGATGTGAATTACTGAAATAATAAAATTGCTGAATAAATTATTGAAAAAGTAAAATTATTGAATTATTGAACCCAATTTGAGCATCAAAGTGAAAAAAATCTCGCAACCCCATAGACCCCATAAGTTAGTATCTTCTTCCTCTCCTGTTCACCGTTCTGATGAATTATAGTATAATTAATGATCGAAATAGATCTTTACCAGTAATTCCATTTAAGGCAAAATGTTTATTTCTTTTTGACCAGGGTTGCCAAATCTTGTTTTTTCTAACTTCATGATGTCAAAATATTTACCCCCCCCCCCCTAATTTACAAATATATATCCCAAATTGGTACTTATGTGATATTCCCGCTACCGCTCAAGCTGTTAATGCATTGACGCACTGTAACGGATTTCTTTCGCTAGTTTCTTTTACCTTAGCGTGACAAAAGACCAAGAGAAATGACAGAATAGATGGGAAATACGTAGTTTAGGCTATATATCTCCACATAAGGGGGTAGGGGGGAGGGAAATATTTGGACAGTATCAAGTCAGAAAACAATTCTTACTTCGTATATGCAGAATAATGGAGCTAACACATTTTGCATAGAGACCCGCTATACTTTACCCCAGTCCCCTTATTCACAAATATATAATATAATATAAAATATAATAGCCCAAATTCACCTTTTCACTTTTTTCCACATTTTCACGTCAAAAAAATGCCACTTTCTGATAAAGAGAAAATTTTTGTATATTCTAAAGTACAACCGTCGCTAATTTTGTTTTCTTTTTGGTACAACCGTCGTTAAGCTTGATAAAACACATAACTGGATTGTTAAAAAAATACATAAGCGAGCAGCTTGGATTAAAGTTCCTGTCAGCCGTCAGGAGGGAAACCAAATGTGTCCCTTTTTGCTCATTATGACATTTCGGTCAAAAGTTTTGGCAACCCTGTTCTCGACCCGTAGCTAAATAGCAAACTTCTTATATCGTTTTTATATTATACTAAAAAATCAAGTAAAACAATAAAAAACCAACTGAATACTACTCATGCAAATTCTAGAAAAAGTATTACCTCTATACTACCGTAATTTCGCTGTAATATGCTACACAAAAAGATTTTTAGACCCGGATAATTCAAAATACTATAATAATTAAACGATTGTACCAAATTCTTGATTTTTGGGATTCATTCTGAGCGGCAGGTATTAAACAAAATAAAAATCTCAGAAACAAAACTCCTATATTGAATAAAGTAAAAATTCCGAACTAAGATGCCCAAAACCTGGTCACACCATATTCACAATATTGGAAAAGCTGAACAAGGCCCTGATTAATTGTCTTAGTCAAAGAGCAGAGCCTTTTATGTAATGTCTATCTTAACAGAACGACAGCCTCAAGCAATTAAAAAAAAAAAAAAAAAAAAAAAAAAAAAAAAAAAAAAAAAAAAAAAAAAAAAAAAAAAAAAAAAAATCTTCAGAAGATTTAAGAAACAAACATGCAAAATAAAATTCAAAATCGTGCAAGAAATTACTTCTTTCCGATATAACTCCTTGAAAACAACTCATTATATGAAATGGTTTGGAAATACCTTTCGTCTCTGTTAATCTTTAAATTTGTATACAGAATTTGTTGATTGCTATGATCTCTATAGTTTTGAGTTAAACCGTCACTCTTACAATTAGTGTCGTTTCTTCAAATAATTAAATACAAAAAAACAAGTTTTTTCAACTGAAAGTAAGGAGTGACATCAAAACTTAAAACGCACAGAAATTACTTCGTATATGAAAGAGGCTGCTTCCTCATCAACGCCCCGCTCTTTACGCTAAAGTTTTTTACTGTTTTAGAAAGAAGAATTGAGAGAAAGAGTCAAACTTTAGCGTAAAGAGCGGGGCGTTGATGAGGAAGCAGCCTCTTTCATATACGAAGTAATTTCTGTGCGTTTTAAGTTTTGATGTCACTCCTTACTTTCAGTTGAAAAAACTTGTTTTTTTGTATTTAATTTCTGAACGTTTTTGAATCAATGCATGTTTTGATTTTGGCTCTCCGCAGAGGAATAATCAAAATGAAATTTGAATATTTTTTTTTGGGGGGGGGGGGCTAAATGGCTTTCTCATAATTTTGATCGAATGATTTTGAGAAAAAAAGAGCGGGGGCGAAGCCTAGTTGCCCTCCGATTTTTTGGTTAATTAAAAAGGCAACTAGAACTTTTAATTTTTTACGAATCTTTTTATTGGTAAAAGATTTACGTAGCTTATAAATTAGCTTACGTAAAGAACTTTTGTATTCTCATGTTTTTATTACATATATGAGGGGATTCGCCCCATCGTCAGTACCTCGCTCTTTACACTAAAGCTTAAATTTTATCCCAATTCATTAAGAATGACCCCTGAATCACAAAAGCCGTAGAATAAATAGTTGAAATTACTAAAAATACTTTAGCGTAAAGAGCTAGGTATCATAAGGAGGTGAGCCCCTTATATGGGTAATAATTTCTGTTTGTTTTAAGTTTTATTGCTGTTCCTTACTTCCAGCTGAAAAAGCTTTTTCACATTTATTTATTTATTTTTTTTTTAAATAATGCTAGTAAATCCTGCTCTCCCTTCATGGAAGTTTTCTTTTCCCATGACAAATTCTCGATGGAAAGTTCCCCCAGCATATCCCCCTCTTCTCAACCCCTCCCCCCAACCAAAAAAAGCCTCCTGAAAACGCCTGTATACTTCCCAATAACCATTACTATATGTAAGCACAGGTCAAAGTTTGTAACTTGTTGCCCCTCCCAAGAGGACTTTGGGGGAGTAAGGCGTCCCCAAAGACATAGTTATAAGGTTTTTCGACTACGCTGAATAAAATGGCTATCTCAGAATTTTGATCCGTTGACTTTGGGAAAATAATTAGCGTGGGAGGGGGCCTAGGTGCCCTCCAATTTTTTTGTTCACTTAAAAAGGGCACTTGAACTTTTCATTTCCGTTAGAATGAGCCCTCTTGCAACATTCTAGGACAACTGGGTCGATACGATCACCCCTGGGGAAAAAAAAAAAAAAAAAAAAACAAATAAACACGCATCCGTAATTTGCCTTCTGGCAAAAAATGCAAAATTCCACATTTTTGTAGATAGAGCTTCATTTTGATATGTAGAGCTTGAAACTTCTACAATAGGGTTCTCTGATACGCTGAATCTGATGGTGTGATTTTCGTTAAGATTCGATGACTTTTAGGGGGTGTTTCCCCCTATTTTCTAAAATAACGCAAATTTTCTCAGGCTCGTAACTTTTGATGGGTAAGACTAAACTTGATGAAACTTATATATTTAAAACCAGCATTAAAATGCGATTCTTTTGATATAGCTATTGGTATCAAAATTTCATTTTTTAGAGTTTTGGTTACTATTGAGCCGGGTCGCTCCTTTTTTTTTTTTTTTTTCACTTCCTTGTGGTTTATGTTCCCTTAGAAAGTTTGTGTTCGTCATTTGTCTGCTCTTGTATCGTTTTACTGTCTCAACGAAAGATAAAAATTTTGTTATCCCACCATATCTGAGATTCAGTTTTATATATTCATCGAATCATATTTGTGGAGTTTGGTGCACCAAGTTTTTTAGAGTAAAAATAAGCTGAAAGTCTGTTAAAAATTTTTCGAAAAAGGGGAAAATTTGCTATTTTTCTATGCATCTTCCAGCACCATTGCTGAGATTCAGTTCTATACATCTATCGAATCATTTTCTTTGAGTTTAGTGTACAGAGTTCTTTAGATTAAAAATAAGTTGAAAGTTTGTTAAAAATTGTTAAAAAAAGACATTTTTTCTATTTTTAACGAAGTTTAGATTCTTTTCTGGGAGTAATTCTAAGTATAATTATAATTCTTGCTCTTGCTTTTTGATCGGATGTATTTGGTGAAAAAAGAGGGTAGGGTTGAAAGACCTTCGATCACTTTTAACTCTTAAAAAGTGCACTGAAACTTTTGATTTCCAATCGAATGAGCACCCCCCCCCCCCCCCAAGTTCATACAAAAATCTTTTCCATAGAAACTTTTATGTGTTAACATTGAGTAACCAGCCTAACTTACAGCCCTTGCTCCAGGAGTTGCTGGTGCTGGAGCTGGTTAACACCACCAGGAGCTGGTTAACACCAGAGGCATGGTTGTTTGACCTTTAGGCTATTTTGAAAAAAAAAATAATTTTGATCAGATGCATTTGGTCGGAGGCTGATTGTCCTTTGATTACCTTTGATTCTTCAAAATTGAACTTGGAATTTTAATTTCCAATCGAATGAGCCTTTTCCAAAGTTTGTATGACCATCCCTTCTATAAAATCCTTAAATTTTAGGGTAACTTGCAGCAGCCTAAAGCCCTTGCCCCAAGGACTGTGGAGGTTTTTGTTTATCACGTTTTATTGTTCGATTGGAAATTGAAAGTTTTAGTACCCTTTTTAAAAGTCAAAAGTGATTAGAGGGCAACCAGCCTCCCTTCCGGGAAAAACACCTCCTGTGGAAATTGCCTCCGGAGAGTACCCCCCCCTCTGGAAAATTTATCCCCTTGAAAAATCCCCCCTGAAAAATACCATTTGTGGTTGGTTGGTATCCAATCACTTTCAACTTTAAAAAAGAAGACTAGAACTGCCTGGGGATTATAACTGATTTCTACCTCCATCCTCCTCTCGTCTCTCCCCTAGAGCTAATTCTGTATTTATCAGAAGGTGCAATAAGAGTTGGGATGTTTTGGCATTAAAATGCACCCTTTGAGGCCCCTCTCTCCCTAGTTACAAAACAATCAGAGAAGTCCATTGCAGAAGTTTAAGCACCTTTTTAAGTTTTGTAATTTGTCCAGTGCTTATAGATAGAGTTTGTTATTGGGAAACATACGGATATTTTTCGCGTGGGAGTTTTCTAAAGGGGGGAGAGTATCTTGAGGACTTACTATGAGAAGAACTTTTTTGTACGGGGGAGGGGGGCAAGACTTACATATAAATTCCTCTTTTCCACTTTCCTTAGCACTTCTCTGCTAAACTAAAAAATAAAAGAACCCAAATAAAATATTCCAATTTGGAAAACCATATTTTCCGCAAGGGGGTATTTTCCAGGGGAGGGTTTTTCCATGGCGGGGGGTGTAAACGCCTAGACCCGTAGGTAGTGACAGTGCGAAGGGAACCCTCCATTAACAGACCTAAAAAAGTAGAAATAAATCTGGCTTTAAGAGTTTGTGACGTCCGATTCCCTTTGTTTTGTGACAACAAAACAGAGCTTTTTTATCAATCAACATTCATTTATATAATGACTTTAAAAAGCAAACAATTCCAAGAAGGTTGAACATGTAAAGATGCTAACTTGAGTTTTACACAATAATAATAATAGTACTAATGATTTATTGTTACCCTCTGCACACAACAAACATGCGCTCAAGAAGAGCATAAAAAAATAAAAGAAAAACAAAAAGGGCACAGACCAAAAAAAAAACGCAAAGAGTTTGTAAGTATATGTAAACTCTTAAGTAAATCCCTGTAAGTAAATGTCTAATGTAAGTATGGTGGTTGAGTTGCACGAGAGTTCACTTACACGAGGGTTCGGTTGCACGGGGGTTCAGTTGCACAAGTGTTCAGTTCTACGGGGTTTAGTTAAATGCGGTTGATTTGCACGGGGGTTGAGTTGCACGAGGGCTCAGTTAAGTGGGGTCCAGTTGCACGAGGGTTCAGTTACACGAGGGTTCTGTTGCAAGGGGGTTCAGTTGCTCGATGGTTGAGTTACATTAGAACTGTTTAAAAATTAGATTGGTATTATGCTTTTTTAATTCGTGTTTTTTACTTAACCTATGCACAAATGGAATGAGATAGTTATTTTATTAAAGCTTCTTCTCTTATACGTTTTTGTTAAGTTCTTTTTAAATATTTTCTTTTTTTCAACAGAGTTATCTTTTAATATTTCTGAATTTTATTTTCAATGGAAATATCTTCAAGAAAATCCAACTTGGGCTTCACATAATTCTTAGGCTGCACACTTTTGGGCTACAAATAATTCTGGGTTGCACACAAATCTCAAAACCCTGTCAGCTAAAGAAAATATTCACCTTTTTTCGCCTGACATCTATTTGGCTGTAGTAATTCAATAATTGTTATGTCAAAATTTCTGTGAAAGAACTATGTGTAATTCATCCTATTAGGCAAAATTGGCTCGATCGATTGGTCTAATCTGTGCTTCTATATCTTATTTAGGTCTCGAAATAGTTTGTAGTTTCTATCTTTGCGAATGCGCTATGTCTGCTTATCTAATATTGTGTTTCCAAAATAGAAATATATTTGAGCTTTTCAATCTACTATTACTTCTAGAAACTCACTTCACCCCCAAGTTACCATAGGCCAACACAGCTGCATATGCTCATCCTCCAACCCAATCTATTAAAAGTCTTCCTCTTTTCACTCTCCCAAGAAGTTCCGGTTTAAATCTTAATTTACGACATCCTCCCAGCTCGTTCGGGGACGAACTGTTTTTCGTTTGGCTCTAGACGGTTGGCCAACAGCAACTATATTAAACACTCTGTCTTTCTTCATCCGCAGAACGTTCCCTAGCCATCTCAACCTTAAAATTGAGATTATCTTATATTGAATATGATAATATTATATTATCTTATATGTTTTAGTGCTTTTATGTGTGCCTATTTTTTTACATCATTTTATGGAATTATTATATGGTCCTAGCAAGGGCGTATCCAGGATTTTCGTTGGGAGGGGGAGGGTTTTTTACAAAAAAAATTTAAAAAGACATCAAAAATTTGTTTGTGTGCATTTTTGTTGTGTTTTTACGAGTCGGGCAAATATTCGTGGGGGGAGGGTTCAATCCTAATCTATTCAAAGCCTCTCTATACACTCTCCAAGGAAGTTCTCATTTCTCTTAAATCTTTCTCTGTGACATCTTCCCATCCCAACCGTGGACGACCTGCCTTCCGTTTAGCCCTAGACGGTTGGCCGAAAAGGACAATCTTTGGCAATGTGTCATCCTTCATCCGCAGAACGTGGTGTAGCCATCTCAACCTTTATCTCATTATAGCCCTAGAAAGTGGAATTGAACCACACTTTTCTTACAGCCTTCTCTTTGAAATACGGTCAGTCAGCGGGGTACCCAGAACAATCTGTAGGCAATTTCTTTGGAAAACATCTAGCAAATCTTCATCCCATTTTCTGAGCGACCATACTTCAGAGCCATATTTGACCCCTGTCATTATCATAGCTTCCAATATTCTAATCTTGGTTTGCAGACTTATCTTCCCACTATCTTCCTATATGTATGAAGATATATATATATATATATATATATATATATATATATATATATATATATATATATATATATATATATATATATATATATATATATATATACTAGCTGTTGGGGTGGGGCTTTTTTAATCAAAGCTTTTTTTTATATATATATATATATATATATATATATATATATATATATATATATATATATATATATATATATATATATATATATATATATATATATATATATATATATATATATATATATATATATATATATATATATATATATATATATATATATATATATACATATATATAATATATGTATATATATATATATATATATATATATATATATATATATATATATATATATATATATATATATATATATATATATATATATATATATATATATATATATATATATATATATATATATATATATATATATATATATATATATATATATATATATATATATATATATATATGTATATATACTAGCTGTTGGGGTGGCGCTTCGCGCCACCCCAACACCTAGTTGGTGGGGGCGCTTCGCGCCCCCCCCAAGCCCCCCCCCGCGCGCGTAAGTCGTTACGCGCCATTGTAGTTGTGTCCATATGTCCCACCTGTGAATATAGATAGATAGATATATATATATATATATATATATATATATATATATATATATATATATATATATATATATATATATATATATATATATATATATATATACTAGCTGTTGGGGTGGCGCTTCGCGCCACCCCAACACCTAGTTGGTGGGGGCGCTTCGCGCCCCCCCCAAGCCCCCCCGCGCGCGTAAGTCGTTTTACGCGCCATAATAGTTACGCGCCATTGTAGTTGTGTCCCTATGTCCCACCTGTGAATATAGATATATATATATATATATATATATATATATATATATATATATATATATATATATGGTTTTAACTACGTAAAACTTGCGAATATACAACATTCTTTGCTGTCCCATTGTCTTTGCATATAAATAGATTGTCAGGTTTACCGACTCTTGAACATGCAACATATAATGGTCCATGGGAAAACAATCTGTATTCAGATCTATACCTCATGATTCTAATGATTGCCCTTGAGCTTTGTTGATGGTGATTGCTAATCGACCATTCCCTGTCCCGGTGTCCCGGTCGTCATTTACATCCCCCTGTTTCCCCCGGTGTCCCCGTTGTAGTTGTGTCCCTGTGTCCCGGTCGTCATTTATATTCCCTGTGTCCCGGTCGTCATTTGTATCCCGGTGTCCCGGTCTGTATATACATTCGTTTTTTAGTTTTGTTTTTCTCCTTTATTTTTTTCCTTTTTTTTTCTTTTTTAGTTTATTTGGCTTATTTTTCAGTTTTTTCCTTTTTTTTAGTTTTTTTTTTCTTTTTAGTTTTTTTGTAGTTTTTACCTTCTTTTTAGTTTTGTTAATTTTTTTTTTTACTTATGTCCTGGTCGTCATTTATACTCCCTGTGTCCCGGTGCTTTGTTGATTGCTAATCGAACATTCCTTTTGTCCTGGTCGTTTTCTCTTTGAGTGTCGTCATTTATTTTTTTCTTTTTTAGTTCTTTTAGTTTTTACCTTTTTTAGTTTTTTTTAGTTTTTTAGATGAAAATTTTTTTTAGTTTTTTCCTTTTTTTCTTTTTAGTTTTTTATTGGTTTTTACCTTTATGTTAGCTTATTTTTCAGTTTTTTCCTTTTTTCTTAGTTTTTTTTTATTTTTTATTTTTTTTAGTTTTTTACCTTTTTTTAGTTTTTTTAGTTTTTTTAGTTTTTTTAGTTTTTTTAGTTTTTTAGCTTTTTTACTTTTTTTTATTAGTTTTTAGTTTTTTTGTAGTTTTTGCCTTTTTTTAGTTTTTTCAGTTTTTTTTTTAGTTTTTTATTGGTTTTTACCTTTATTTTAGCTTATTTTTCAGTTTTTTCCTTTTTTTTTAGTTTTTTTTAGTTTTTAGTTTTTTTAGTTTTTTACCTTTTTTAGTTTTTTTAGTTTTTTTAGTTTTTTAGCTTTTTTATTTTTTTTATTAGTTTTTAGTTTTTTTTGTAGTTTTTGCCTTTTTTTTAGTTTTTTTAGTTTTTTAGCTTTTTTATTAGTTTTTAGTTTTTTTTGTAGTTTTTGCCTTTTTTTAGTTTTTTTTAGTTTTTTAGCTTTTTTATTTTTTTTTATTAGTTTTTAGTTTTTTTTGTAGTTTTTGCCTTTTTTTAGTTTTTTCAGTTTTGACGTCACCTGATCCAGTTTTTTCAGGTGACGTCACCTGATCCACGATCCACAGATCCACAGACAACTTATTTTTATATATATAGATAGTTTTTTTTTTTTTTTACTTATGTCCTGGTCGTCATTTATACTCCCTGTGTCCCGGTGCTTTGTTGATTGCTAATCGAACATTCCTTTTGTCCTGGTCGCTTTCTCTTTGAGTTTCGTCATTTATTTTTTTCTTTTTTAGTTCTTTTAGTTTTTACCTTTTTTAGTTTTTTTTAGTTTTTTAGATGAAAATTTTTTTTAGTTTTTTCCTTTTTTTCTTTTTAGTTTTTTATTGCTTTTTACCTTTATTTTAGCTTATTTTTCAGTTTTTTCCTTTTTTTAGTTTTTTTTTAATTTTTTATTTTTTTTAGTTTTTTACCTTTTTTTAGTTTTTTTAGTTTTTTTAGTTTTTTAGCTTTTTTACTTTTTTTATTAGTTTTTAGTTTTTTTGTAGTTTTTGCCTTTTTTTAGTTTTTTCAGTTTTTTTTTTTAGTTTTTTATTGGTTTTTACCTTTATTTTAGCTTATTTTTCAGTTTTTTCCTTTTTTTTTAGTTTTTTTTAGTTTTTAGTTTTTTTAGTTTTTTACCTTTTTTTAGTTTTTTTAGTTTTTTTAGTTTTTTAGCTTTTTTATTTTTTTTATTAGTTTTTAGTTTTTTTTGTAGTTTTTGCCTTTTTTTAGTTTTTTTTAGTTTTTTAGCTTTTTTATTAGTTTTTAGTTTTTTTTTGTAGTTTTTGCCTTTTTTTAGTTTTTTTAGTTTTTTAGCTTTTTTATTTTTTTTATTAGTTTTTAGTTTTTTTTGTAGTTTTTGCCTTTTTTTAGTTTTTTCAGTTTTGACGTCACCTGATCCAGTTTTTTCAGGTGACGTCACCTGATCCATCCACAGACAGACAGACAACTTATTTTTATATATATAGATAGATATATATATATATATATATATATATATATATATATATATATATATATATATATATATATATATATATATATATATATATATATATATATATATATATACATATATATATTTTATATATACATATATATATAAAAATAAGTTGTTTGTCTGTGTGTCTGTCTACTGACGTCATGTTTGTGTGTCGACTGACGTCATGTTTGTCAACTGACGTATCTATATATATAAAAATAAGTTGTCTGTGTGTCTGTCGAGTGACGTCATGTCATCATGTCATGTCGTCATGAAGTTAGTTGTCGTCATGTTTGTTATGACGATGACTTCATTAAAGGTATTTAAGACATTCGTTCACGGAAAAATGTTTAATTGTAAAATGACTGAAGAACCTACAATGGCAACAGCCGAGGAAGCTGCTCAAAGAGTCTATGCCAAAAAACTTGCTGCTGATAGAGAAAGTAAGAAAAGAAAGCGTGCCGAGGAATCACAAGAACAGCAAGAAAACAGGCTTGCGGCTGATAGAGAAAGTAAGAAAAGAAAGCGTGCCGAGGAATCACAACAACAGCGTGAAATTAGGCTTGCGTCTCAAAGAGAAATCACCAGAAGAAAGCGTGCCGAGGAATCACAAGAGCAACCTGGGTCAGTGCGATGCTGGATGTATTCAGTGGAATGGCAAAAACGAGGATTGCCACACGCCCATATACTAATCTGGCTACATTATAAAATTACTTCTAACGAAATTGATGATGTGATTTCCGCTGAAATACCTGATGAAAATGTCGATAAGAGGATATATGATATTGTTGTAAAAAATATGATACACGGACCTTGCGGTGCACTGAACGAAAATTCACCATGCATGGCCAAAGGAAGGTGCACAAAGCAATATCCTCGACTTTTAGTACCCAACACAATTACTGGCAATGATGGTTACCCACAATATAGAAGAAGATCTACTGAAGATGGCGGTAAAACAGCAATAATAAAGAAGCGTAACGGTACCACCATCGAAGTAGATAACCAGTGGGTTGTTCCATATTCCCCATTGTTATCAAAAACATTTAATGCACACATAAACGTTGAATACTGTAACTCCGTAAAGGCAATCAAATACATATGTAAATACGTCAACAAAGGCAGTGACATGGCAGTTTTTGGCTTGCAGTCCGAAATCAAAGATATCGACGAAATCGTACAATATCAGGCTGGAAGATACATAAGCAGTAATGAAGCTGTTTGGCGAATTTTTTCATTTCCGATACATGAACGTAGTCCAGCTGTTGTTCACTTAGCGGTACATTTACAGAATGGTCAACGTGTTTATTTTTCGGAATCCAACGTGCAACAAAGAGCCCTGAATCCACCGGATACAAAGTTAACTGTTTTCTTTTCGCTATGCAAAAATGATTCTTTTGCAAAAAAAAACTGCTGTATACTGAAGTGCCTTCGTATTACACGTGGAATACTAAAAATAAAGTATTTGAACGTCGAAAACAGGGTAAGTCAGTCGACGTCCAACCTACCATCTTCAAAGATACCACTATAGGAAGACTCTATACCGTTCACCCCAATCAACATGAATGCTTCTTTCTACGCCTGCTTTTGGTGAATGTACCCGGTCTGACGTCCTTTGAGTATTTGATAACTGTAAACGGTACTATACATGACACTTACCGTAGTGCATGCCAAGCTCTGAATTTATTGGAGAATGACCAACACTGGGATAACTGCATCAATGACGCGTGCGAAACGTCAACTCCAAGTCAAATTCGTGCATTGTTTGGAATCATTCTAACAACTTTCTCTCCTTCAGCTCCTACAGAGTTATGGGGAAAATATAAATCGAAAATGTCCGAAGATATACTCTATCGAAAACGGTTAGAGACGTCAGATATGACTTTTGATTTTACATCAGAAATTTATAACTACACTTTAGTTATTATAGAAGATTTGTGCGTATGTATGGCAAACAAACTTCTTCAGGATTTGGGAATGCCTTCACCTAATCGTACCGCTGCTGTTTCGACATGTGTAGAATTGGATCGTGAACAAAGTTACAGTACGAGTGATCTATTGTCGTATGTACAAAACAACATTTCCAAGTTAACGTCGGAACAAAAAGACATTTATGATACGATAATGCATTGTGTCGATAACAACGTTGGAGAAATTTTCTTTTTGGATGTGCCAGGAGGTACTGGTAAAATGTTTGTGATAAAACTAATTCTGGCATTGCGGGAGATTTCAGGCAAACATTACCTATAATACCTAGATCAACCCCTGCAGACGAAATGAATGCTTGCCTGAAAAATTCTAATTTATGGGCACACGTAAAAACATTAAAATTAACTACAAATATGCGTGTCCGATTGCAAAACCATGACTCTGGTCAAACATTTTCAGATCAATTGCTGGCAATTGGAAACGGAAAGCTCCCAGTAGACTCAATTTCAGGACATATACAACTACCTGCTGAATTCTGTAATTTAGTGACTTCCAAAAATGAATTGATTGAAAAAATATTTCCGAATATTCTAAACAATTATAAAAATAATAAATGGCTAAGTGAAAGAGCGATTCTTGCACCCGAAAATATAGACGTCCACGAAATCAACAATATTGTTTTAACCAGGATTCGAGACCAGGCAGTCCTTTACAAGTCAGTCGACATAGTTTTGGAACCAAATGAGGCGGTTAATTATCCATCTGAATTTTTAAATTCCGTGGATCTTTCAGGGTTTCCACCACACGTGCTACAACTAAAAATAGGCGTACCAATAATACTGTTAAGAAATATCAACCCACCAAAGCTTTGCAATGGGCACACGACTCGCCGTAAAAAAAAAACAATGGAAAACGTAATAGAGGTCACAATCTTGACAGGGCCTTTTGAGGGTGAGGCTGTTCTTATTCCTCGCATTCCCTTGGTTCCAACGGATCTGCATTTTCAATTTAAAAAATTGCAATTCCCAATTCAATTAGCATTTGCAATCACCATCAACAAAGCTCAAGGTCAATCATTAGAAAAATGTGGTATAGATCTTAATACTGATTGTTTTTCCCATGGACAGTTGTATGTTGCATGTTCGAGGGTCGGTAAACCTGACAATCTATTTATATGCAGCGACAATTGGACAGCGAAGAATAATATATATATATATATATATATATCATGAAAAGAGAAATCACCAATGCTACAGCACAAACACAAAAAAAAAAAAAAAAAAAAAAAAAAAAAAAAAAAAAAAAAAAAAAAAAAAAAAAAAAAAAAAAAAAAAAAAAAAAAAGGAGACAGAAGGAGAAAAGGAAGACTGTTTTCCTAAATTAGTGATTAATATAGACCAGCACTTGAATGAGGCCTTAACCCTACTCATCCATACAATCACATAGGTCAAACAGCATAGCCACACACAATCAACCATAAAGAATAATCCATGGACAGGCAGTCATGTCGTCAATAAGTATAAGTCGTCATTTACCAAACCATAGAAAAAATAATATAGACAAATAATTCAGAGGCAACACCCAACATAAGGGCTCATCAGGAGAATACACTGGCCTATATAGGGTTTCGCCACTCTAAATTCCCTACCCAGCACAGTGTTGTGGCTACCACAGAATATCCATGGCATCCCCGCGTCAGGTATCACCCCCAAAATACATGTCTATGAAAAAAAAACACAGCAAATGTAAAACAACCAAGTAAAACCAAAACAAGCTTATCCTGTTAATATATCCCTCCCTTTAGCAACAATAGGTAAACTAAATATTAAAAATTTTACCAAATCACAAATATTAACACATTGCAAAAAACCTGAATGAACTAAACAATTATATAATTCATCTTTACCATGTGGCTAATTTTTTAAAAATTCCGCTCAAATAGAAACACAATTCAAAATAAATGGCGCTGTGACAACATTTCTCGAACCTCCGAAATTAGTCAAAAAATTTCTTTAAGTATTTCTAGATAATTCTTTTGATATTTATTTAAAAGTTCGTTATAATGAAAACTAAATTTTTTAAATTGCCAAGTTAATTTATTTGCAGAAAAACCTCTTGATATCAATTTTTGGCTTAAGATTTTACATCTATTTTTAAAATCAATATAATTACTACAAATCCTTGCATAACGAAGTAACTGTGAGAAAAACGCTGAATATGTGATATTTGAGTGTATATTACTTTCAGGGAATGGGAAACTAATCACTTCAAAATCAAAATCATCCGTTTTATTATACATTTTAAAACTTAATTTATTATTATCACAAATATTAATATTTAAATCTAAGAAATGATCTTCATGACCAGCGCCATGACTAGGCTCAAGAATAAGCTCTGATGGATATATATTTTTAGAAATATCAATGAAATCCTTACAATTTAAGACCAAAATATCATCTAAATATCTTTTATTATTTGACAAAGCATGTTTTAAATTAATTGGATTATTCTTATCCATCATATATTTATATTCTAGTTGACTTAAAAACAAGTCAGCTATAAATGGGCTGGCATTCCCCCCCATGGGAATTCCCATAATTTGCTTGTACAAATCACCCCCAAATCTTATATAAGTATTGTATAAAACAAATTCCAATAACTCAAAAATCATATCCAAGCTGTAACATCTCAAGTTAACTGTAGTATTAAAGCAGTTTGTCCATATGGCTTTTTTATTATAACTGTCTATTTTTAAGAACCTTTTACTAGATAAGAGGAAAGATTTCTTTATAACAGTTTTTAAATTATCTAACACTAAATTGAGTGATAAATTAGTATACATTGTCGCAAAATCGAAAGACTCAATTCTTTTAGCTGAAACCATTGTTAAAGAATCTATCACCTGCAGTGAATTATTAACACTCCAATATGGATTAAAATTCGAAAATTTTTTAATACCAGAACAATAGGTTTTTTTCGCTGTCCAATTGTCAAAATATGAATATTTTGGTTATATGCTAATATATACCTATGTGCTTACGAATATTTTGATTAAAACAAATAGCCGTCCTCAGCAAAACTTAAAAACCAAATTAAAGCCCAACCCGAGGTTAAAAAAGCCTTTGCTTAATTATTTCATGAAAGTTTTTGTAGTTTCTTATGATAAAAACGCCCCGCTCTTTACGCTAAAGTTTGATTCTTTCTCTTAACTCTACATTTTAAAACAGTAAAACACTTTAGCGTAAAGAGCCGGGAGTTGAGGAGGAAAAGCCCCTTTCATATACGGAGTAATTTCTGTTCGCTTTAAGTTTTAATCTCGCTCCTTACTTTCATTTAAAAAAACTTGTTTTTTTTTTTTTAACTTCTGGACGTTTTTGAATTAATGGATGTTTTGATCTTGACTCTCCGTACATAAATAATTAAAACGAAAGTTGCACATTAATGTTTTGGGGCTAAATGGCTTTTTCATAGTTTTAATCGGAAGATTTTGAGAAAAAAGGAGCGAGGGAGGAGGCCTAGTTGCCCTCCAAGTTTTTGATTACTTAAAAAAGCAGCTAGAACTTTTAATTCTTTACAAACGTTTTCATTGGTAAAAAATATACGTAACTTACGAATTAACTTACGTAACGACCTTCTATATTCGTATGTTTTTATTGCGTATATGAGGGGGTTCAACCCTCGTCGATACCTCTCTCTTTACACTAAAGCTTAGATTTTTCCCAATTCCTTAAGAATGACCTCTGAATCACAAAGGCCGTAGAATAAATAGTTGAAATTACTAAAAATACGTTAGCGTAAAGAGTGAGGTATAACGAGGAGGTAAACCCCTCATATGCGTAATAATTTTTGTTCGTTTTAAGTTTTAATTCTGCTCCTTACTTTCAGTAGAAAAAACTTTTCATATTTATTTTTTCATTGCTTTTTCAAATAATGATAGAAGATCCTGCGCCCCCTTCATTGAAATTCTCTTCCCCCATGAGAAGTTTCTCCATGAAAATATCCTCCCACGTAACCCCCCTCAACTCTCCCCCCTAAACCAAATAAATCCCCCTGAAAACGCCTGTACACTTCCCAGTAACCATTACTGTATGCAAACACAGGTCAAAGCTTGTAACTTGCAGTCCCTCCCACTGGGGCTGCGGGGGAATAAGTTATCCCTAAAGACATAGTTATTAGGTTTTTCGACTATGGTGAATAAAATGGCTATCTCAGAATTTTGGTCCGGTGACTTTTGGGAAAAAATGAGCGTGGGAGGGGGCCTAGGTGCCCTCCAATTTTTTTGGTCACTTAAAAAGAGAGCTAGAACTTTTAATTTCCGTTAGAATGAGCCCTGTCGCGACATTCTAGGACCACTCAGTCGATATGATCACCCCTGGGAAAAAAAAAACAAACAAAAAAAAACAAACAAATAAACACGCATCCGTGTGAAATTGTGAAATTCCACATTTTTGTAGATAGGAGCTTGAAACTTCTACAATACGGTTCTCTGATACGCTGAATCTGTTGGTGTGATTTTCATTAAGATTATATGATTTTAGAGGGTGTTTCCCCCTATTTTCTAAAATAAGGTACATTTTCTCAGGCTCGTAACTTTTGATGGGTATAACTGATCTTCATGAAACTTTTATATTTAAAATCAGCATTAAAATGCAATTCTTTTGATGTATATATTGGTATCAAAATCCCATTTTTTAGAATTTCGGTTACTATTGAGCAGGGTCGCTCCTTACTACAGTTCGTTACCACGAACTGTTTGATAGTTCTATATATATATATATATATATATATATATATATATATATATATATATATATATATATATATATATATATATATATATATATATATATATATATACATTTTTAAGGTACCAGAGATAGTATAATTGAAATTTGATTGCTCGAGAAGGTTAAGTACACAACCTTATATATCTTGGAAAGAAAAATAGGGGAAATCACACGTTCAGATTTTAATGAAAAGACCTCCACGTGCGGTTATGCAGTTTTTAACGGGTGCCAAGCCTGAAAAAAAATATATGTGGAAAATAAGCCAAAAATAAGCTAAAACATATGGCACCTATCAGCCTAGGAAGATGTGGCTTTCCATTGAAGGTGTAGTTTTCTTTGGGTAGCAGCAGATTGTACATGTTTCAATTTTTATGGGATACGGTTGCAGAAAAGATAGAAAACGTCACCGGTTAAGCTGCAGTGGCGCTTCAGTGGCGATGATTTCATCGTCGTTGGTAAAAACGAAAGAAGAACCGAGTCAACATCAGAGAAAACGAAACACAATTCACACAAAGTAGTCTCTAAAAATTTTACAGATAAAAGGAGAATAATGGAGATTCAAGCAGACTACCAATAGAAATACAGATAAGCAGGGTTTAGATAAGCTAAAGGCCAAAGGGTGACGGAGTCGATTCGTAATCATAAAAGTTCTCATCTGAACTGGTTTTATTTAGTTGCTTTTACTGTTGTATATGCTATCTTGAAATGCCTGGCAAACTGCCACTTAAGGTGAAAAAGGGACATTTTGACTCGAAAGATTCCTTTCTGGCAACCATGACTTCAGGCAGGGACCATTCTCTCTGCGCATAATTTTCTGATCGTATGTTTTAAGAATGAATAGAGTTTCTGGTAGTTGTTAATTATTCAGAACACGCTCAAGTCCTTGATCTGAATGTAAGATCTAAGAAAACCGGTTTCATAGCCACAAAAACAAGTGATGGATAACAAAATGCATTGGACGTGTATAATTTGGGTGTACTTGTATGATGTGCCCACTACCGCTCAAGAAGTGAAATTAGGTTAATCCTAACAAAAAAAACCTAGGTATGATAAAAATATAATACTTTAGAAACGAATTTGAGCTATAAATTTGCACACTAGGGGCTGGAGGTAGGCTAAAGTATAGCGGTTCTGTATGCAAAGTATTCTGCATATTAGGAAGTAAGAATTGTTTTCTGACTTCACACTGTCTAAATACTTTACCCCCCCCCACCGCTAATGCAGAGATGTATAGACCAAACTATATATTTCTCATCTATCACTTCTCTTGGTCTTTTCAAACAGTTCGTGGTAACGAACTGTAGTAAGGAGCGATCCGGCTCAATAGGAACCAAAACTCTAAAAAATTGAATTTTGATATCAATAGCTACATCAAAAGAATCGCATTTTAATGCTGATTTTAAATATATAAGTTTCATCAAGTTTAGTCTTAGCCATCAAAAGTTACGAGCCTGAGAAAATTTGCCTTATTTAGGAAAATAGGGGGAAACACCCCCTAAAAGTCGTAGGATCTTAACGAAAATGACACCATCAGATTCAGCGTATCAGAGAACTCTACTGTAGAAGTTTCAAGCTCCTATCTACAAAAATGTGGAATTTTGCATTTTTTGCCAGAAGACAAATCACGGGTGCGTGTTTATTTGTTTGTTTTTTTTTTTGTTTTTTGTTTTTTCCCCCAGGGGTCATCGTATCGACCAAGTGGTCCTAGAGTGTTGCAAGAGGGCTCATTCTAACGGAAATGAAAAGTTCTAGTGCCCTTTTTAAGTGACCAAAAAAATTGGAGGGCATCTAGGCCCCCTCCCACGCTCATTTTTTTCCCAAAGTCAACGGATCAAAATTTTGAGATAGCCATTTTGTTTAGCATAGTCGAAAATCATAATAACTATGTTTTTGGGGATGACTTACTCCCCCACAGTCCCTGGGGGAGGGGTTGCAAGTTACCAACTTCAACCAGTGTTTACAAATAATAATGGTTATTGGGAAGTGTACAGACGTTTTCAGGGGGATTTTTTTTGGTTTTGGGGGTAGGGTTGAGGGAGGGGGCTATATGGGAGGATCTTTCCTTGGAGAAATATGCCATGGGGGAAAAAATTCAATGAAAAGGGCGCAGGACCAATGTGGTCACGTTAGAAAAAAACGTCAAATTAAGAGCTTAACATACAATGCTGGGTGTTCGGAGCCTCTCTATTATGGAGTATAATTTGAAAATAACACAACTATACGAGCGATAAAACATATATACCACAACCATAACTCAACTAACGAAAGAACTGCTAAGAGATAACACAACTATCAAGCGAAAACAGGTGAAAACTAACGGGAAAATAAACGAACTAAGAGGTGGAAGGGGCCCAGAGAAAAAATATAATCCTTTTTCAATTTTGAGCCTAACTTCCGCAAAGGAGTAATAATGTCAGAAGCCCCGAAATACCGAATTATTTTCTTTTCAAACAGTTCGTGGTAAGGAACTGTAGTAAGGGGCGACCCGGCTCAATAGTAAACGAAATTCTAAAAAACGGAATTTTGATGTTAAAATATACATCAAAAGAATCGAATTTTTACGCTGATTCTAAATATATAAGTTTCAATTAATTTAGTCTTTGTCATCAAAAGTTACGAGCCTGAGAAAATTTGTCCTATTTTGGAAAAAAGGGGGAAACATCCCCTAAAAGTCATAGAATCTTAACGAAAATCACACTATCGCATTCGGTATATCAGAGAACTCTATAGCAAAAATTTCAAGCTCCTATCTAAAAAATGTGGAATTTTGTATTTCTTGCCAGAAGACAAATCACGGGTGCGTGTTTATTTGTTTTTTTTGTTTTTTTTTTTCCTAGGGGTCATCTTATCGACCAAGTGGTCCTAGAATGTCGCGAGAGGGCTCATTCTAACGGAAATGAAAAGTTCTAGTGTCCTTTTTAAGTGACCAAAAAAATTGGAGGGCAAATAGGCCCCCTCCCATGCTCATTTTATTCCAAAAGTCAACAGATTAAAATCTTATGATAGCCATTTTGTTCAGCATAGTCGAAAACCATAATAACTATGTCTTTGGGAATGACTTACTCCCCCACAATCCCTGAGGGAGGGGCTGCAAGTTACAAACTTTGACCAATGTTTACATATAGTAACGGTTATTGGGAAGTGTACAGACGTTTTCATGGGGATTTTTTGGTTTGGGGGGTGGGGTTGATGGGAGAGGGCTTTGTGGGAGGATCTTTCCTTTGAGGAATATGTCATGGGGGAAGAAAAATTCAATGAAAAGGGCGCAGGATTTTCTAGCATTACTATAAAAAAACAATGAAAAAATAAACATGAAAACGTTTTTTCAAATGAAAGTAAGGAATAGCATTGAAATTTAAAACGAACAGAGATTATTACGCATATGAGGGGTTCTAAAAATACTTTAGCATAAAGAGCGAGGTATTTAGGAGGAGATAAATACCTCGCTCTTTATGCTAAAATATTTTTAGTGATTTCAACTATTTATTCTACGGCCTGTTTGATTCAGGGGTCATTCTTAAAGAGTTGGGACAAAACTTGCGATTTAGTGTAAAGAGCGAGGTATTAACGAGGGTACAAACCCCCTCGTACACATAATAAAAATATAAGAATATAAAAGTTTGTTACGTAAGTTAATTCTTAAGTTACGTATATTTTTTACTAATAAAAACGTTCGTTGAATATTAAAAGTTCTAGTAGCCTTTTTAAGTAACCGAAAAATTGGAGGGCAGCTAGGCCTCCTTCCCCACCCCTTATTTCTCAAAATCGTCTGATCAAAACTAAGAGAAAGCCATTTAGCCAAAAAAAAAATTAATATACTAATTTCATTTCAATAATTTATGTGCGGAGAGCCAAAATCAAACATGCATTAATTCAAAAACGTTCAGAAATTAAATAAAAAAAAACTAGTTTTTTTAACTGAAAGTAAGGAGCGACATTAAAACTTAAAACGAACAGAAATTACTCCGTATATGAAATGGGTTGTCCCCTCCGCGTCCCACGCTCTTTACGCTAAAGTTTTTCATTGTTTTAAAAAGTAGAATTGTGGCAAAGAGTCAAACTTTAGCGTAAAGAGCGAGGGACTGCGGAGGGGACAACCCATTTCATATACGGAGTAATTTCTGTTCGTTTTAAGTTTTAATGTCGCTCCTTACTTTCAGTTAAAAAAACTAGTTTTTTTTTTATTTAATCTCACACTAAGGTAAAAGAAACTAGCGAAAGAAACCCGCTACATGCTTATTCAAGTTATGCTTGAATAACTTGGGTGATAGTGGGTATATCACACAGGTACCAATTTGGGATATATATTTGTACATTAGGAAGGGGGTGGTAAAATATTTGGATATAATAAAAATAGAAAATAATTTTTACTTCACAATATGCTGAATAATTGTAGTTAAAACACTTTGAATGCAGACCCGCTATACTTTACCCCCCCCCGCCCCCTAATATGCAAATATATAGTCCAAATTATATAAATCCAATGCATTTTGTCATCTGTCACTTGTCTTTGTGGTTATGAAACCCATTGTCTCAGACCAAGAACTCAAGTGTGTTCAGAATAATTAACAAGTACCGAGTTTCTTTACAACAGACAGGTTTTTGGAAATCATTCTGACTAATTCACCTGCCTTTCACTGTTGTTTAAGAAAGGGGGTCTTCTATTTTAGTTCTTTTGCTAGGGTTTATCTCTGTACATTGTGCCGTGGACCTTTATCTACATGTTTTTGATTCTTCTTCTTGCACAAAGGACAATTGAACGTAAGACTTAGCCAAAATATTTTGTTTTTCTCTTTTTTCACTGGCTATGACTTACCTTACTTTCTTCGTTGTTCAACGTTTCTGGGTTTCTGCATTTCTTATTCTTAGTTAACACGTATGACAATTTTCATTTGGCAATACTTATTGCAGTTCATTGAGGCCTGATGATAATTTACTATTATTTGTATTATTCGATTTTGTTTATTAAACCTTCGATTTTACCTTTTTTTTATTTGTTGTAGTTATTATTAACCATAAATGTTTCGAAATCTAAAAGGTTTTGAGCATTGTTTAAGCTTCTATCCATGGATAAGTGCATTTTCGTTCTTAAACGCACACAGACTTTTGCCTCAATCCTGACTTTAGTAACTCTGAACCCCTGCGTCCACAATTTAGTTTATATTTGCGCGTTAATGCATCCAGTTTACTTTGAGACCTAGTGCGTACACCATGGTTCCACGACACTGCCTGTCCTTCAATTGGAACGAATCTTTCATTTGGGCTGCGTTTTCAGGCATTACTTGTTTTTATAGAAAACAAACCCTTCCCTTTTGGCTTCTGACTTTTGTAGGTCAACCCTCCCTTTCCCCTAAAAGATGATTCATTTACAGAAAATAATGTTCGAAACTAAGTATGAAATTCTTCTGGTAAAAAAGGACTTTTTTAAACCTCTGTCACCCTCCCCTTCTGAAGCAAAATATTGTAAACCTGAACATCCACAAGTACGTTTGAAATCTAATGTCGAAATGTATAGTCAAAACAGAAGACATTAAAAAGAAGAAAACTCATTTTTTTTTATATATAAAAGATTGATATATTCTCATGATAATCCAGATACGGACCAGCACAGTGAAGGCGTGCTCATGACTTACTTTGGTGATGGGGGGGGGAGGGTATCTCCAAAACTTTCTTTGTGTTTTCAAAAAATAGGTTTCTGTTATTTTTTTTAGCTACCCTCTCTAGCTACGACCATGTATGGATGTTCTTTTGAATTTGGTGCAATAGTCGGTTTGTTGTTCCGATAGCAAGTGACCGCCCAGAGGAGACCAACTATGATGCAAGGTAGAATTTTAATCAAAAGCAACGATTAATCACCAGACGTGGTTGCTATCTCCTGTCATCGCTCTATATATCCTACAATCCATATAAGACAGAAGAAGTCTATCCCATTCATTAATTATATATGACACTATACAATTAATATAATTGAGGTCAATTCTGTGCAGTATGACTGCCGAAAGATTAACCGCAGAAGGTTGAAAGTGCCCCTCTGTGACGGTGATGTTCCGTATTAATGCAGAGTCACTTTTGAAGTTAACTTCAGCAGGGTTGAGTGTGCTAATATTACAGACCGTTGCGGTATTTACAGGCAATGGTGTCTTGTGGCTAGGGTATATTTTAGAACCATTTGCGTTGACGTAATAGATGTTAATTTTCCGCTTCTTCTTCGGTATAAGTAATTGCCTCGGTTTGGAGGTTTCATCCTATTTTTCTTTGGAAGTTTTTTTTGCACTTTATTTCAGGGTTCTCTGTTGGATGATTTTAAGTTGAAATCAGACTTCAATTCTAGCTTCTTTTTTCTACCTCAGTAGGCTAGAACCTGGTAACAAGACGACAGAATAAAAAAAAACAAAAAAAACGTATTTGATTGCTCTGTTTTGTCAAGTTTTAATAAATGTTGAAAATTGTGCTTTTGTGGGCATCAAATAAAGGAAATGTAAGAGATGGTCGGGTTCTTAATGAAATTAAATAAAAAAACAGGTTTTTTTTAACTGAAAGTAAGGAGCAACATTAAAACTTAAAACGAACAGAAATTACTCCGTATATGAAAGGGGCTGTTCCCTCTTCAACGCCCTGCTCTTTACGCTAAAGTTTTTACTGTTTTAAAAATTAGAGTTCGAGAGAAAGAGTCAAACTTTAGCGCAAAGAGCAGGGCGTTGAAGAGGGAACAGCCTCTTTTTTTGCCGTAGCAAAAAAACAGGAAATTTGCAGTCTCCGGTATTCGTCGTCATTACCTCTAGGATTCGAATTGGCCAGAGGGGATAGCCCGACAATTTGGCTAGGAATAAATCACCGATTTTAATGTTCTCCGTATAGAATTTAATGTTCTCCGAATTACTCCGTATGAAAGGGGTTTTTCCTCTTCAACGCCCCGCTCTTTACGCTAAAGTTTGACTCTTTCTCTTAACTCTACCTCTTAAAATAGTAAAAACCTTTAGCATAAAGAGCGAGGCGTTGAAGAGGAAAAGCCCCTTTCATATACGGAGCAATTTCATATAAGGAAGTATGCGCATATTGTCTTTTCGTCAGTTGTACATCCCCCTCATCATGCCCTGAAAGTTTCCACTTAATATTCTTAAACCATTCATAAAATTAAAAATCTTTATTTCGATCTGAATGTTTCTATTTCTCATAATATCAGAAAAAAAACGTTATAACCGAGATTACCGAAAAAAATGAATTTAATTCAAAGAAGATGCCTGCAGTATACTGATATGCTGCAGTATTGGACTGGCTCTCAAAGGGGTTACACCTGTTTGAACTTTTGAATTGTTTGAACGTGATTCCTTAGCCATGAATTAATTCAGTGACTGCAGAAATTGTGCAATCTGATACTTGAATTTATCACACAATCAGATTTTTGGCGTTTTGAATTGAGAAAATTAGATACGATAGCCAAGTGTGGTGTGTAGAGAAAATTGGATATAATTTGCCTGCGCGTTAATTACACTTTTTAGTGTAGAGAAGGATTAGCAGTTGGGCCGACCTCGCACAGTTTGGACTGATTGTTCACTTGGATACATTAGTGAGGCTCGGCCCTCACGGAAAGATAAGTTTCTTTCACTGTATAATCTTTCATTTACTAGGCATGAATCCTGCGAACATTAAAATCGGTGATTTATTCCTAGCCAACTTTGCGGGCTATCCCCTCTGGCCAATTCGAATCCTAGAGGTAATGACGACGAATACCGGAGACTGCAAATTTGCTGTTTTTTTGCTACGGCAAAAAACACATTTTTTTGCTACGGCAAAAAAGGGGCTGTTCCCTCTTCAACGCCCTGCTCTTTGCGCTAAACTTTGACTCTTTCTCTCAACTCTAATTTTTAAAACAGTAAAAACTTAGCGTAAAGAGCAGGGCGTTGAAGAGGGAACAGCCCCTTTCATATACGGGGTAATTTCTGTTCGTTTAAGTTTTAATGTTGCTCCTTACTTTCAGTTAAAAAAAACTTGTTTGTTTTATTTAATTTCTGAACGTTTTTTTTAGTTAATCCATGTTTTGATTTCGGCTCTCCGCAGATGAATAATTAAAGCGAAAGTTGCATATTTATTTATTTGGCTAAATGGCTTTCCCATAGTTTTGATCAAATGATTTTGAGAAAAAAGGAGGGGGAGGAGGTCCAGTTGCCCTCCAATTTTTTGGGTACTTAAAAAGGCAACTAGAACTTTTAGTTTTTTACGAACGTTTTCATTAGTAAAAGATATATGTAACTTACGAATTAGCTTACGTAACAAACTTCTATATTCGTACGTTTTTAGTATGTATATGAGAGGGTTCACCCACTCGTCAATACCTCGCTCTTTACACTAAAGCTTAAATTTTGTCCCCTGAATCACAAAGGCCGTAGAATAAATAGTTGAAATTACTAAAAATGCTTTAGCGTAAAGACTGAGTTATTAGGAGGAGGTTAAAGCCCTTACATGCGTAATATTTTCTCTGCGTTTTAATTTTTAATGCTACTCCTTACTTTCAGTTGAAAAAACTTAAGCATATTTATTTTTTCACTGTTTTTTTAAATAATGCTAGAAAATGCTGCGCCTCCTTTATGGAAATCTTCTTCCCCCATGACAAATTCCTCCATGGAAAGTATCCCCCACATAACCCCCTCTTCTCAAGCACCTCCCAACCCAAACAACCAAAAAACCAACCCTGTAAACGTCTGTACACTCCCCAAAACCCATTACTATATGCAAACACTTGTTAAAATTTGTAACTTGCAGCCCCTCCCACGGGGACTGTGGGGGAGTAAGTCGTCCCCAAAGACATAGTTATAAGGTTTTTCGACTATGCTGAATAAAACGGCTATCTCAGAATTTTTATCCGACGACTTTGGAAAAAAATGAGCGTGGGAGGGGGCCTAGGTGCCCTCCAATTTTTTGGTCACTTAAAAATGGCACTAGAACTTTTCATTTCCGTTCGAATGAGCCCTCTCGCAAAATTCTAGGACCACTGGGTCGATACGATCACCCCTGGGAAAAAGAAAAAAAAAAAAATAAACAGGCATCCGTGATTTGTCTTCTGGCAAAAAATCTTTACCACGAACTGTTTGAACACAAAAACAAGGAGCTCAGGTTGGAGCGTCATAATTTTCTTTTTAGGCTTGATCAGGTTTGCTCATATTCTCCTCTCAGACCCCTCTCAATGATGGATGTAGATCATTTAATCAACATTTCAAAAGGAAATTTTAATGTCTTTTTGCAAAAAAGATTATTTTTAAGTATTTTCAAATTTGGCAAAAAAAATGGGTATCCAAAAATCTGAATAAAAATAGTGTGTGCTCTAAATTTGGGGAGTAACTGAGATTTGTTTTTGGTTTTTCTTATAGCAAGGTCAAAATTTTCTTGCAGTCCTGATGGACTCTACTCCAGAAGGGAATTCTAAAGAAATTTTGGCAGCAGTAGATTGGATGGGGAATACTAGAGAAAAAGGTTTACGACGAAACGTCATGTTTTTTCAAAAATTGCAAAATCCTTTTTTTTTTCTTATAACTGTGGCTTGTAAAGCGTCAAGAAACACACAATGCAGTTTATGGGGACAACGTTATATCTTTTCGCCCAAATTCCATGGATGTATCTGATATTTCTCCAAGTTTGCTATTGAGTGAAAATAATATTATTAATTTTTCTTGAAAACTTTTTTGTTTTTATCTATTTCAAATGGAATCTCTACATATCCCAGTTGTCATTTCAATAATTTGAGTTCCTTTTCCTTATTTAGTAAAAAAAAAAAAAAAGTTTAAATGATAATATACAGATATGTAATTAACAAAAAAAAGACTTTCAACGACATGGAAAAATAAGGCACAAAAATCGAAAGAACAACCGCCTTTCTTCTTCAGCGCGAACAAAATAATATGGTCAAGGAAAAACCAAAAAACGAGCGCGGAAAGTACAACAAAACCAATGAAAAAGAAACATTTTTTGTTTTTCGTTTTCTTTCTTTATTTTATGGTAGGCCAATGTGGTTTAAGAAATTGTCTACTTCTACTTAAATTACAGCTGAGGTATTCAAGCTAGAAGTGTAAAATTCGCAGAATAATTTTGGAAGCCTGTAATAAAAATGAACCATACAAATTCAAATGAAAGAATAAAGAAATAAAACTCAAGTACCTCCATTATGAAATATGAGGTTCTGATGAGGTCAGGTATCAAATAGCTACTTTAACTGTATTAGCGGAGGCAAAGTGCACCAATTTAATAGCATAGGTGATGTTTATTGCTGAACCGCATAACAGGAAGTTTTCTGAATTTGACATCGCTAAATTAAAACATAACTTAAACGGTTTTCACGACGCATCTTAAAGTAACTTAATTGCCCTCGGTAATAATATCTCTTCGGGTGATTTCCTCTTATTTAGCCCGTGAAACGCGAAGCCCTTTTAACATCCAACCAAGGTGTAATGGGGTAATTACTGAGTGCAGTTAACAGTAAGGTAACAATCTGGCCATATGACGCCGGAACCGCAAGAGGTCGAAGTTTCATTGCTTGAGTCAAAATCTTCGTTTATAAGTTACATCTTGCCCTTTGGCACGAACCATCTCCTGTTTTTATTATCAACACTTAGCACATGAGATCATTGCGAAGAAAGATTCACGAATCCATAAAAAGAGAAAATATTTTGGTACTTATCGATTATATAATAGACACTCGGGAAGTGAATTTCGATTAATGCTAATGAAATGAAACAAAATATGATGAATATATATTAGTTTAGAAACATATTTGGGCTATATATTTGGACACTAGGGGGGGGGGGGGTAAAGCACAGCATGTATTAAATGTGTAAACTAACCATTGCTGCACTCAATATATGCTATGCTTTACCCCCCCCCCTAGTGTGCCAATATATAGCCCAAACTTTTGATAATGCTAATGAAATAAAACAAAATATGATCAAAATATAATACTTTATTAGGAAAATTGTAAAATTGCAACTTAGAATTATATACCCAGAATCTTTGCCATCAAAATGATCGACGGTATAAAGAAGTTACTTGACAAGTTTCTTGTGTCGAAATTTTATAGTGTCTATTGTATAACCAATAAGTACTAATATTTTTCTATTAATATTATAATAATTATATTGTATACTATATCTTATAGCAGTTATACAAAACTTATATCAAACTCGCACGTTAAGCACCTTTCACACCGCGTACGTAATTTTTTATACCAAGTTGTTCAGTTACGTCAGGTTAAGTATGGCCTTCACGCTTAACCATATATTTTCACACTGGGCCAAGGCCGTATTAAAGGAAGGGGGATCAGAGGGTTTGAATCCACGAAATGTTTGTCAAACTCGTAAACTTTAATCGCTTAGCCATTCCTAAGATATTTCAGGAACGTCTTTTTGAAAACTTTGATGCCTATAGTTTCTTTTGGCTTACTTAACGCCAACAAAAACGTATGTTTTTCCATCATTGCAGTAGATGTATAAAGTAAAGAGTTATAATTGTGTTTATAATAAAGTATCGTATCGTGAAAAAAAAAAGAAAAAAAAACCTGAACATGCCTTGAAAACCCAACATAATAAACTTAGAACTTCCTTAGATATTGCAGAAACGCCCTTTTGAAAACCTTGGTTGCACTTAGTGTGTTTTGATTTAGTTCAATACCGCTAAAAACAAGCCCTGAAAATTATAACCTAATACCCTCAGCTGCTAGTGGGATCCAACAGTTCGTGGTAACGAACTGTAGTAAGGAGCGACCCGGCTCAATAGCAACCAAAACTCTAAATAATTTTGACATCAATAGCTACATCAAAAGAATCGCATTTTAATGCTGATTTTAAATATATAAGTTTAATCAAGTTTAGCCTTACCCATCAAAAGTTACGAGCCTGAGAAAATTTGCCTTATTTTAAAAATAGGGGGAAACAACCCCTAAAAGTCATAGAATCTTAACTAAAATCACACCATCAGATTCAGCGTATCAGAGAAACCTATTGTAGAAGTTTTGAGCTCCTATCTACAAAAATGTGGAATTTCGTGTTTTTTGCCAGAAGACCAGTCACGGGTGCGTGTTTATTTGTTTGTTTGTTTTTTGTTTTTTTTTTCTCAGAGGTCATCGTATCGACCAAGTGGTCCTAGAATGTCGCGAGAGGGCTAATTCTAACGGAAATGAAAAGTTCTAGTGCCCTTTTTAAGTGACCAAACAAATTGGAGGGCACCTAGGCCCCCTCCCATGCTCATTTTCCCCCAAAGCCTCGCTCTTTACGCTAAAGTTTGACTCTTTGCCACAATTCTGATTTTTAAAACAATTAAAAACTTTAGCGTAAAGAGCAATGGATTGCGGTGGGGACAACCCATTTCATATACGGAGTAATTTCTGTTCGTTTTAAGTTTTAATGTCGCTCCTTACTTTCACTTAAAAAAAAACTAGTTTTTTTTTTATGTAATATTGAACAGACGCTCTTTTAACAATCTGGATACACATTGTTTTTTGTATTAGGTTTTATTTTCCCATCATTTTTCCTTGACAGTCTCACCTAAATACCCTATTCGATTCGTAAGACATTGCATCCTTACCATTCTGACAATATGGATGAATTTAAACCCTTTTCGTGTAGTTCCAATAGTTGCAGCAGTAGTAGCAGTCTCAGTCGCGAGTAATCGCAATCGTAAATAGTCACAGTTGCAAACAAAAGTAGCCGTAGCAGCAAGTAGTCGCAAGTAATCGCGAAAGTTGAAAGTTGAAACTTTCAACTTTAATCAACTTTAATCAACTTTAATGCCGCTCCTAAAATATTGCTGGTAGGCTCTTTTGACAACTTGCAGGCACATAGTGCGTTCTGATTTAGTCCAGTAATTCCCTCAAATTTCCTGAAAGTTTCATCCCGATACTCTTAGTTTATTTGGAGACCCAGGATCAAACACGCCCCATTTCTCAATAGCAAAACCTTTATCTAAGCAATGGGCAGCTTGTATAACTTACACTTCTTTTCACAGGCGCTGTGGGGAGTCATATCATCCCCAGAGGCAGTGTTGTTTGACCGCTCAACTATTTTCAACAGAATGGCTAGCTCAAAATTTTGTTCGGATGTCTTTGCTTAGAGGACTGTTAAAAAGGGTGTTGGAGGGGGCTGATTGCGCTTCAATCACTTTTGGCTCTTGAAAAGGGTGCTAGAACTTCAAATTTCCAACTGAACGAGCCCCCTTTGACTTTCTGGGATATTTCCTTCCATGCGAAGTGGCCTGGGGAAATAAGTAAATGAATTGAAGTCTTGTCGCTCTTTCCTTCGGCGACACTATTGCACTGCCTATGATTTGAACCAACTGGACAATAAAGAAAAAAATTAGATTCCCTTTAAACGGTAAACCTAACTTATTTATAAATTATATTATCAGAAATTTCGCCACAAAATAACAAATCAGCATTGCATTACCACCCCTAAAACCACCAAAAGATCCGATTCTCGTTTGAAAATAAATAAAAAAACAAGTTTTTTTTATAAACTGAAAGTAAGGAGCGACATTAAAACTTAAAACAAACAGAAATTATCCATGTATGAAAGGGGCTGTTCCCTCCTCAACGCCCCGCTCTTTACACTAAAGTTTGACTCTTTTTGTCAACTCTACTTTTTAAAACAGTAAAACTTAAATATTTAAAATCAGCATAAAAATCCGACTCTTTGATGTATCTATTAATATCAAATTTCCGTTTTTCAGAGTTTCGTTTACTTTTGAGCCGTGTCGCTCCTTACTACAGTACGTTACCACGAACTGTTTGATATCTGCCTGTATTAATAGGTGAAGTCAAGCCAACATTTTAGTTATTCATTATCGAAACCAAATTCATTAGCTTTCTATTCTGTCTCTCATCTTTGCGGCTATGAAACCGGTTTTCTCAGATCTAACCTAAGCCTAATTCTTGAGTGTGTTTTGTCTAATTAACAAGTATTCTTTTTTTTAGTTTCGGTCTCTATTGACGAACCTCAGCTACGATCGAATTGATATTGTTAACTCTGAAATAATAGTTTGTTTTGATGATGATTGTGAAAACTGAATTAGAGCCAACAAGATGAGTTGACGACGCCTGATATTAGCCATTAACCACAGACGGCAAGCAAATCGCATCATAAAACAGTATGAGGCATTTTGCTGCCGAAAATATCCCTCTAGGCCTACCAGAGTCAATAGGACAGACTAAATGACTTTTCAAGCCTTTAGCTTCATTTTTACCTTTAAATTCAAGCCAAGACTTGAAGTGCTTTTGCATAAATATGTACATTTTTATTATGTACAAAATTTGAGATGCGGAATCTTTGGACATCCGCTTTCAGTTTTATCAGTTAGTAATTTATAAGTTTTCAATTCGTTCTAGTAAAATATTAGATAAAAAAACAAGTTTTTTTTAACCGCAAGTAAGGAGCGACATTAAGACTTAAAACAAATAGAAATTATTCCGTATATGAAAGGGGTTGTCCCCTTCTGAACGCATAGCTCTTTACGCTAAAATTTGACTCTTTCTCACAACTCTACTTTTTATTTCCTATCAGTTCTCAATTTGTTTTAGTAAAATATATTTAACTATTGATCTCGACAGTTCCTTCTTACGAAAATAAAAAAGCGCAAGTTTTTAACGCTAAAGTTGACTCTTTCTCTCCACTATACTTTTTAAAACATTAAAAAACTTTAGTGTAAAGAGCGGGGTGTTGAAGAGGGAACAGCCCCTTTCATATACGGAATAATTTCTGTTTGTTTTAGGTTTTTATGTCGCCCCTTACTTTCAGTTAAAAAAAATTGTCTTTTTTTATTTAATTTCTGAACGTTTTTGAATTAATGCATGTTTTGATTTTGGCTCTCCGCACAGGAATAATTAAAACGAAATTTGCTTATTATTTTTGGCTAAATGGCTTTTTCATAGTTTTGATCGGACAATTTTTAGAAAAAAGGAGTGGGGGAGGAGGCCTAGTTACCCTCCAATTTTTGGCTACTTAAAAAGGCAACTAGAACTTTTAATTTTTTACGAACGTCTTTATTAGTAAAAAGATACGTAACTTACAAATTAACTTACGTAACGCACTTCTATATTCGTATGTTTTTACTAATTATATGAGGGAGTTCGCCCCCTCGTGAATACCTTGCTCTTCACACTAAAGCTTAAATTTTGTCCCAGTTCCTTAAGAATGGCCCCTGAATCACAAAGGCCGTAGAAAAAATAGTTGAAATTACTAAGAATACTTTAAAAGAGCGAGGTATTTAGGAGGAAGTGAGTCCCTCGCATGAGTAATAATTTCTGTTCGTTTTAATTTTTAATGCTGCTCCTAACTTTCAGTTGAAAAAAGTTTTTCATATTTATTTTTCCATTTCTTTTTAAATTCTTCATGGAAATTCTCTTCCCCCATGACAAATTCCTCCATGGAGAGTTCCCCCCACATAGCCCCCTCCCCTGAACCCCCCTCCCCCACCAAAAAATTCACCTGAAAACGTCTGTACACTTCCTAATAACCATTACTATATGTAAACACTGGTCAAAGTTTGTAACTTGCAGCCCCTCCCACGGGGACTGTGGGGGAGTAAGTCGTCCCCAAAGACATAGTTATTAGGTTTTTCGACTATGTTGAATAAAATGGCTATCTCGGAATTTCGATCCGGTGACTTTGGGAGAAAAAATGAGCGTGGGAGGGGGCCTAGGTGCCCTCCAATTTTTTGGTCTAATTTCCGTTAGAATGAGCCCTCACACGACATTCTATTTTTCATTTTTCATTTTCATTTTTATTTTCATTTTTGACACACCACCGCTGTTCTTCTAACCGTGTGTGTCTTTGCTCTTCATTTTCATTTTTGACTCGCTCACGTGCTCGGTGTCGAATATCTTCTAACCGCTTGTATCTTTGCTCTTCATATTCGTTTTTGATACACTTTAATTGTCGTTTTCGCATATCTTCTAATCGGAGTGTCTTTGCTCTTCATTTTTGACATGCTCTACTTGTCGTTTTCTTATATCTTCTAACCGCCCGTGTCTTTGCGCTTCATTTTCATTTTGATAAGTTTTTGGATTTCGACTACTTCAGGCAGTTAGCCTTTGCTTTAGCTGCCCGTATTGGTGTTGCAATTGAGGGTCCACATTGTCGATTTTCACATCTTATCACGTTTGATAGTTTAGGTGTTTGTTCCAAAAAATTATCATTTATAGCAACTTCAATTTTTCGTTTTTTTGGGCCTTCCAACAGACATTGTATTATGGAAATTACTGATGCGTTGGAAACTCGACAATCTTATTTATGCTATACATGACATCATATAAGAAATTGCTTATATGATGTTATAAAAATGCTTCTTTTCTGTCCATTGGCTGACAAGACCCCTGCTTTTCTCGGCTATTTGATTTTATCATTCATTTGTTATCTTTTTCTTGTTTTTCATAAGGAAGTTTGCTTAGGACTTTAATTTTGGAAAAAAAAAATATTAGTATGAGTGACGTGCAAATATCTGAAAAAGTTATAATAAATATCGCTAAAGCTGAGTATCTGTGCTAAATATTTTAAGAAGCACATTATAATTTAATTTAATTTCTATTTAATTTATAATTTTAATTTAATTTCATTCTCATTAGTTCTGAATAATTTATCGGTAAAAGTATGAAAAGGGGATTCTGAACAAAAAAAAACGGAAAAATAGTTGTTTTGCAAAAAAGATTAAAAAACCTCTCTCTTTTCACCGAGCGAAGCTTGGCACCCTGGTAATTATGTAATTCTGTGCAAGCTTAGATGTAAATCTATAAATTCAAATTTATATCTTTCTACAGCAGCATTGGAAGTAAATTCATTAAATTAAAATATATGTTTTAAACCAGCGTTGACATGCCAATCTACTTAACAAGTGGCTATACCAGTCAAAACAGTGCTGAAGAAATAACTAGTGCCCACACCTTAAATTTAGACAAAAAGCAGTATTTACTCAACTAAATAAGCATATCTGAACAAGCATTTACAGATCTAGATGTAAACCAATAAATTCAAATTTCTATCTTTCGAATGCAGCAATGCCAATCGATATATTTTCACTGAATAAAAATATCAAATTTCAACCAGTGTTGACATGTTAATTTACTAAACAAGGGACTATACCGGTCAAAAGACAATGCAAAAGAAATAACTAGTGCCCACACCTTCTAATTTAGACAAAGAACTGTGATGTACTCAACTATACGCGCATATATAGAGATAATCTGATGTTAATGTCTCGTTATGGCATAGAGTATATATCAGAAACTTCGTTGTTAAAAGATTTAATCACCATTATAATATATAATAAGTCTTCTATATATTTTGTGTTCTTTGAAAGCCCTTACCCTTATGGGTCCATCTTCGAAGATAAATGACCGATTTTATCTGTGCTGGGCCCAGACTATGTGATATTTTGTCACTTTATATATCCACTATTGCGCATTTACGTTTTTAACAATGTCAGTTTATGCTGACGCCTAAACATCGTATACTAAAAATATGTGATTATATCTCTTCATTACAACGAGTGAACTTGGGAGAAGAAAAATATATGTTTTAAAACAGTTATTATTAGCCAATTAATTTGATGTGGAGTAGCGATATGGAGAAACGCTCGATAAAAAAATAATTAAAAACAATGCTCTGTTAAAAACGCGGCTAACAATCAAAATGCCCACGAAAAATGCCAAAAACTCAAAATGCCCACGACTTTAAATGCCCACGACTCAAAATACCCACGATTGGATAAATTTTAGTTTTCAGTCCTTAATTGGGGATGAGACGAGGGGTTGCTCACTCCCCAAATCCGTTTTGTGCATAATACATATATACATATAATACATACATATATATATATATATATATATATATATATATATATATATATATATATATATATATATATAGATTATATAACAATATTTGTATTGATTCATTTTCGTTGACTTACTGTAATAATGTTTCTCAGAATAATTATATATCCATCTTCAACCCTTCAACTATTAATTTTATGTTGCATACCTAAGCAGAATTGAAACCAAGTTTTTTTTTGTTAATATTGACCAAGAAAAATTAATTTAAAAGTTGACAATTATAAATTGAGACCGCATTACGAGCCACACTCACTGTAAAGATAATAGACTTTATGTATCTTGATTTTCTCAGCACTTGATCAACCTCCACCCAAGGGAAGACATTAACTAATGATTGCTTAAAAATGAAATATATTGAATATTTTCATAGCCATTATTAAGAGATAAACATATACATACCGCACCTTCATTTAATGCATTATGCTTGCCATATGTTCTAATCTTAGGAATTTAATTTTGTGCCGAAAAGCAATTATCAACTTCAAATCACTTAGAGACTTCTTTGTATTCGCCTGTCATCTCAAACCTGAATGACTCATTGACAAAACCTTTCTTGGTGGTATTATTAGATTGGTGACCAGGCTGTTTCCACAATGTTCAGCTAAATAAGGTTATGAAGCTAGTAAGGTCCAGTTTATTTTAGTCCAGTTATTTTTAGGAAATGAAATTCTAACCTCCGTAACCTCTCTATGGCTTGTTTTCGAGGAGGCTTCACGATAACTCATTAATATGAAGTTAGTAGGGAAGTAAATTTAATATTCTAAAGTGGACCCAGCCCATTTTCAGGAAAATTGCTAATCTGAACGCTTGGACGCCACTTGCACCGAGTTCGGCTACGGTTGGCACAGTCTCCACCATGCTCAACATAGTCTCTAACACGCTTAGAACAGCTTTTTCCACGCTTGACACACTTCCACCACCTGGTGTACCTGGTGTACGCGATTCCTGAATGTTGTCACCTCCTCAACCTTAACAGAAATCAAGTTGATGAGCAGCGAAAGATATAATTTCGAAGGATGATTTATTTTCAACAAAGTGAAGCAAAATACAAGGTAAGTATTTTCGTCTTTTATTAATTTAAAACAACGCTCCCCCTCCAAAAAAATAAGGGAAGTAAAATGAGCTATTCTAGAACCTAGAACGAGCAGAGATAAAGTCATATAAACTTAACTTAAAACGAACAGAAATAACTGAGAAAGAATAAGTGAAACCCAAAAACGAACAGAAACTAAAATGAATAAGCACATCAAACAAATTGAATAAAAAAAAATATTCGAAATGAATAGTCAAGACAAACTTAAAACGAACAAACATTACAGTCAGAACATAAAGACAGAAAACGATCAAAAATGGGGTTTTTAAAGGCCAAACAAAATACTGCAGAAAACACAGAAAGCAAATATTTCGAGAGAAAAACAACGAAAATTAAAGATAAATAAAATTCAATAACAGATACATAAAAGATAGATAGATAGATAGATCAATAAAAGATAGATTTTGTAGATTTCTTAATCTATAAAAAAAAAGTCCAAAAGAGAAGTACATACCCATATTGAAACCTAAATCGAGCTAAAATAAAGTCATATAATAGTCCATTCTCAAAACGAGCATGAATTACTTTTAATGAATAAATGAAACCCAAATGAAGAGAAATTAAAATGGAAAATTATGTGAAACATTAAATAACAAATACTGCTATGGATGAATCCTAAAACTAACAGAATTAAAACGAACTGCCAAGTCAAACCTAAAACAAACAGAAGCTTACACGAATGAGAATAGCACCCCCCCCCCCTTAAAAACCAGAACGTCATTCACGCTTTACTTTAAACTCTTTGTATTCGAGTGTTTAATTTTTTATTTGACATAACATCAACATCAACGCAGCAACAAATAATATTTCAAAGCCAATCAAAGTTCAAAATAAAAGCTATGGCAAACAAGACTTTGTATGGACACAAATTTAATTCGTATCAGAATAATGTAACTACATTGGCTGATTAAAATATAACTATATTAATTCTAAAAAGTCTCAGCAAATTTAGATTTTCAATGTTATAAAGATAAAACTGAAAATGTTTGAAATCTTGTGTGGACCGAACTTCAATTTTGTATGTTGTAAACTTTAGGACATTTTGGAAATTTTTTCAATAGTTTGAATGATAGTAAGGATATTATCGAAATATGAAACTAGAGATCTATTGATGTCATTTAAAATGCAAGATGGCGGGCAAGACTCTCGGGGCTCCAAAACATAGTTATTAAACAAAATAGGAGAAGAAACTGCACCTTAGCAATCTATTTTTAGACAGGAACTATATCTGGGGATGTCGGCTCCTTGCCTTAACGACATAACGATTTTCAGCCCTTTTAGCAATGAAAAAAAACGTTACTGCATGAATAAAGGAGTCGAAGGCCCGATTAACAATCTTTCCGGAGCCTCACAACAGCGATATTGCAATGGCACTCAAACTGTCAAACTGATAAAATGAAGCACAAAATTTGAGTTTGAGATTATTGCCTCTAAAACTGGGAAGGTAAATAAATAGTTTTTTCATTGGTTAGCTGAGAATTATCATTCAAACATATTTTGGCACAAACATCAAGACACGCTAGTGAGGAAGAGCGCAAGGGGAGATAAAGGGGACTTTCTAGAAAGAAGGCAGCTATGGCAGAATAAGCAGCCAAACGCGGCGATTCCAGAGCTGTTTACAAAATTACCAATGAAATCATCGGGAAACGACGTAACCTAAATGGGCCAGTTAAAGATGAGAATGGCAAGATGGTCACAGCCTCCAATGAAATCTCTGAAGTGTGGGCCGTACATTTTGAGAAAGTCCATAACAGAACTAGTCCTCCGAACATAGCAGACATCCCACAACCCCTCTCCTGGACCTTCAAAGCCATGCAAAAGAGCCATCGACCGAAGAAATAGTTCGACCCACTCGCAAGTTGAAGAACGGTATAACACCAGGAAGTGACAAGATATCAGCAGAAATGATCAAATCCTCTTTAAAGGTACTTGCATAACAGTGTGGATCGCATTCTTTGCATGGATCTGGAAATCAGAGAAAGTCCCTGAAGAAAGGAGAAAAAGCACACTCACCAAGCTTTTCAAGAAAGGAGATGCATTGAAGTATGATAACTGGTGGAGAATTAGCCTCCTTTCTATCCCGGGGAAAATATTCTCACAGGTAATTCTCCGCCGCATCCAGACAGCGCTAGATAAGCGCTTGAGAGACGAACAACATGGCTTCTGCCCATCTCGTTCCTGCTCAGACCTTATATATTTCCTGTGCATGTTGATTGAGGAATGCAATGAATGGAGGCAAAAGATGTACCTGGTCCTTGTGGATTTTGAAAAAGCCTTTGACTCAATACACCGAGAGTCGCTGTGGAAAATCCTCGGACATTACGGCATTCCAGATAAACTGATATCCCTGATCACTGCGCTGTACGAAAGTACATAGTGCTGCGTTCGGACCCATGCAGGAAATACAAAGTATTTCAGTTACATTTCTGGGTCAGACAGTAATGTGTCCTCTCCCCCCTGCTTTATGTTCTTGTTATCGATTATGTGCTCCAAGATTGCATAGGGTTTGGTATCCAAATATGCGATAATAAACGACTAGCAGATCTTGATTTCCCCGACAACCTCACCTTGATTGAGGAAACAAGGAAAGGCTCCAGGAGCTTCTCGATGTCATACGAGAGAAAGCAAGTCTTTTAGGACTGAAGATTAGTTCGGACAGGACAAAAATCATCGCTACGAGTGACTCACCACTTGGCATAAAGTGCGGGGACAATTCAGTAGACCTGGTAGTGGTGTTAGGATCCTCAGAAGTACAGTCGAACGAACTGGATCAAGCGAAAAGGAGGTACAGTCTAGGATTGGACAAGCCTGTGGAGCTTTCAAAAGACTAAAGCAAGTTTGGCGATCCAAAAAGTACTCCCTGAAACTGAAGTCGAGGCTATTCAACAGTTACTTCCTCTCTGCCTGCCTCTATAGCTGTGAATGCTGGAAACTGAACCAACAGCAAGAAAAGAGGATTCTCGCTTTCGAGAACTCGCAGGATACTGAATATTAATTGGAGGGACAACATAACTAAGCAGACAGCTCGCTCTATCACGCATCAGCCCCTGGTAACAGATGCCATACGCAAACGAAGATGCCGCTACATGGGACACATTATCCGTATGACGGAAGATAGACTCCCTAGAACGGTACTCGAGTCGCAACCAGAGGAAACCCAAAGAAGAGGAAAGCCAAAAAATACACTTCCTCGTACATATCAGTGGGACGTGAAGTTTATCAATTCGACAGTCCAACCCCAATGGGAAGACGTTTGGGCAGCAGCACATATGAGAGATGATTAGTGGCTCTTTCTGGATGCCCTGGGTGCCTTTGGTAGCACGGGAGGAACTAAGGTCTAAGGTGAGGTATTTAGCATTTAGCATTTTAGCATTGATTTTCGTATTTATAAGTGTTGAAACCCATGGAAACCATAACCAAATTATTAATTTTTGATACTTGAAATCTCTCAAACTCATTTATAACAAGTTTTTAAGATAGGTGACACTGAGTAAATGAAATGAAATGATGAAGCTCAAAGAGCAGTTGCTTTTCCCTTCTTAGAAATCGACGAAACATTTTGTATACAGTATGGGGAAGGAACAATACTCAGGTTTAAGATCATCAGCATGAGCAATTTCAAAGACTATATGATGGAAAAATATGTATGCTTGATGTGTAGACCACTAGCATCCCAGCCCTCCTTGCGATAAATAAAACTTAAATAGGGATAAATCCTTTTAATAGACAGTGATAAATTTTCACAAAAGTTTTCTTAGATATTTCGGTCACATATGCAGTGACCGTTATCAATAGTAAAAACGGCAACTACATATACGATCAAAATATCTAGCATTTCTTGTGAAATTTATCACTGTCTATTAAAAGGATTTATCCCTATTTGAACTTTTTTTTATAGTCATGAAAAGGCAGCGTGGTCTTTGGAATTATCTACAGCCCCCCTGAATAGGAACGAATATAACCCTAAGCTAAATCAATGTACTTGCTTATTTTGTTGTTGTTTTTCTGTTTTCAAATTGTCTATATTCTAAATTTTCAATCAACTGTTCAGGGAAAATTAATTAAAAAATAATTAAAGGCCACAAAATCTTGAAAGTTCTGTACGGAGCGTGGAGAGTTGGGGTGCAGTGAAACTAGAAGCAAATTTGAAAATTTATCAAAAAGGAATTTTTTGCATAAAATGCAAGATATTCTGTTCAAAAGAGGGGAAAAACTGCGCTGGGATAGTCTGTGGTATAGGAAAGAAATCAGACAAAAAAAAAATTTACCATTTGATTCTCATTTAATGCTCTTTATAAATATATTAGCCACTATCATTGTAACTGTGCTTCAACCCTCTTAACAGGGATAAATATAGCGTTAGTTATAGCGGATAAATATAGCGTTAGTTATAGCGGATAAATATAGCGTTAGTTATAGCGGATAAATATAGCGTTAGTTATAGCGGATAAATATAGCGTTAGTTATAGCGGATAAATATAGCGTTAGTTATAGCGGATAAATATAGCGTTAGTTATAGCGGATAAATATAGCGTTAGTTATAGCGGATAAATATAGCGTTAGTTATAGCGGATAAATATAGCGTTAGTTATAGCGGATAAATATAGCGTTAGTTATAGCGGATAAATATAGCGTTAGTTATAGCGGATAAATATAGCGTTAGTTATAGCGGATAAATATAGCGTTAGTTATAGCGGATAAATATAGCGTTAGTTATAGCGGATAAATATAGCGTTAGTTATAGCGGATAAATATAGCGTTTTTAGTTTTTAGAGCAGTTTTATTCTGAATTTTGAACCCACTGTTCATAAGGAATAACGACAATAAATACCCCATCCGTCAAAATAAGCAAAATGCTGTATATAGCCTAAGGCCATATCTAGCCTATATGGCCCTAGTTAAGGATTGGGGTTGAAGCACAATTACAGTGGTTGTGGCTATTAGTTTTGGAAAAAACATGAAGTGGAATCTGAAATCGTAAATTTCTTCTTTTTTTTCTAATTGGTTTCCGCTGCAGAGGCAAAAATAACCAGGGAGTCCCTACCTTACCATATACCCGTGTGTAATCATATACATATATGTTGAATGAGCTTACCTTTGTGGACTTAAATAACACTTCTGGAGCGATTGAGCCAATTCAATAAAACAAGTCCCTGTAGACGTCTCATCTTCTGATTACATGTGAATATGCTTGCTTTTTCAGGGCTCAACAAGACACAAATGGATGACTCTATAGTCGAAGTCAGTATATCTATGAAAAGTCATAACTTTATTCTATCTAAAACCTGACCACTATCGAAAACTATAAACGAATTGAAGAGAAAAGTACGAAAAACTATGTTTATTTACCAAAAATTCGGAATTTCACAATCCTCCTGGTTCAAATTCGTCATATCTTTTTCTTTCTTCAAAATTTGAGAAAAAACTAGACTTATGTTGATTTTATATAAAAACCTGTGGTACTATAGCAAATGTGTAAGTACGTTCTTTTGTCAAAAAAAAACACACACAAAAAAAACAACAAGAAACAAACAAACAAGAAACAAAGGGTCTACGAATTTTAGCTTTTGCAATGTTTGAGGACTAATGAAACTAAAAGCTACGGGGCTAGTATATGCATCAGAAGAGGGACAAATTGCATTCGGGTAGTATGTTTTATAGGAGAGACGTAAGACAGAAAAAACTTGCCGATTTAATGTCGCTTATAAATTGAATGACCATTATATTTGTGCCTCTCCCCAGCCCCCTAGTAGGGTCTGATAGACACTAATTTGAGAACTAATGAAACTAAAAGCTCTGAATAAAATTAATATAGAAAGTTACGTTGGAGGATCTTTTCATGGAGGAATATATCATGGGGAAGGAGAAATTCCATGAAGGGGTCGCTTATTTTCCAGTTTTATTTAAAAAAAAAAACAATGAGAAATTGAATAAAAAACATGTAAATAAATAAAATATAGAAAACAAAGGAGCAACATTAAAACTAAAACGAACAGAAATTATTACGTATATGAGAGAGTTCCTCCCCTCCTCAACACCTTGCTCTTTATACTAAAGTACTTTTGGTAATTTCAAAATAGCTATTTATTCTAATTAAACAGCTTTTGTGACTCGGGGGATCGTTCTTAAAAAATTGGAACAAAATTCAAACTTTAGCGTAAAGAGCGAGGTATTGACGAGGTTCTAAGTAAATGCGCTGATTCGAAATATATAAATTTCATTAAGTTTAGTCTTACCCATCAAAGGCTATGAGCCTGGGAATGTTTGCCTGATTTTCAAAACCAGGGAGAAACACCCCTCAAAAGTCAAAGAATCGTATTGAAAATCACACCATCACATTGAGAGTATCAGAAAACCCTACTGAAGAGGTGTCAAGCTCCAATCTGCAAAAATGTGGAATTGTATTTTTTGCCAGAATAAGAAAGATTACGGATGTGTGTTTATCTGTGTGTTTTCCTAGGGGTGATCGTATGAGCGAAGCGGTCGGAGAATATCGGAAGAAGGATCACTCGAACGGAAATTAACAGTTCTACTGCCCGTTCAAAGTGACTAAAACGAATAGAGGGCAACTAGGCCCCCTTCTACGCCCATTTGTTTCTCAAAACCGTCCAATCAAAATTTTAAGATAGCCATTTTGTTCAGTATATTTGAAAAGCTGAACAATTATGTCCTTAGAGATAACATGACACTTCCTCCTAGCCCCTGGATAAAGGTATTTAAGTTACAAAATTTGCCCATTACTTACGTAAAGTATTTGTTATTGGGAAGTATGCATGCATTTTTTGGGTGAGGCGGGGACAAATTATCTGTTGTGTGGGTTTTGCACGGGAAATATTTTCAATGGAGAGGGATGTTTCTAGGGGTTGAATTTTTCAGGGAAAATTATACAATGGGGTAAAATTTTACTTTTATGTCTTGCTTTCTCTTTGTCGACTCAATTTTACGCGTGGAGATGTTTAGGGTAATTTTCAGCAGTAAATTTTCATTAGGAGTGAATTGTCAGGAGGACATATCCATGGGGAAGAGGAATTTTTCCGTGGAGGTGGAGCCATATTTCTTGGCATTGTATTACGTGTATGAGGGGGTTGTGCCCTTCTCAAAACCTTGCTCTTTACGCTAAAGTTTGACTTTTGTCCCAATTCTTTAAGAACGACCGATGAAACCAATGGTTCGTTTAATTAGAACATTAAATAACTGTTTTTAAGAGTATTCAGAAAACATTGGCGTAAAGAGCGAGGTGTTGAGGAGAGGGAAATCCCCTTCATATCTATATATATAAAAACAAGTTGTTTGTTTATAGGTCTGTCTGTCTGTCCGCATATGACGTCTGAATTATTTCATCATATACCAATTCAAAAACGAATGTATTCAAGCCGAAGTAGCTGAGTTGGTAAAGCGTTATATTCCAGGTTCTAGGTCCGAGAGGTTCCAGGTTCGAACCTTGGCTTTATCATTAATACAAAAGAAGAAAAAACTAAAAAAGGTAAAAACTACAAAAAAACTAAAAAGAAAATACTAAAAAAACTAAAAAAGCTAAAAAAAAACAAAAAAATAATAAAAAAGGTAAAAAACTAAAAACTAAAAAATAATAAAAACTAAAAAAAGGTAAAAACTACAAAAAAAACTAAAAAGAAAAAAAAACTAAAAGCTAATAAAAGAACTAACAAAAAAAAACTAAAAACCGAAAAAGAAAAAACAAACTAAAAAAAGGAAAAAAACTGAAAAATAAAGGAAAAAAGAAAACTAAAAAAATAAAAAAAAAAATAAAAAAAAATAAAAAAGGTAAATGGATTCAAGCCGAAGTAGCTGAGTTGGTAAAGCGTTATGTTCCAGGTTCTAGGTCCGAGAGGTTCCAGGTTCGAACCTTGGCTTTAGCATTTATACAAAAGAAGAAAAAAAACTAAAAAAAGGTAAAAACTACAAAAAAAACTAAAAAGAAAAAAGAAAAAACTAAAAAAGCTAAAAAAAGGTAAAAACCAAAAAAAAACTAAAAAGAAAAAAAGGAAAAAAAATTATTTCATCATATACCAATTCAAAAACGAATGTATATACAGACTGGGACACAGGGAATATAAATGACGACCGGGACACTCAAAGAGAAATTACAAACTGGGACACCGGGACACAAATGACGACTGGGACGTGTGTGTCGACTGACGTCATGTCAGTCAAAATGGGTTGTCCCCTCCGCAATCCCTCGCTCTTTACGCTAAAGCTTTTAATTGTTTTAAAAAGCAGAATTGTGGCAAAGAGTCAAACTTTAGCGTAAAGAGCGAGGTATTGCGGAGGGGACAACCCATTTCATATACGGAGTAATTTTTGTTCATTTTAAGTTTTAATGTCGCTCCTTACTTTCAGTTAAAAAAAACTAGTTTCTTATGTAATTTCTGAACGTTTTTGAATTAATACTGTTTGATTTTGGCTCTCCACACATAAATTATTAAAATGAAATTTGCATATTAATTCCTTTTTTGGCTAAATGGCTTTCTCTTAGTTTTGATCAGACGATTTTGAGAAATAAGGGATGGGGAAGGAGGCCTAGTTGCCATGCAATTTTTCGGTTACATAAAAAGGCAAATGTAAATTTTAATTTTTAACGAATTTTTTTATTAGTAAAAAATATACGTAACTTAAGAATTAACTTACGTAACAAACTTTTATATTCTTTAATTTTTATTGTGTATATGAGGGGGTTTGTACCCTCATTAATACCTCGTTCTTTACACTAAATCGTAAGTTTTGTCCCAATTCTTTAAGAATGACCCCTGAATCAGAAAGGCCGTAGAATAAATAGTTGAAATTACTAAAAATACTATAGCATAAAGAGCAAGATATTTATCTCCTCCTAAATACCTCGCTCTTTATGCTTAAGTATTTTTAGAACCCCTCATATGCTTAATAATCTCTGTTCGTTTTAAGTTTCAATGCTACTCTTTACTTTCAATTGAAAAAAACTTTTCCATGTTTATTTTTTCATTGTTTTTTTATAGTAATTTTAGCAAATCCTGAGCCCTTTTCATTGAATTTCTGTTCCCCCATGAGATATTTCTCCAAGGAAAGATCCTCCCACATAGCCCCCTCCCCTCAACCCCACCCCAAAACCCAAAAAAATCCCCTGAAAACGACTGTACACTTCCCAATAACCATTATTATATGTAAACACTGGTCGAAGTTTGTAACTTGCAGCCCCTCCCCCAGGGACTGTGGGGGATTAAGTCATTCCCGAAGACATAGTTATTATGGTTTTTGACTATGTGGAACAAAATGGCTATCTTAAAATTTTGATCCGTTGACTTTGGAGAAAAAATGAGCGTGGGAGGGGGCCTACGTGCCCTCCAATTTTTTTGGTCACTTAAAAAGGGCACTAGAACTTTTCATTTCCGTTAGAATGAGCCCTCTTGCAACATTCTAGGACCACTTGGTCGATACGATGACCCCTGGAAAAAAAAAAAACAAAAAAAACAAACAAATAAACACGCACCCGTGATTTGTCTTCTAGCGAAAAATACGAAATTCCACATTTTCGTAGATAGGAGCTTGAATTTTGCTATAGGGTTCTCTGATACGCCGAATGCGATGGTGTGATTTTCGTTAAGATTCTGTGACTTTTAGGGGGTGTTTTCCCCTATTTTCTAAAATAAGGCAAATTTTTTCAGGCTCGTAACTTTTGATGACAAAGACTAAATTTGATGAAACTTATATATTTAAAATCAGCATGAAAATCTGATTCTTTTTATGTATATTTTAGCATCAAAATTCCGTTTTTTAGAGTTTCGTTTACTATTGAGCCGGGTCGCTCCTTACTACAGTTCGTTACCACGAACTGTTTGATATATATTTTAGGAATATACAAGTTATGCCTTTATCCTCATTTCCTACTCTTCATTACTACCATAGTTACTAAGCGATGCCACAAAGTTAGGCGACATGCTAAATGGTCTGACCTATACAAATTGTCACAGAGTGCATAACCCCAAAAGATGTTTTTTTTTTTTTTTATACAATAAAAAGCTTAACTCATCCGCTATAGGGATCAGAAGTCCAAATTCAAAAATTATGCAGAAAATATTAAATATAATTTTTTTTTATAAATGATTAATAGCTTTTTTTATGGCGGGGTAGTTTTTATAACCTACTATTTTTTGTATCAATATTTTATACTATTTTAATAACCACAGATTTATTAGAACTTTATTCTCACCAGATTTTAGATTAAACTTACGACATTTCCACTACCTACCTACGACATACGACCTACGACGCATAATTGTCGAGGTTCTCTTTAAATAACGGGTATTTCTTTGTTCGCAAGTTAATCCAAGCAACCTTTTATGCTCCCCCTCCCTAAGGAAAATCCTGGATCCACCCCTGCCTTGTGTTTTGCGCCTCCCCCATAGAGAAAACTCAAGCGTATGGCTTGTACTAACTATACCACAAATAGCAAAGGATTAGAAAAGGCCTAAGGATTAGAAAAGAAATGAAAGTATAATAGAATAGTACTGTTTATATAATAAGAAACTGTTTATATAATAGAAAGTTCTGTTTAGAATAGAAATGAAGTAAGGAAAGAAAAGAAATGAAAGTATTCCAGCTTTCAACATTAACTTTTTTCAATGCTTTGGAGTTACTAATAGGAAAGTGAATTTTTGTTGACATTTGTAATTGAAACAAAAATATATTGGAACAGGTAAAATATCTTAATGAGAACAGTAGAAAATATAAAGGTTTTTAATACAAAAATTATAACAAAAGGCTAAACATTTGGGCTTTACATCCGGACGCCTCTAACAATGGGAAAAAAATGGCAAAAAACTAGCCTGAACAAAACAAAAAGAAAAGCACAACAAGCTTTATTGACTAATTGGACTAATTGATGGACTAATGATATTGACTAATGGACTAATAATGGAACAATGGAAAATTGACTTTATCGACTAAGAAACAAAAGAAAGATTTTTATTTGTTGTGTTTTTTTGTTTGTTTATTGTACACAATTTTGTTTTTTTTAATCTCCGTTGAGACTTCCAGATTTGAAGCGGGAAGATTCAATTTTATCTTATTGATTTTTTTCACTGTTTCTCTAAGCGTTACAAATATATTTTAGTTTTAATTGGGAACGGAAAGGTAATTTGGTATACAAAAACCTTGTAATTACTGCTCGTGTTACTCGTATTGAGTGTTAATCAGTTCGAAATGGACAGGTATTTCGCTCTTTTTTTTCGCAGGAATACATTGCTTTTTCCTTCTGATGCACACGAACCCGTCAAGCGTGCAACCCCTCTTTGGATAAAATCAAGCATTTTGAAACCCATACCCGCTCCCAGTTCTCACTAAAAATTACAAGATAAAACATTATGATAGGTTTTATAATTACTTTTTATTTTTTTGGTCATTAATTTTCGTACGTTTATGATTCACCTACTTGGGTTGATTTACTGTTTTACTCTGCACTTGTTCAAGTGTCTTCCTTCAAAGTTATTACTATGTTTGAATTTATGTCATAATAATACAATAAAGATATTACTTCCGTTGTGATTTTGCTGTTCCGCAGTACTGTTTTGAACATAAATCATTTTGACATATTTCATCAGAACAAAAAACTGGAATTTGTGTACCCGTCAACTTGAAATATTGCCAGGTCAATTAATGTCATATTAGGGACTGGGAGCTTGAATTACCAAGGACAGTGAAAATGAACTCTGATGGCCGTAATCTGTTCATTAGAAAGTTCCAATAGCACATTTATGTTTTTTAAAAACTAGGAAAATGAAAATTTTAATTTTAACTAAAAAATGTGTTCGTAGAGTTTCTGTTGTAATAGGTGCCAATTAAAAGAAAAGAAACTTGAGTAAAAACTAAAATGCCAATTAAAAAAAATGAAACTTGGTTGAAAAATCAGTAAAATAAGCTTAAAAATTTTTGGCTCCAAACGGCTTAAGAAGGTCTATCTTTCCTTTGAAGCAGGAGCTGTCTTTGGGAGCCAACAAAAATTCTAATATATATTCTAATATATTCTTACATATGATATGCGTTGTTAATCAATTACTCTGCTATGGTAATTTATTTCTACGGTGCAAATGTATACATTTGAAAACTAGGAAAAAGGAAAATTTCAATTTTAACTAAAAAATGCATTCGTAGAGTTTTTAGTTGTAGCAGGTGCCAATTAAATAAAAAAAAAACTTGCGTGAAAAATCAGTAAAAATAAGCTTAAAAGATTTAGCTTTAAACAGCTTAAGAGTGTATCTTTCCTTTGAAACTGGACCTGTCTTTGGGAAATATTTTAATATTTGAATTATTACGTATGACATGCGTTGTTAATTAACTACTGTAATTTGGTAATTTATTTTTAGGGTGCAAATATACATATTAAAAAACTAGGGAAAAGGAGAAATTCAATTTTAACTAGAATATGTATTTTTGGAGTTTTTAGTTGTAGCAGGTGCAAATTAAAAAAAAAAAAAAAAATAGTGAAAAATCAGTACAAATAAGCTTAAAAAATGTAGCTTCAAACAGCTTAAGAAGGTGTATCTTTCCTTTGAAGCTAGAGCTGTCTTTGGGAGCTAACATATATTTTTTTTATATTTTAAATTTGGTAATTTATTTTTACGATGCAAATATAAATATTAAAAAACTAGGGAAAAGGAGAAATTCAATTTTAACTAAAATATGCATTTCTGGAGTTTTTAGTTGTAGCAGGTGCCAATTGAAAAAAAAAAAAAAAAAAATTCGAGTGAAAAATCAGTAAAAATAAACTTAAGAAAATATGTAGCTTCAAACAGCTTAAGAAGGTGTATTTTTCCTTTGAAGCTAGAGCTGTCTTTGGGAACTAACATATATATTTTTTTTTTTTTTTTAATTTGGTAGTTTGTTTTTACGCTGCAAATATACATATTAAAAAACTAGGGAAAAGGAGAAATTCAATTTTAACTAAAATATGCATTTCTGGAGTTTTTAGTTGTAGCAGGTGCCAATTAAATAAAAAAAAACTTGCGTGAAAAATCAGTAAAAATAAGCTTAAAAGATTTAGCTTTAAACAGCTTAAGAGTGTATCTTTCCTTTGAAACTGGACCTGTCTTTGGGAGCTAATATATTTTAATATTTGAATTATTACGTATGACATGCGTTGTTAATTAACTACTGTAATTTGGTAATTTATTTTTAGGGTGCAAATATACATATTAAGAAACTAGGGAAAAGGAGAAATTCAATTTTAACTAGAATATGTATTTTTGGAGTTTTTAGTTGTAGCAGGTGCAAACTAAAAAAAAAAAAAAAAAAAAATAGTGAAAAATCAGTACAAATAAGCTTAAAAAATGTAGCTTCATACAGCTTAAGAAAGTGTATCTTTCCTTTGAAGCTAGAGCTGTCTTTGGGAGCTAACATATATTTTTTTTATATTTTAAATTTGGTAATTTATTTTTACGATGCAAATATACATATTAAAAAACTAGGGAAAAGGAGAAATTCAATTTTAACTAAAATATGCATTTCTGGAGTTTTTAGTTGTAGCAGGTGCCAATTGAAAAAAAAAAAAAAAAAAAATTCGAGTGAAAAATCAGTAAAAATAAACTTAAGAAAATATGTAGCTTCAAACAGCTTAAGAAGGTGTATTTTTCCTTTGAAGCTAGAGCTGTCTTTGGGAACTAACATATATTTTTTTTTTATATTTTAAATTTGGTAGTTTGTTTTTACGCTGCAAATATACATATTAAAAAACTAGGGAAAAGGAGAAATTCAATTTTAACTAAAATATGCATTTCTGGAGTTTTTAGTTGTAGCAGGTGCCAATTGAAAAAAAAAAAAAAAAAAACTTGAGTGAAAAATCAGTAAAAATAAGCTTAAGAAATGTAGCTTCAAACAGCTTAAGAAGGTGTATCTTTCCTTTGAAGCTAGAGCTATCTTTGGGAGCTAATATATATTTTTTTATATTTTAAATTTGGTAATTTATTTTTACGATGCGAATATACATATTAAAAAACTAGGGAAAAGGAGAAATTCAATTTTAACTAAAATATGCATTTCTGGAGTTTTTAGTTGTAGCAGGTGCCAATTGAAAACAAAAAAAAAACTTGAGTGGAAAATCAGTAAAAATAAGCTTAAGAAATGTAGCTTCAAACAGCTTAAGAAGGTGTATCTTTCCTTTGAAAGCTAGAGCTGTCTTTGGGAGCTAACATATATTTTTTTTATATTTTAAATTTGGTAATTTATTTTTACGATGCAAATATACATATTAAAAAACTAGGGAAAAGGAGAAATTCAATTTTAACTAAAATATGCATTTGTGGAGTTTTTAGTTGTAGCAGGTGCCAATTGAAAAAAAAAAAAAAACTTGAGTGAAAAATCAGTAAAAATAAGCTTAAGAAATGTAGCTTCAAACAGCTTAAGAAGGTGTATCTTTCCTTTGAAGCTAGAGCTGTCTTTGGGAGCTAACATATATTTTTTTATATTTTAAATTTGGTAATTTATTTTTACGATGCAAATATACATATTAAAAAACTAGGGAAAAGGAGAAATTCAATTTTAACTAAAATATGCATTTCTGGAGTTTTTAGTTGTAGCAGGCGCCAATTGAAAAAAAAAAAAAAAAAAAAAAAACTTGAATGAAAAATCAGTAAAAATAAGCTTAAGAAATGTAGCTTCAAACAGCTTAAGAAGGTGTATCTTCCCTTTGAAGCTAGAGCTGTCTTTGGGAGCTAACATATATATTTTTTATATTTTAAATTTGGTAATTTATTTTTACGATGCAAATATACATATTAAAAAACTAGGGAAAAAGAGAAATTCAATTTTAACTAAAATATGCATTTGTGGAGTTTAGAGTTGTAGCAGGTGCCAATTGAAAAAAAAAAAACTTGAGTGAAAAATCAGTAAAAATAAGCTTAAGAAATGTAGCTTCAAACAGCTTAAGAAGGTGTATCTTCCTTTGAAGCTAGAGCTGTCTTTGGGAACTAACATATATTTTTTTTATATTTTAAATTTGGTAGTTTATTTTTACGCTGCAAATATACATATTAAAAAAAATAGGGAGAAGGAGAAATTCAATTTTACTAAAATATGCATTTCTGGAATTTTTAGTTGTAGCAGGTGCCAATTGAAAAAAAAAAAAAAAACTTGAGTGGAAAATCAGTAAAAATAAGCTTAAGAAATGCAGCTTCAAACAGCTTAAGAAGGTGTATCTTTCCTTTGAAGCTAGAGCTGTCTTTGGGAGCTAACATATATTTTTTTTATATTTTAAATTTGGTAATTTATTTTTACGATGCAAATATACATATTAAAAAACTAGGGAAAAGGAGAAATTCAATTTTAACTAAAATATGTATTTGTGGAGTTTTTAGTCGTAGCAGGTGCCAACTGAAAAAAAAAAAAAACTTGCGTGAAAAATCAGTAAAAATAAGCTTAAGAAATGTAGCTTCAAACAGCTTAAGAAGGTGTATCTTTCCTTTGAAGCTAGAGCTGTCTTTGGGAGCTAACATATATTTTTTTATATTTAAAATTTGGTAATTTATTTTTACGATGCAAATATACATATTAAAAAACTAGGGAAAAGGAGAAATTCAATTTTAACTAAAATATGCATTTGTGGAGTTTTTAGTTGCAGCAGGCGCCAATTGAAAAAAAAAAAAAAAAAAAAACTTGAATGAAAAATCAGTAAAAATAAGCTTAAGAAATGTAGCTTCAAACAGCTTAAGAAGGTGTATCTTTCCTTTGAAGCTAGAGCTGTCTTTGGGAGCTAACATATATTTTTCTTATATTTTAAATTTGGTAATTTATTTTTACGATGCAAATATACATATTAAAAAACTAGGGAAAAGGAGAAATTCAATTTTGACTAAAATATGCATTTCTGGAGTTTTTAGTTGTAGCAGGCGCCAATTGAAAAAAAAAAAAAAAAAAAAAAAAAACTTGAATGAAAAATCAGTAAAAATAAGCTTAAGAAATGTAGCTTCAAACAGCTTAAGAAGGTGTATCTTTCCTTTGAAGCTAGAGCTGTCTTTGGGATCTAACATATATATTTTTTATATTTTAAATTTGGTAATTTATTTTTACGATGCAAATATACATATTAAAAAACTAGGGAAAAGGAGAAATTCAATTTTAACTAAAATATGCATTTGTGGAGTTTAGAGTTGTAGCAGGTGCCAATTGAAAAAAAAAAATTGAGTGAAAAATCAGTAAAAATAAGCTTAAGAAATGTAGCTTCAAACAGCTGAAGAAGGTGTATCTTTCCTTTGAAGCTAGAGCAGTCTTTGGGAGCTAACATATATTTTTTTTATATTTTAAATTGAGTAATTTATTTTTACGATGCAAATATACATATTAAAAAACTAGGGAAACGGAAAAATTCAATTTTAACTAAAATATGCATTTGTGTAGTTTATAGTTGTAGCAGGTGCCAATTAAAAAAAAAAAAGAAAAAAAAAAAAAAAAAAAAAAAAAAAAACTTGGGTGAAAAATCAGTAAAAATAAGCTTAAGAAATGTAGCTTCAAACAGGTTAAGAAGGTGTATCTTTCCTTTGAAGCTAGAGCTGTCTTTGGGAGCTAACATATATTTTTTTTATATTTTAAATTTGGTAATTTATTTTTACGATGCAAATATACATATTAAAAAACTAGGGAAAAGGAGAAATTCAATTTTAACTAAAATATGCATTTGTGGAGTTTATAGTTGTAGCAGGTGCCAATTAAAAAAAAAAAAAAAAAAAAAAAAAAAAAAAAAAAAAAAAAAAAAAAAAAAAAAATCTTGGGTGAAAAATCGGTAAAAATAAGCTTAAGAAATGTAGCTTCAAACAGCTTAAGAAGGTGTATCTTTCCTTTGAAGCTAGAGCTGTCTTTGGGAGCTAACATATATTTTTTTTATATTTTAAATTTGGTAATTTATTTTTACGATGCAAATATACATATTAAAAAACTAGGGAAAAGGAGAAATTCAATTTTAACTAAAATATGCATTTGTGGAGTTTTTAGTTGTAGCAGGTGCCAATTGAAAAAAAAAGAAAAAAAAAAAACTTGGGTGAAAAATCAGTAAAAATAAGCTTAAGAAATGTAGCTTCAAACAGCTTAAGAAGGTGTATCTTTCCTTTGAAGCTAGAGCTGTCTTTGGGAGCTAACATATATTTTTTTTATATTTTAAATTTGGTAATTTATTTTTACGATGTAAATATACATATTAAAAAACTAGGGAAAAGAAGAAATTCAATTTTAACTAAAATATGCATTTGTGGAGTTTTTAGTTGTAGCAGGTGCCAATTAAAAAAAAAAGAGAAAAAAAACTTGAGTGAAAAATCAGTAAAAATAAGCTTAAGAAATGTAGCTTCAAACAGCTTAAGAAGGTGTATCTTTCCTTTGAAGCTAGAGCTGTCTTTGGGAGCTAACATATATTTTTCTTATATTTTAAATTTGGTAATTTATTTTTACGATGCAAATATACATATTAAAAAACTAGGGAAAAGGAGAAATTCAATTTTAACTAAAATATGCATTTCTGGAGTTTTTAGTTGTAGCAGGTGCCAATTGAAAAAAAAAAAAACTTGAGTGAAAAATCAGTAAAAATAAGCTTAAGAAATGTAGCTTCAAACAGCTTAAGAAGGTGTATCTTTCCTTTGAAGCTAGAGCAGTCTTTGGGAGCTAACATATATTTTTTTTATATTTTAAATTTGGTAATTTATTTTTACGATGTAAATATACATATTAAAAAACTAGGGAAAAGAAGAAATTCAATTTTAACTAAAATATGCATTTGTGGAGTTTTTAGTTGTAGCAGGTGCCAATTAAAAAAAAAAAGAAAAAAAAAACTTGAGTGAAAAATCAGTAAAAATAAGCTTAAGAAAATATGTAGCTTCAAACAGCTTAAGAAGGTGTATTTTTCCTTTGAAGCTAGAGCTGTCTTTGGGAACTAACATATATTTTTTTTTTTTTATTTTAAATTTGGTAGTTTGTTTTTACGCTGCAAATATACATATTAAAAAACTAGGGAAAAGGAGAAATTCAATTTTAACTAAAATATGCATTTCTGGAGTTTTTAGTTGTAGCAGGTGCCAATTAAATAAAAAAAAAACTTGCGTGAAAAATCAGTAAAAATAAGCTTAAAAGATTTAGCTTTAAACAGCTTAAGAGTGTATCTTTCCTTTGAAACTGGACCTGTCTTTGGGAGCATATATTTTAATATTTGAATTATTACGTATGACATGCGTTGTTAATTAACTACTGTAATTTGGTAATTTATTTTTAGGGTGCAAATATACATATTAAAAAACTAGGGAAAAGGAGAAATTCAATTTTAACTAGAATATGTATTTTTGGAGTTTTTAGTTGTAGCAGGTGCAAATTAAAAAAAAAAAAAAAAAAAAAAATAGTGAAAAATCAGTACAAATAAGCTTAAAAAATGTAGCTTCATACAGCTTAAGAAAGTGTATCTTTCCTTTGAAACTAGAGCTGTCTTTGGGAGCTAACATATATTTTTTTTATATTTTAAATTTGGTAATTTATTTTTACGATGCAAATATACATATTAAAAAACTAGGGAAAAGGAGAAATTCAATTTTAACTAAAATATGCATTTCTGGAGTTTTTAGTTGTAGCAGGTCCCAATTGAAAAAAAAAAAAAAAAAATTCGAGTGAAAAATCAGTAAAAATAAACTTAAGAAAATATGTAGCTTCAAACAGCTTAAGAAGGTGTATTTTTCCTTTGAAGCTAGAGCTGTCTTTGGGAACTAACATATATTTTTTTTTTATATTTTAAATTTGGTAGTTTGTTTTTACGCTGCAAATATACATATTAAAAAACTAGGGAAAAGGAGAAATTCAATTTTAACTAAAATATGCATTTGTGGAGTTTTTAGTTGTAGCAGGCGCCAATTGAAAAAAAAAAAAAAAAAAAACTTGAATGAAAAATCAGTAAAAATAAGCTTAAGAAATGTAGCTTCAAACAGCTTAAGAAGGTGTATCTTTCCTTTGAAGCTAGAGCTGTCTTTGGGAGCTAACATATATTTTTCTTATATTTTAAATTTGGTAATTTATTTTTACGATGCAAATATACATATTAAAAAACTAGGGAAAAGGAGAAATTCAATTTTGACTAAAATATGCATTTCTGGAGTTTTTAGTTGTAGCAGGCGCCAATTGAAAAAAAAAAAAAAAAAAAAAAAAACTTGAGTGAAAAATCAGTAAAAATAAGCTTAAGAAATGTAGCTTCAAACAGCTTAAGAAGGTGTATCTTTCCTTTGAAGCTAGAGCTGTCTTTGGGAGCTAACATATATATTTTTTATATTTTAAATTTGGTAATTTATTTTTACGATGCAAATATACATATTAAAAAATTAGGGAAAAGGAGAAATTCAATTTTAACTAAAATATGCATTTGTGGAGTTTAGAGTTGTAGCAGGTGCCAATTGAAAAAAAAAAACTTGAGTGAAAAATCAGTAAAAATAAGCTTAAGAAATGTAGCTTCAAACAGCTTAAGAAGGTGTATCTTTCCTTTGAAGCTAGAGCAGTCTTTGGGAGCTAATATATATTTTTTTTATATTTTAAATTGAGTAATTTATTTTTACGATGCAAATATACATATTAAAAAACTAGGGAAACGGAAAAATTCAATTTTAACTAAAATATGCATTTGTGTAGTTTATAGTTGTAGCAGGTGCCAATTAAAAAAAAAAAGAAAAAAAAAAAAAAAAAAAAAAAAAAAAAAAAAAAACTTGGGTGAAAAATCAGTAAAAATAAGCTTAAGAAATGTAGCTTCAAACAGGTTAAGAAGGTGTATCTTTCCTTTGAAGCTAGAGCTGTCTTTGGGAGCTAACATATATTTTTTTTTTATTTTAAATTTGGTAATTTATTTTTACGATGCAAATATACATATTAAAAAACTAGGGAAACGGAGAAATTCAATTTTAACTAAAATATGCATTTGTGGAGTTTATAGTTGTAGCAGGTGCCAATTAAAAAAAAAAAAAAAAAAAAAAAAAAAAAAAAAAAAAAAAAAAAAAAAAAAAAAAAAAAAAACTTGGGTGAAAAATCAGTAAAAATAAGCTTAAGAAATGTAGCTTCAAACAGCTTAAGAAGGTGTATCTTTCCTTTGAAGCTAGAGCTGTCTTTGGGAGCTAACATATATTTTTTTTATATTTTAAATTTGGTAATTTATTTTTACGATGCAAATATACATATTAAAAAACTAGGGAAAAGGAGAAATTCAATTTTAACTAAAATATGCATTTGTGGAGTTTATAGTTGTAGCAGGTGCCAATTGAAAAAAAAGAAAAAAAAAAAAAACGTGGGTGAAAAATCAGTACAAATAAGCTTAAGAAATGTAGCTTCAAACAGCTTAAGAAGGTGTATCTTTCCTTTGAAGCTAGAGCTGTCTTTGGGAGCTAACATATATTTTTTTTATATTTTAAATTTGGTAATTTATTTTTACGATGTAAATATACATATTAAAAAACTAGGGAAAAGAAGAAATTCAATTTTAACTAAAATATGCATTTGTGGAGTTTTTAGTTGTAGCAGGTGCCAATTAAAAAAAAAAGAAAAAAAAAACTTGAGTGAAAAATCAGTAAAAATAAGCTTAAGAAATGTAGCTTCAAACAGCTGAAGAAGGTGTATCTTTCCTTTGAAGCTAGAGCTGTCTTTGGGAGCTAACATATATTTTTTTTATATTTTAAATTTGGTAATTTATTTTTACGATGCAAATATACATATTAAAAAACTAGGGAAAAGGAGAAATTCAATTTTAACTAAAATATGCATTTCTGGAGTTTTTAGTTGTAGCAGGTGCCAATTGAAAAAAAAAGAAAAAGCTTGAGTGAAAAATCAGTAAAAATAAGCTTAAGAAATGTAGCTTCAAACAGCTTAAGAAGGTGTATCTTTCCTTTGAAGCTAGAGCAGTCTTTGGGAGCTAACATATATTTTTTTTATATTTTAAATTTGGTAATTTATTTTTACGATGTAAATATACATATTAAAAAACTAGGGAAAAGAAGAAATTCAATTTTAACTAAAATATGCATTTGTGGAGTTTCTAGTTGTAGCAGGTGCCAATTAAAAAAAAGAAAAAAAACTTGGGTGAAAAATCAGTAAAAATAAGCTTAAGAAATGTAGCTTCAAACAGCTTAAGAAGGTGTAGCTAGAGCTGTCTTTGGGAGCTAACATATATTTTTTTATATTTTACTTCTTACGTATGATATACATTGTTAATTAATTACTGTAATTTGGTAATTTATTTTTACGGTGCAATATGGCAACACTAGCAAAGATGTATGATACCAGTAGGTGGGGCTGAACACCCTCTAGATCCTCCCCCAGGTTTTGAAAAATACTTAATTTTTTATATTTTCAGCAAAACATGCCTTTCTGGCATGTTCATTCAAAAGAAAATTGCCCTACATTAACTTAAAATATATATAAAAAATATACAAAAAAATACATTTTGTCCCCTACTATTTTTCAAATTGACGTCACTGGGTAAGGCCGTATCCAGAAGGGGGGGCTAGGGGGCTTGAAATCCCCCTAGATGTTTGACCGAATCGTAAAAATGTAACAAAAATGCATATAAACAAACGATGCATTTTGAAAAGTCTTTTTTGTGTAACCCCCTTCCAAATAAATAACCCTCAAACAAAAATCCTGGATACTACCCTGCCACTGGGTACTATCGTCAAAAATTATTAATTTTGAAGCAACCAATAAATTCTTTGAAATTTGCATTTTTCAGATGAGAATTGGACTAAGGTAGATCCAGGGAGGGGGGCATGTTCTTATTTTAATTTCCTTGGTACTTTAATATCCATTGAGCAGAAGTAGCATCAATAAAGGTAACCGAATGACCATACTAATGAAGAAAAGTATAGCAACAAGAGTGTATCGCTTAAAGGTAGCGATGCATTAATAGGTTTACAAAGAAAATATAGATTTTCTAATGTAGAGAGTGAAAATTAAACTTAAAATGGACAAAAATTATCGTTTTTAGCCTATAAGGTATTTGTTTATAAAATCAGTGCAAAAAAAAAACTGAGTGGTGGTATTCCCTAATGGCTGTTCAAGCTTATCTTGCGCGGAAGGCAAAATATCGATTAGCCATTCCCCCTCTTCTCCCAAAAACTTTAAGGCCAAGTTTAAAAACAAATTTCATTTACTAATAAAATTTGAATACAAAATATCACAAAAAAAATCAAAATTAAATGAAGTCGGCCAACTTACTTTTATTTCCAAGCAATGGTGATGAAGATATGGGTAAAATAAATATTTCAAATCTGACTTGCTTATACTTAATGCGAACTATGCCGCCAATTTTAAATTAGTAAGAACAAAATTTTAGAAATGACAAATGATAATAACCGCTAGAGTATTCATTGAAATTTTGTGGCCCTAAAATTTCTACATGGGCAAGTGCCTTCTCTGCTTAGAAACTTAAACTTAAAATAAACAAATATTAATTATCAGTCTCTGCGATATATATCTATAAAACTAGTTTAAAGAAACCAATTGTTAATATTTCCCTGTATAACTAGGATGTGTAAACGCAAAGTTAGTTACGGAGAATCGAGAAGACAGTTCTTCATAGTAATGAAGAAGAATACTGTGATATAAGTATATCGCTAACAGGTAGCAATACTTCAATGAAGAAGCTCAATACTAATAGCACAAAGTATCTGGATTGGCTTACTATCGAACAGTTCGTGGTAACGAACTGTAGAAAGGAGCAACCCGGCTCAATAGTAACCAGAACTTTAAAAAACGGGATGTTGATACTAATAGATATGTCAAAAGAATCGGATTTTATGCTGATTTTAAATATATAAGTTTCATCAAATTTAGTCTTACCCATCAAAAGTTACGAGCCTGAGAAAATTTACCTTATTTTAGAAAATAGGGGGAAACACCCCCTAAAAGTCACAAAATCTTGCATCCGAAAATCACAGGATCGCATTCAGCGTATCAGAGAACCCTATTGTAGAAGTTTCAAGCTCCTATCTATAAAAATGTGGATATTCGTATTTTTTGCCAGAAGACCGATCACGGGTACGTGATTATTTGTTTTTGTTTTTTTTTGTTTTTTTTTCTTTTTCCCAAGGGTGATCGTATCGACCCAGTGGTCCTAGAATATTGCAAGAGGGCTCATTATAACGAAGAATAAAAGTTCTAGTGCCCGTTTTACGCGACCAAAAAATTGGAAGGCCCTTAGGCCCCCTCCCACGCTCATTTTTCCCCAAAGTCACCGAATCAAAATTTTGAGATAGCCATTTTATTCATCATAGTCGAAAAACCTAATAACTATATCTTTGGGGACGACTTACTCCCCCACAGTCTCCGTGGGAGGGGTTGCAAGTTACAAACTTCGACCAGTGTTTACATATATTAATGGTTATTGGGAAGTGTACATACTTTTTCAGGGGGATTTTTTTTATTTGGAGGGGAGAGGATGAGACAAAATCTAAGCTTTAGTTTAAAGAGAGAGGTATTGACGAGAGGACGAACCCTCTCATATACGCAATAAAAATGTACAAATATAAAAGTTCGTTACGTAAGTTAATTCGTAAGTTACGTATATTTTTTACTAGTGAAAACGTCCGTAAAAAATTACAAGGTCTAATTACCTTTTTAAGTAGTCAAAAATTGGAGGGCAACTAGGCCTCCTCTCCCTCTCCTTTTTTCTCAAAATCTTCCGATTAAAACTATGAGAAACGTTTTAATTATTTATGTGCGGAGAGCCAAAATCAAAACATGCATTAATTCATTAGCGATCAGAAATTAAATTAAAAAACAAGTTTTTTTTTTAACTGAAAGTAAGGAGTGACATTAAAACTTAAAACGAACAGAAAATACTCAGTATATGAAAGGGGCTTTTCCTCTTCAACGCCCTGCTCTTTCCGCTAAAGTTTTCTACTGTTTTAAAAAGTAGAGTTAAGAGAAAGAGTCAAACTTTAGCGTAAAGAGCGGGGCGTTGAGGAGGAAAAGCCTCTTTCATATACTGAGTATTTTCTGTTCGTTTTAAGTTCTAATGTCGCCCCTCACTTTCAGTTTAAAAAAACTTGTTTTTTATTTATCAAACAGTTCGTGGTAACAAACTGTAGTAAGGAGCGACCCGGCTCAATAGTAACCAAAACTCTAAAAAATGGGATTTTGATACCTATAGCTACATCAAAAGAATCACATTTTAACGCTAATTTTAAATATATAATTTTCATTAAGTTTTATCTTACCCATCAAAAGTTACGAGAAATCACAAAAGTTAACGAAAATCACACCATCAGATTCAGCGTATCAGAGAACCCTGTTGTAGATGTTCCAAGCTCCGATCTGCAAAAATGTGGAATTTTTCATTTTTTGCCAGAAGGCAGATCACGGATGCGTGTTTATTTGTTTGTTTGTTTTTCTTTTCTTTTTCCCCCAGGGGTGATCGTATCGACCCAGTGGCCATAGAATCTTGCGAGAGGGCTCATTTTAACGGAAATGAAAAGTTCTAGTGCTCTTTTTAAGTGACCAAAAAATTGGAGGGCACGTAGGCCCCCTCCCACGCTAATTATTTTCCCAAAGTCATCGAATCAAAATTCCGAGATAGCCATTTTATTCAGCGTAGTCGAAAAACCTTATAAACTATGTCTTTGGGGACGACTTACTCCACCACAGTCCCCGTGGGAGAAGCTACAATTTAGAAACTTTGACCAGTGCTTACATATAGTAATGGTTATTTGGAAGTGTACAGACGTTTTCAGGGGGGATTTTTTGGTTGGTGGGGGGGGGGGTTGAGAAGAGGGGAATAAGTTGGTCGAACTTTCCATCGAGGAATTTATCATGGGGGAAGAAAATTTCCATGAACGTAGCGCAGGATTTTCTAGCATTATTTAAAAGAAAACAACGAAAAAATAAATATGAAAAAGTTTTTTTCAACTGAAAGTAAGAAGCAGAATTAAAACTTAAAACGAACAGAAATTATTTTGCATATGATGGGCTCACCTCCTCCTAATACCTCGCTCTTTACGCTAAAGTATTTTTAGTAATTTCAACTATTTATTCTACGGCTTTTATGATTCAGGGGTCATTCTTAAGAAATTGGTACAAAATTTAAGCTTTAGTGTAAAGAGCCTTCTCATATGCGTAATAAAAACATGAGAATACAGAAGTTCGTTACGTAAGCTAATTTATAAGGTATGTATATCTTTTACTAATAAAAACATTCGTATAAAATTAAAAGTTCTAGTTGCCTTTCTAAGTAATCAATTAATCGGAGGGCAACTAGGCCTCCTCCCCCGCTCCTTTTTTCTCAAAATAATTCGATCAGAACTATAAGAAAGCCATTTAGCCAAAAAAAAAATAAATATGCAAATTTCGTTTTAATTATTCATCTGTGGAGAGCCAAAATCAAAACATGCATTGATTCAAAAACGTTCAGAAATTAAATAAAAAAAACAAATATAAACAAAAGGAGCGACATTAAAACTTAAAACGAATAGAAATTAGTTCGTATGTGAAAGTGGCTGCTTTCTCATTAACGCCCCGCTCTTTACGCTAATTTTTTACTGTTTTAAAAAGTAGAGTTAAGAGAAAGAGTCAAACTTTAGCGTAAAGAGTTGGGCGTTGAATAGGAAGCAGCCACTTTCATATACGAAGTAATTTCTGTTCGTTTTAAGTTTTAATGTCGCTCCTTACTTTCCGTTAAAAAAACATGTTTTTTTATTTAATTTACCTATAGAAATGGTTACTGGGTAGTCTACCGACGTTTTCTGGGTTTTTTTTTCTGGTTGGGGGAGGAGAATCGAGGGGAGGGGGTTACTTGGGATGATCTTTCCATGGAGAATTTATCATGGGAGAAGAGAAATTCCATGAAGGAAAAGCAGGATTTTCTAGCATTCTTTAAAAAATCCTTAAAAATATGAAAAAGCTTTTTCAACTGGATGTAAAGGAGCAGCATTAAAACTTAGAACGAGCAGAAATTATTACGCATATGAGGAGGTTCATCCCATCCTAAATACCTTGCTTTTCACGCTAAAGTATTTTTTGTAATTTCAACTATTTATTCTACGACCTTTGTAGTTCAGGGGTCATTCTTAAAGAATTGGGATAAAATTTAAGCTTTAGTGTAAAGAGCGAGGTATTGACGAGAGGATGAACCCTCTCATATACGTAACAGAAATCTACGAATATAGAAGCTCGTTATGCAATTTGATTCGTAAGTTACGTATATTTATTCCTAATAAAAACGTTCAAAGTAAATTAAAGTTCTAGTTGCCTTTTTAAGTAACCGAAAAATTGGAAGGCAAATAGGCCTCCTACCCCACCCCTTTTTCTCAAAATTGTCCGATTAAAAATATGAGAAAGCCATTTAGCCACGAAAAATTTAATATGTAAATTTCCTTTTAATTATTCATGTGCGGAGAGCCAAAATCAAAATATGTATTAATTCAAAAACGATCAGAAATCAAATAAAAAAAAAGAAATTTTTTCTCAACTGAAAGTAAGGAGCGACATTAAAACTTAAAAAGAACAGAAATTACTCCGTATATGAAAGGAGCTGTTTCCTCCTAAACGCCCCGCTTTTTCCGCTAAGCTTATTGTTTTATAAAGTAGAGTTGGGAGAAAGGGTCAAACTTTAGCGTAAAGAGCGGGGCGTTTAACAAACTTGCTTTTCTAAAAAAAAAAAAAAAAAAAAAAATAGGAGACTGGATTTGAGGAGGGCTGAAGGGGCCATTGGTCTAATTTTTGCTTTTAATAATACTGGTTGAAAATCTTCGCTTGGTTATGGTTAAAACGAAATGTTACAGGACTAAATTTTTGCTAGAAGATGGTATTGGACCGAAGGACTTGCAACGAAGACTTGGGTCGATTTTGGTTCACGAATCACACAGATTGAAAAATTTTGACAGTATTCTGTTTAACCAGGGTGAACATGCCTATCTTTACGCTACGAGTTAGAATTGGGAGGGCCAGGGGGATTTGCTTGAGGGGCTAGCGACTGACTTTCCCTAATACTACAGGTTGATAATACATCAAACAGGATGCAACGTGCACACTGTTCTGCTAAAAAGTTGATAGTGGGGAAAATGGAGGGGTCATGGCCCACTAAGTTTCTCTAGCTTGTTTTCACACCAAATCAGGACTTACCTCTTTCATTTTAACTCAGGGCTTATCTCGTTTAGTTTTCTCCCAATGTTTACGAAAACGGTAAAATAAAATTATGCGTGTCACGAAAAAAACTGAGGTCATATGCTCATGTTTTCTCTTAAAGGATTGTCGATTGTTGATAGGTGTAAAAAAAAAAAAAAAAAAAAAAAAAAAAAAAAAAAAAAAAAAAAAAAGTACCGCACATAGCTGAGAACTTGGTTTTCTCGTCGTGGATCAACTAGAGGAATGATAAAAATATTGCAGTTTAAAAAGCACAAATGGTACCATTCATCTATATCAGTGGTTCTCAACCGGGGTCCACATGGTCCCTAGGGGTCCATATAATATTTCCGGGGGTCCACAGGCAAAACACAACAAATTGGGGGGTCCACAATGATATTTTGGGGGTCCATGAAGAAAACCAACTCGGAATGCTCTTTATTTTTAAGAATTCAATTTCTACTGTAATTTACATTATTTTGAATCGGTTTAGTGACCTACTCGGAATGGATATACCGATTTGGGTTTCAATTCCTTTCGAAGTTAATGTTGCCGAAATAGAATTATTTTTGCAAGAGCCCCTCGTCGAATTATATAGTGATGAAATAATGCATGAAAAATTCAAAGATCACCAAGTACAATATACGGAAAACAAATGATGTTGTTACAAAGTACCCTTTGCTCTGGCATAAACTACGTTATTGCTTTTCCTACATCTTATCTTGTTGAAGCGGGATTTAGTCGTCTTTCTTAAATGTTATCAAAAGATCGCAATAGACTTGACATTATGAAAAGGGGTGATCTTTGACTATCATTAACATCAATAGAACCAAATATAAATAAACTCGCCGAGAAGGATCAACCTTGGAGTGAATTAAACTGCCTGAGGAGCTCTACTCTCCGTGAACTTGTGTTGCTTTCCTATGGAAGAAACATTGCAATATTGTAGTTATTGTCACAATAATAGCAATAATAAAAATATTAATAATACTTATTATTATTATTATAGTAGAATATTTTATCTGTATTAAATTAGTTTTCATTTAAAAGTAAAGCTTAATCGTATACTATTTCTTTGATAATTAAAACCTTAAAATTTATATTAGTGAAGAATAGAAAATTGTTCTTATGTCCATTAGCTATGAAGGGGTCCACCAAGATAAAAAGAAGGGAAAAGGAGTCCATGGGGAAAAAAAGGTTGAGAACCACTGATCTATATCAATCCTAAATGCTGAAGTCAACAACGAAAACTGTGTGTAAAAGTAGATGAAAGTATTGCCAGGCCCATGAGAAAATGCCCTTTTTTAGATACCTAAATTTATATTTTTTATTCTACGAATATAAAACGGCGAAGGGGCCAGAAATTCATTGTGCATGTTAGGTACTTATAGCTTGGATTCAATTCGACACTAGCATCTGGTTGCTTGCCATATCGAATTGAGACTTTTTTTCGAGAGTAGAATCATGGCTCTAAACGAAAGCTTAACGAAACGACTTCACAAAGTCCTCTCTGACATAGACCAAAAAATCTACAATTCAGTTCCTCCACTGTAGACTCTGGCATAAGGACAGAATAAAAACATATTTTTTAGCCCCGGCAAAAATTACTTACAGCTTTCTAAGACGTAATAAATATATTTATCAATCCCTTTCCGTGAAAACCACAGAGTTTAGATCTTTACCATTTTCTTGCAATAAACTAAAATCGGCGGCAAATTACAAAAAAAAAACAAAAAAAAGAGTTGCTCACGCAACACAATAACAGGAATAATAAGCAGCAATCATATGTTTTACATCTTTTTCCTAACTCTTTAAAAATATTTTATTTCATTGCTCACTAACCGTGTTTTTTTAACGTTTTTTTTATAGATTTTGTAAAACTATACTTCAGAATCCCTCGGCTTACCGCCAAATTAGTACTGGCAGATAGGGTAGATTAACGCCATTTGGATATTGCTTCTCCAAGCGGGTTGTACCAATGTCAAATCCGGGGGGCTAGGAGGTTTGAACCCCCTCTCCCCAAAAAAATAAGGTTTGCTTGACTCGTAAAAACATAACAAAAAAGAATATAAACATATTTTATCGCGTTTTTAGAAGTCTTTTTGAACCCTCCATCCAAAAAACATAAATTCTGGACACTGCCCTGTGTTTTGCATCAAATTCCTCAAATGAGTGCGTTTTCCCTGCATATTTGTAAAAAAAAAACACCTTCCAAGCATTTCAGCCGACAAAAATTGTTCAATAACCACATTTTCGCTTTTATTGTTTCACTGTTTTATACCAGGCATATGGACTGCAACAAATAAGTCTCTCTTAAATTTCATAAAGGATTCGCATGCTACTTTTAATGGGCGCGTAACAAATAAAATAATTAAGGTAATCAGCATGGATTCAAATTGTGCTACTGAAATGGTATATAGCTTTTTTTTCGCTCTTTGACAAGCGAAAAATATTTCACTTAAACTGAGACTGCCTTCTCCTAACAAACAAACTAACTGTTATTAAGAAACAAAAGACATTAAAGTGTGCCTCGATGCACATATTCCATTGGTCTTAATACAAAATTAATCAACTGCAAGCTATTTTTAGCGGTCTTTAAATTACATCTTCTTTGTTTGACGTATATTTGCAATGATTAACAGAGTATTTCATTATGTTGAATTATATCTTGTCAAGCTTAATATATGTATACTCTTTTTTATGTTAATTTTAGAAATAAAAAAACCCACTTAAACACATGAAAATCACGTCCGTGACGTTTTTGAGGGACAATAACATATAACCTAAAGACATATATATAAATAAAAAAAGAATGCAATATCCAGAAAAGTGTGAAAACTGTTACAGAAAGCTGTATATTCCTGAAGAAGGAGTATGCATCATAAGGAAGAACTAATTGATTATTAACGGAACTTAGCTCACAATTATAGATGATTATGCCCTCATTCAATTGCATATAAACACGGTATCAATATAGGCAGTTTTTGTTTTCCATTCTTTTTGAATTCTCTTTTACTAGAACATTTGCTTAACTATTTTACCATTGCATTTTCTTCTTATTTTTAGCCTACATGCATTATGCGAAGCTTTTTCTTTTTAACTAAAAGTTGAAACATTACAACTTGAAACCAACAGGGATTATCCTAAATGTTAGGTGTGTGCGCCCTCTTCTACCCCTCTTGTTGCGCTGAAGTTTTTATTGCTTTATAAAAGCTTCTCATTCAAATTCAACTGCCTTTATGTTTCAGAAGTCTTTCTTAAGGAATTGTGACAAAAAGGCGAACTTTAACGTAAAGAGTAAGAGCTGAGGATGGGATAGTCCCCATCATATACGGAATCATTTCTCTTCGTTTCATTTTTTAATGTTGCTCTTTACTTCCAGTTGAAAAAGCTTGCCTATTTTAATTTAATTTCAGGCCGTTTTTCAATACACATCAGGATATCCTCCCCCCTTTTTAAATTCTTCCCGAAAAAACTTCCTTACCATGGAAAATTATCGCTGTGGAAAATCCCCCCGTAGTAAATATCTCCTCTCGAGAAAACGTAATTTCCCAATAGCAAATACTATAGCCTATTCGAAAATGGGCAAATTGTGCAACTTACAGGAATAGCTATTGGGCCTTTCAACTGTGTTTAATCAAATTTATATCTTAAAATTTTGATCAGAAGTCTTTGGGAAAAAAGGGACGTGGTGGGGGAGGGGGCTAGTTGCCTTCCAATTTTTTTGGTCACTTGAAAAGGGCACTAGAACTTTTGACTTCCATTTGAATGAGCCCTCTCCTGATCTTCTAAGATTAGTAGCTCAATACATTCACCCCCGGGGAAAAATACAAGAAAAAACAGATGCATCCGTAATCTTTTTTCTGGTAAAAAATAAAAAATTCCACAATTATAGACAAGAGCTTCAAATCACTATAGTAGGTTTATCTGATAAGCTGAATCTGGTGGTGTAATTTTAATTAAGATTGCTTCTGTTTTTGGAGGATTTTACCCCCTTTTCGAAAACCAGGCAAATTTTTCTCAGGCATATAGCTTTGGGCGGGTAACATAAAACATAATGAGTTGTATCTATTTGGAATCAGCACAAAAACCAATTCTTTTTATTTATCTACTGTTATGAAAATTCTAGTTTTTAGAGTTTCTTTTACATTGGGCCTAGCTGCTCCTTACTTACAGCTCGTTACAGCAAATTGCTTGAAACTGTAGAAGCAGAACACTGAAAGCACAGTGACACCTCTGTTGGCTGCTCAACAGACTCCTACAAAGTTGGCTTGGCATTACTCCTACCCTGGGTGATAGAAAAGGGATTTTTTCGCAAAATAATTTTAGAACCATGGGTATCGTCGTAGTCTATAGGAATAAGCAAAAAATTCCCATTAAAAAAAAAAAAAAAAAAAAAAAAAAAAAAAAAAAAAAAAAAAAAAAAAAAAAAACCTACTGTAGAGGTTTCAAGCTCCTATCTGCAAAATTGTGGAATTTTAAAATTTGGCAAAAAAGTAAGATCACGGATGCGTGTTTATTTGTTTTTATTTTTTTCTCAGAAGTGATCGTATCGACCCAATTTTTCTAGAATGTCGCATGAGGGCTCTACACTTATTAAGTGACCAAAAAAATTGGAGGGCAACTAGGCCCCCTTCAACGCTCATTTTTTTCCAAAGTATCCAGATCAAAATTTTTAGATACCCATTTTGTTCAGCATAGTCGAAAAATTTATTAACTATGTTTTTGAGGACGACTTAATCCCCCACAGTCCTAGGGGGAGGGGCTTTAAGCTATGAGCTTTTTAAGTTTTGCCCATTTTTACGTATAGTATTGGTTATTGGGAAACAAACAGACGTTTTCAGGCGGGATTTTTTCCTGGTGAGGGGGGGGGGTCAGGTGGAGAGGACTTTGTGGGAGGATCTTTCCATGGAGGAATTTTTCATTGGGGGAAGAGTTTTCCATGAAGGGGGTGCCGGATTTCCCAGCATTATTTAAAAAATGATCAGGAATTAACTTAAAAACAAGTTTTATCAACTGAAAATATGGAGCAACATTAAAATTTTAAACAAACAAAAATTATTATGGAAAGGAGGGGGTGCACTCCCTGATCAATAACTCGCTCTTTACGCTAAGGTTTTTTTAGTACTTTCAAAACAGCTATTTATTCTAATTTAACGGCCTTTGTCACTTAGGGGTCATTCTTAAAGATTTAGAACAAAATTCGAACTTCTGCGTAAAGAGCGAGGTATCGACGAGGGGTCGCACCCACTCATATACGTAATAACTTCTGTTCATTTTAAGTTTTAATGTTGATCCTTTCTTTCAGTTGAAAAAACTTTTTTTTTTTCATTTAGTCTACGGTAAGAATCGTTGGCAGGTATGGCTTTGAAGCCTAAGGATGGTCTTAGATCTTCGTTTAAATGACCATCTCTGAAGAAAAATTGTACTGAAAAATGTTTTCGATCCAACTTCCTATGGTTATAATGAAAGAAAAATCAAAATGGTTAACTCAAATTTTAAAGATGGACAAATACAAAATCAGGACGCTGAGGCCAAATGGGAAATGAGAAGATCCTCAATTAGGTTGCGAAGCGGTATCAACAAATGACATGTAAAAAGTAGGTGCTTCAATGGATGTCGACCCCCCCCCTACTTGTTATTCATGGATGCGCCAGTGATAAATCATAGTTTTCGGATTGCAAAAAATAGTTTTCTTTGTTAAATTATTTTTCAATGTTAGAACGTTCTGCATTTTTTAATAAAAATCTTTAATTTCACAATCGGAAAAAAGGCAGTGTAAAAAAAAAAACTTGAATCGCATCAAAAAACTAATCAGCAAATTTTTTTTTGCTGATTAGTACAAAACCCGCATTGTAATTACAAATGTCGTATCTGGTGCAAGAATATAAAGCACGAGTGTCTCTAAAGATGACAATTAGTCTAAAAGAATGTTCTGAGTTAAAATCTAACGTGGAACACACCTTTATTGCCATGACGGGTGTAAATTGCCCTATGTCTATTTAGTCCTTCAGTAGGGTACAAAGCACCACATTCAGCATTTATAATTTAGGAAATGTAGTGCAAATATATAACTTAAGGGTATTTATGCTGGTTACTATAATTTAATGAACAGCCAATGCTTAGTTTATGAATAGTTGCCATTGTCGAAAACGCAAATTAACTATTAATTAAGGCCGCTGGTCTCATTTCGAGCACCCATTGAAGTCCAGCATGTATTGTTCCGAGGTCAAAGGTGATTTTTCATTGTTTTTTAGCAGTGGTGGTCCGATTTTACGCTTTTTGCCTTAGCTTTTAGATTCAAAGTAATCAACTAAAAGTAAATTACTTTCAAAGGTGATTAAAAGCCTATTTTAAGGGGTAATCTGATTGGATTTTCCTTTAAGGGAAACAGTGTTTTCTTTTATCTGAATTTAGCTCCTGGACATTTCAAAATCGGTTGCATTATATGAAATTCTATCCTTAAAGTGCGAAGAACGTCAAAATAATTTTTTTGGCACCCTGCACCCATATATGTATGCGTATTATACGGTCCACTTATACGTATTGGTTTTGGCTTATTTTTCACGACGTCTCTGTTTTGTTCTAACAGGGAGCGGTCAGTTCTAACAGCGAGCGGTAAGCTACCGCTCGCTGCCATCTAAAACTAAGAAGCTGCTCATGGAAGTCTTTTCATTAAAAATTGGAATCCCCTATTTTTGCTCATTTTCTTTAACACACATGGTTGTTCAAGTTTCCGCTTAACAAGTTCATACAATCAGATTTTATTTTCACTATCCTTGGTTTATCAAAGGTATATCCAAATCATACCCATATCCAAATAATTTTTTTTTTCAGCATTAGGCACTTTACACCTTTCAGAGACTCAACACAAGAGAAAAAAAAATACAATATTTAAGAAACTCAAACTTTAAGAGATCCAAAAAAGCATAAGCTTTACTTTTATATCTTGTACGACACTTCAATGAAATTGAAAAAAATGTAAAGTTTTTCTTTTACGAAAAAAATTGAGCAAAAATTGTGAATGAATGAAAAATTGAAACTTAAAACGAATATGTAACTTCACAAAAAAGTGACATTGCCGCCTCTCAAACTCCTGAAGAACCTAAAGTCTCTTTTACGTGCTTAACTGAAAACTAAATGGATTTTTTTGAATTGAAACGATTGTGCAGCCAAAGTATTTTCTCCAAACATTCTAAGGAAGTGGATACATTTGACAGAGAAGGAAGTAAAAAAGCAATAAAAATATTTTTGAAACAGTGAAGGCATATGAATAATTAACACAGATACTATGCACCGTGATTAAAGTTCAAATAAGCGTGGTATGTGGTATTGATTCACTAAAACTCATTAAAAGGCTATATTGGCATTTGGGCTTTATTGAAAGCTTAAAGGAGTGGATTTAAAAGATGAAGCCATTCACAAAAACGTGTTATGAGTTAGTTCAATAAAACTAAATTGATTGTTACACTTGAACTTTACAGAAAAAAAAAGTTCCTGGAAATTTCAATAGTAATTAGTTGTTTAAAGATATAATAATAGTAATAAAAAGAAGTGCACAAAATGTTTATTTTGTTTTTAGTAAAGTATGAATAGTAATATAGTCTTTAGGCGGGTTTGTGTGCAGCAACATTCCCTATAGTCGTCGTAACTTGTATTTCTTTCGAAGTTAGACTTGATTGTTCGCTATTTTTTTCCTTCAATGGCTCATTTATTTATAGTAATCTATGTTCAAACAGTTCGTGGTAACGAACTGTAGTAAGGAGCGACCCGGCTCAATAGTAACCAAAACTATAAAAAATGGAATTTCGATACCAATAGTTACATAAAAAAAATCGCATTTTAATGCCGATTTTAAATATATAAGTTTCATCAAGATTAGTCTTACCCATCAAAAGTTAAGAGCCTGAGAAAATTGCTTCATTTTAGAAAATAGGGGAAAACACCCCCTAAAAGTCATACAATCTTAACGAAAATCACACCATCAAATTCAGCGTATCAGGGAACTTCATTGTAGATGTTTCAAGCTCTTATCTACAAAAATGTGGAATTTCGCATTTTTGCCAGAAGACAAATCACGGATGCGTGTTTATTTGTTTTTTTGTTGTTTTTTTTTCCAGAGGTGATTGTATCGACCCAGTGGTCCTAGAATGTCGCGAGAGAGCTCATTTTAACGGAAATTAAAAGTTCTAGTGTCCTTTTTAAGTGACCAAAAAAATTGGGTTGCACCTAGGCCCCCTCCCACGCTCATTTTTCCCCAAAGTCGCCGGATACAAATTCTGAGATACCCTTTTTATTCACCATTGTCGAAAAACCTAATAAATATGTCTTTGGGGACGACTTACTCGCCCGCAGTCCCCGTGGGAGGGGCTACAAGTTACAAACTTTGACCTGTGTTTACCTATAGTAATGATTACTGGGAAGTGTACAGGCGTTTTCAGGGGGATATTTTTGGTTTGGGAGGGGATTTGGGGGGGTTATGTGGGAGGATCTTTCCACGGAGGAACTTCTCATGGGGTAAGAGACTTTCAATGAAGGGGGCGCAGGATTTTCTAGCATTATTTAAATAAAAACAATGAAAAAACAAATATTAAAAGTTTTTTTCTACTGAAAGTGAGGAGCAACGTTAAAACTTAAAACGAGTATAAAATATAACTCATATGAGGGGATTACCTCCTCGTAATACCTCGATCTTTACGCTAAAGTATTTTTAGTAATTACGACTATTTATTCTACGGCCTTTGTGATCCAGGGGTCATTCTTAAGGAATTGGGACAAAATTTAAGCTTTAGTGTAAAGAGCGAGCTATCGACGATGGGTGAACCCCCTCAAAAACGCAATAAGAACATACGAATATAGAAGTTCGTTACGTAAGTTAATTCGTAAGTTACGTATATTTTTTACTAATGAAAACGTTCGTAAAAAATTAAAAGTTCTAGTTGCCTTTTTAAGTAATCAAAATTGGAGGGCAACTAGGCTTCCTCTCTCGCTCCTTTTTTCTCTTAATCTTCCGATTAAAATTATGAGAAAGCCATTTAGCCAAAAATAAATTTGCAAATTTCGTTTTAATTATGTATATGCGGAGAGCCAAGATTAAAACATGTATTAATTAAAAACATCCAGAAATTAAATAAAAAAACAAGTTTTTTTTAAATGAAAGTAAGGAGCGACATTCAAACTTAAAACGAACAGAAATTTCTCCATATATGAAAGGGGCTGCCTCCTCATCAAGGCCCCGCTCTTTACGCTAAAGTTTTTTACTGTTTTAAAAAGAAGAGTTGAGAAAAAGAATCAAACTTTAGCGTAAAGAGCGGGGCGTTGATGAGGAAGCAGCCCCTTTCGTATATGGAGTAATTTCTGTTCGTTTTAAGTTTTAATGTTGCTCCTTACTTTCAACTTTTTTTTTTATTTAATCTTTTACATAGGGTCCATTAATTACGTAGGATCCAGTAAAAAGAACAATTATACTATAAATCAATACAAGCACATTTTTAAAACTTTTTTTACCCCCTTCCCCCCCCCCTCCAGCTTCCTTTTGCTCCCTAAGTCAAAGTTCGGAATCTACTTGACCTTCCCTTCTAATATATCCTCAAAGTTTTTAATGAGTCAATTAAACTTTTATTTTGCACCCTTTCGCCATTCTTGAGATACTGCAAATACACCCTTTTGACAGTCTGGATGAACAAAGTATCTTTTGATTTAGTTCATCACCTCTTTTTAATATTTTCAGTAACTTTCAACTTAATACCTTAGTCTTTACAAATAAGCCCATTTGACAACCTGAAGGCACATAGTGCCCTTTGATTTACTTCAACATACCCTGAAAATTTCCACTTAATACTAAACGAACATATTGCGGATAAGGGTACTCCGATGTTGCACATATATTGTTTTGAAAATACGGATGCTCAGATGCATATGGTGTTTTTTGTTGTTTTTTTTTTTAATTTAAATCAACATTCTCTTCAACGCTACCTAGAGATTAAAACGTAATACCCTAAGCCGTGTTTAAGATATTGCATATATGCCCTTTTGGAAGCCTGGATGAACATAACGTCTTTTAATTTAATTTTACTGCCCCCCCCAACGTACCATAGAAGTTTCCACTTAAAACCCTTAGCTACTCCTGAGTTACTGCAGATACGCCCATTTAGCAAAATCTATCAAAATTATGATTTTCAAGTATGGAGAGACCTAAGATAGGTCCCAAGGGCAAAAACTTTATTTTGTTTGTTTTTTATAAAGAATTTGATACACTTTGAAAAAGCAGAATTTTAGTGTGTAGTTAATGATATGTTGGCGAAAAAATATAAATCATTTATTTCCCTTCTATAGAATATAAAAAATAATTTTATCTTCGTGTTGAAGATATGCAAATTAAGATCAAGAAGTTTATGATAGAATGCAAATTCAACAAGTTTGAGTTAGGCAAAAGCATTGAAAGTCATGTTACGTGCTAATTATATAACTAATCATGCAACAAATCGGTAGCGAAATAGCAATTAACCTTAACATGGTGTCCCAAAGACCGTCTCACTGGCAATATGATTTGTTGTAAGTACAGTCAGTACATCAGATAGACCTTTTTTCTCAGAAATATAATCTCCAAGGAAGATAATGGGTACGACTATAAATAAGTTGGTAATACACTAATAATTAAAATAATAATAGCCTATACAAGCCCAAAATGACTTTCTCTTGCCATTTTTAATATACAAATAAAAGTTAAAATAGGGAAAGTACTACATACTAAATACTAATACGTAGGTATGAAAAATACCTACATGCAGGGGCGTAATTTGCTATTAAGAGGGGGAAACTACCTACCCAAGACCCAAGTTTTCCCCAGCCAGACCTCAGTCCCCCTCTCCAGCTGAAATCTAGTTTTTGCAAAAAATCTTGTCAAAATTAAGATTTTCTGCATAATTCAAGTATCCAGAGAAACAGGTCAGTTTTCTTCAGTATATCTTTGCCTTTATGTCAACATATGACTCGCTTTTCGGTTTTAACTGTCATTTTCACTTGATTTTGGGAAAATTAGGTGCAACTTAAATGAATAAATTATCTTAAAAGTGAAACTTAAATTGAATGTGTAAATCAAACTGAAAATGAAAAGAAATTTGTTACTATTAAAGAATAAATGAAACACATATAGTTTTCACTACAAAAAAGAGTTTAGCTGGTGCCCCCTTCCCAAATTGTAAAAGTCTAAATCCCACTGCGTAACTGGCACTTTACTGAAAACGAATTATATTACAAATATTGTCTTTTGTACTTATTTCAACATTAAAAATATAAATTACAGTGAAATAAAATTTTGAACTCATGAGCTTTCAGCAATTAATATCATTTGTTTTCAAAATTTCGGTTGAATTTTATTTGTTCTTTTCAAGACTGTTCAAAACATATAGTTTTCAGTAAAGCATCAACGCCGTAGGCTTTTGACTTTTATAGCTAGGGAAGGGGGCCCCCTTCCCAAATTGTAAAAGCCTAAATCCCACTGCGTAACTGGCACTTTATTGAAAACGAACTATATTACAAATATTGTCTTTTGTACTTATTACAACAATAAAAATATAAATTACAGTGAAATAAAATCTTGAACTCATGAGCTTTCAGCAATTAATATCATTTGTTTTCAAAATTTCGGTTGAATTTTATTCGTTCTTTTCAAGACTGTTCAAGACATATAGCTTTCAGTAAAGCATCAACGCCGTAGGCTTTTGACTTTTATAGCTAGGGAAGGGGACATTAGCCAAACTTGTGTGTAGTGGTTTTTGATCGTTTTAGACTTGACTTCTATATTTAATTTATTTTACGCGTTTTAAGATTTATTTTCTTTTTGGTATTAACTTTAGGCATTAACTTTTAGGGCATATTGGGGGAGTGGGTCATAGACTAACTGAAAAGTAATATTTACCGCCATGTTGCTAAATGGGCGTATCTACAGTATCTCAGGAGTAGCTAAGGGTTTTAAGTAGAAACTTCTAGGGCACGTTGGGGGGTGGGGTTGTAAAACTAAATTAAAAGAAGCTATTTTCATTCAGGTTTCCAAAAGGGCATATATGCAATATCTTAAACATGGCTTAGGGTATTACGTTTTATCTCTATGTACGTTGAAGAGAACGTTGATTTAAATAATAATAATAAAAAAAAAACACCATATACATCTGAGCATCCGTATTTTCAAAACAGTATATGTGCAACATCGGAGAACCCTTATCCGCAATGTCTGTAATACGTACGTTTAGTATTAAGTGGAAATTTTCAGGGTATGTTGAAGTAAATCAAAGGGCACTATGTGCCTTCAGGTTGTTAAATTGGCTTATTTGTAAAGACTAAGGTATTAAGTTGAAAATTACTGAAAATATTAAAAAGAGGTGTTGAACTAAATCAAAAGATACTTTGTTCATCCAGACTGTCAAAAGGGTGTATTTGCAGTATCTCAAGAATGGCGAAAGGGTGCAAAATAAAGGTTTAATTGACTCATTAAAAACTTGAGGAAATATTAGAAGGGACGATCAAGTAGATTCCAAACTTTGACTTAGGGAGCAAAAGGAAGCTGTAGGGGGGAGGGGGTAAAAAAAGTTTAAAAATGGGCTTGTATTGATTTATAGCAAAAACAAAAGCGCAAGAATTATTCTTATTTTGAATCCACTTATTTGAGTAATATTCCCCGTACTCATCCTATTGTAGAACGATTATTAAGGGAAGGGTTGCCCACAATATAAATAGGAAGTCTAAGTCTTGTTGTCATCGCGATCAAAAACTCATACCTGGAGGTTTAGAGTCTTCAACCTTGAGCAAAAAAGAATTCAGACTTTTGTATGGGTTGCATTGATGTGCCTATTTTTTCTTTTTTTTTGCCAGGCGTATTGGTATGAAATTAGTGGAGCTAAGTTAGGAAAGTATATGGGTGAGGGGCAAAATTTATTTTCAAAATCTAGAGAGAGGCAATCTTGTTGTTTTTCGATTTTTTTCCAGTGACAATGTCAAAAAAGGCTATTTTTCATTATCCTCCCCCCAAAAAAAGGTATTTTTCAAAATATACAGGAGGATCTAGGAAAAGGGAGCAAATACCCTCAAAGTGTAAATGTAACGTCTAGACTATGTTACTTACATATCATGAAAGTCTGTTGGTAATGTCGTTTGAAAAGGACCTAATGTTGCTGGAACACGAAATGCTAAAAAATACTTCAAGTTTTTTTTTCCTATTAAACGGCTTAGAGTGTGTTTAGCGAGGGCAGTTTCTAGGCATTGAAGACACCTATAAGTAAGTAAGTAAGGATGACGGCACTAGATCCTTAAGGTCCAAACCGATGGTGCTGATCTCCGTTTCGTGACCCTTCAGCCAGGAAGTACAATGGGGAACTGGGGCCAGCCATCCTGTGCTTTCGCACATCCTTCCAGGTGTGAAGACACCTGACAGGAATGTTAAGCACAAAATAATAACTATACAACACTTTAAATTTATAGCTTTAATAAAAATTTAATTTCAAAGTAATACAAATTTTGTAATAAGATAGACACTTTTTCCAAGGGTTATATGTTATGGATAAATGCACCATCGCATGGTAGTAAAGTCTCTAGAACCAGGAACTAGGACTGAATACTAACAGCCTCATCATACAGTCCATGGTAACAAGCTGTAAGCAAGAAGCGACTGGGGCTAATAATAAGCCAAACTCTAAAAGAGGATGAGAATTAATATACCAAACGGATTGACTTTTTTGCTGATTCCGAATATATAAAATTTACTAGGTTTAAGGCCAGCCACCAAAAGCTGCGAGCCTGATTTGTGAAAGAGGGGTGGAAATCCCCCAAAAGGCAAATGTTCGCACCATTTTGTCCCCCGAGAAGGCAAATCACACAATTTTATTCAGTGTATCAGAGGACCCAAATGTAAAGGTTTCACACTCTTATCTACAAAAATGTGGAACTTCGCCATTTTTTTCCCATAAGAAAGATAACGGATGCATGTTCATTTGTTGTCATTTTTTCCCCTTTGCCTCTCACTCAGACTATCTCTCTTGGCTTTTTTCCCAATTGGCCATGGCTTTATTGGCGACTTGAATTGCCATCAAGCCATGGCTAATTGGAGCAAAAGCAAAGGCAGATAGTCTGAGTGAGAGGGAAAGCTAGCATAAGCCTTTTTCAGAAAGGTAGCAGGCTTTGCCTCTCATTTTGAGTATCTGTCTTGACTTTGTCTCCAATTAGCCATGGCTTTATTGGCGAATTGAATTGCCATCAAGCCATGGCTAATTGGAGCAAAAGCAAAGGCAGATAGTCTGAGTGAGAGGGAAAGCTAGCATAAGCCTTTTTCAGAAAAGTAGCAGGCTTTGCCTCTCATTTTGACTATCTGTCTTGACTTTGTCTCCAATTAGCCATGGCTTTATTGGCCACTTGAATTGCCATCAAGCCATGGCTAATTGGAGCAAAAGCAAAGGCAGATAGTCTGAGTGAGAGGGAAAGCTAGCATAAGCCTTTTTCAGAAAAGTAGCAGGCTTTGCCTCTCATTTTGACTATCTGTCTTGACTTTGTCTCCAATTAGCCATGGCTTTATTGGCGACTTGAATTGCCATCAAGCCATGGCTAATTGGAGCAAAAGCAAAGGCAGATAGTCTGAGTGAGAGGGAAAGCTAGCATAAGCCTTTTTCGGAAAAGTAGCAGGCTTTGCCTCTCATTTTGACTATCTGTCTTGACTTTGTCTCCAATTAGCCATGGCTTTATTGGCGACTTGAATTGCCATCAAGCCATGGCTAATTGGAGCAAAAGCAAAGGCAGATAGTCTGAGTGAGAAGGAAAGCTAGCATAAGCCTTTTTCAGAAAAGTAGCAGGCTTTGCCTCTCATTTTGACTATCTGTCTTGACTTTGTCTCCAATTAGCCATGGCTTTATTGGCGACTTGAATTGCCATCAAGCCATGGCTAATTGGAGCAAAAGCAAAGGCAGATAGTCTGAGTGAGAGGGAAAGCTAGCATAAGCCTTTTTCAGAAAAGTAGCAGGCTTTGCCTCTCATTTTGACTATCTGTCTTGACTTTGTCTCCAATTAGCCATGGCTTTATTAGCGACTTGAATTGCCATCAAGTCATGGCTAACTGGAGCAAAAGCAAAGGCAGATAGTCTGAGTGAGAGGGAAAGCTAGCATAAGCCTTTTTCAGAAAAGTAGCAGGCTTTGCCTCTCATTTTGACTATCTGTCTTGACTTTGTCTCCAATTAGCCATGGCTTTATTGGCGACTTGAATTGCCATCAAGCCATGGCTAATTGGAGCAAAAGCAAAGGCAGATAGTCTGAGTGAGAGGGAAAGCTAGCATAAACCTTTTTCAGAAAAGTAGCAGGCTTTGCCTCTCATTTTGACTATCTGTCTTGACTTTTTCTCCAATCAGCCATGGTTTTGTTTTAATTTCCGAAATCCGAGTCCAGTGATTTTTGAATTAAAATCAAGTTACCATCAGGCATGGTGATTGTATTGAATCAATGGTCCTAAAAGGTCAGGAGAGAGTTGTTGGAACGGAAAGTAAAAGTTCTAGTGCTCTTTTTAAGTAAACAAAAAGATTGTGCTACGGGAAAGTGGCGTTTTCTGCCATTTTGTGGTGCTAAACTACGATTTTCCCATGGTGGACTAAGCTAAAATTGCTTGAAAATTCTGAGACAGACGATCAATTTACAAGCATAATTAAATAAGAAAAACACGTTTTTTTAACTGCAAATAAGGAGCGACATTAAAACTTAAAGTGAACAGAAATTCCGTATATTTAAAGGGTTGTCCCCTCCTCAACACCCCGCTCTTTACGCTAAAGTTTGACTCTTTGTTACAACTCTACTTTTTAAAACAATAAAACTACTTTAGCGTAAAGAGCGAGGTGTTGAGGAGGGGACAACCCTTTAAAAACCCTTTTTTTCTTTTCATTTTAAGTTTTAATGTCGCTCCTTACTTGGAGTTAAAAAAAACCTGTTTTTCTTATTTAATTTCTGAATGTTTTTGAATTAATGGATGTTTTGATTTTGGCTCACTGCGCATAATTAAAACAAAATTTGCATAGTATTTTTTTTTTTAGCTAAATCGCCTTCTCATAGTTTTGATCGGACGATTTTGATTAAAAAAAACGGTGGGGGAGGAGGCCTAGTTGCCCTCCAATTTTTGGTTACTTAAAAACGCAACTAGATTCTTTTATTTTTTTTATGAAAGTTTTTGTTAGTAATAAACATGCGTACCTTACGAATTAACTTACGTAACAAACTTCTATATTTATTTATTTTTATTATGTATATAAGGGGGTTTGCCCCCTCGTCAATACCTTGCTCTTTACACCAAAGCTTGGATTGTGTCCCAAATCTTTAAGAATGAGCCCTGAATCACAAAGGCTGTTGAACAATTAGTTGAAATTACTAAAAATACATTAGCGTAAAGAGCAAGGTACTGTGAAGGAGACAAATCCCCTTATATACGTAATATATTATGTTCGTTTTAAGTTTTAATGCTGCTCATTACTCCCAGTTGAAAAAAATATTCATTTTCTCATTGTTTTTTTTTTTAATAATGTTAGAAAATCCTGAGCCACCATCATGGAAATTTTATTCCCTCGTGATAAGTTCCTCTGTGGGAATATCCTCCCACGTAACCCTGTTCCCCCGACCCAGTCCCACCCCAACGCGACAAAATCCCCCCTGAAAACGTCCGTACACTTCACATAATAAACATTACTATATGTGAGCCATGGTCAAAGTTTGTAACTTGCAGCCCCTCCCCCGGGGAGTGTGGGGGATTAAGTCCCCAAAGACATAGTTATTAGGTTTTCGAATAAGCTAAACAGAATGGCTATCTCAAAATTTGGATCCGGTGACTTTGGGGAAAAAGTGTGCGTTCGAGGGGGCCTAGGTGCCCTCCATTTTTTTTGGTCACTTAAAAAGGGCACTAGAACTTTTAATTCTGTTAGAATGAACCCTCTTGCGATATTATAGGACGACTGGGTTTATACGAACATCCCTGGGAAAAAAAAAAAAAACAAATAAACACGCCTCTCGTATCTGACTTCTGGCAAAAAATACAAAATTTCACATTTTCATATATAGGAGCTTGAAACTTCTATAGTAGAGTTCTTTAATACACTGAATCTGATGGTGTGATTTTTGTTAAGATTCAATGACTTCTAGGGGATGTTTTCCCCTATTTTTAAAATAAGGCAAATTTTCTCAGTTTCTTAACTTTTAATGAGTTAAACCAAACTTGATGAAACTTATATATTTAAAATCAGCATTAAAATGTGATTTTTTTTGTGTAACTATTGGTATCAAACTCCGTTTTTTAGAGTTTCGGTTACTATTGAGCCGGGTCGCTCCTTACTACAGTTCGTTACCACGAACTGTTTGAAAATGTGGAATTTTGTATTTTTTGCCAAAAGAAAGATCACAGATGCGTGTTTCTTTGTCTTTTTTTCTTCCCAAGGGCGTCGTACCGACCCGGTGGTCCTAGAATACCGCGAGAAAGTTCATCCGAACCGAAACTAAAAATTCTAGTGCCCTTTTTAAGTGACCGAAAAAATTGAGGGGGGGGGGCAACTAGGCCCTCTATCCTGCTCATTTTTTCCCAAAGTCACTCGATCAAAATTTTTAGTTACAGTTCTATTTATATTTATATTTTTTATATTGTAACCGAAAGTACTGCATGATGGTGTATTCGTCCCTGAAAAGTCACGTAGTCCATAAAAGAGAATGGTTAATATGGACATTTATCTTATTGCTTGATTTAACTAAGTTGATTTGCTGGATTTTATATGAATTTATGGTCAGTGATGTATAATTGCGCATCAGCTATTATAAAGGTGAGGTGGAGGGTCATTGCATAGGTGGGGGATAGGACAGGCGCTTAAAATGATTTCAGTTACCAAATGGTCTAGCTCTCCTTGAGCCTTCTTATTATCATAGAAAGGGGCATGGGGGAATGGGGTAGGAATTAAGGTTTCTCTTCATTTAGTCTAAGCCTGAACAGGAGTGCTGAGGTGTGATACTGTCCTTCTTATTGCAGAAAAATGTTTCTGAAATTTATGTTAGGTTCTATTTCATGGCTCCAAATAGGCTCCATATAGGAGCCTATTCCAAATAGGCTTTATTTAACTAATCGGATTTGCTTCGTATTTCAAAAATTATTGTTTTTTGAAATATGAAGGAGTGCGAGTGCAAGGAGTGCGTTTTAAAACACTCAAATATCCTTAAGTTTTAAGTTTTCAGATATATATCAAATATTAAGATCAAATATTTTAGTCTCAATTGATCTCAAATCAATATTTGATCTCAAATATTTTCAGATCAAATATTAAGTTTTCAGATAAATATTGAATGAGTTCTGGGGAGGGCGGAGGTAAAAATGAATATCTAATCGCTCAATACTTTGAATATTTTGGTCTACGCCTCTATTATTGGTGCTGAGGAGGGGGTATTAGGGCCCTTTGCAACAATCTTTTTCTATGTAGTATAAAATATTACATTCATATGCCTACCGGCAGAGAAATGGAAAAGGTGAATAGATCATATGCCTCAACAGGAAATTTTTTAGGGGGGGGGGGGTTGCAAGTGCTACCAGGAAGTTTGTTTTAAGTGATTTTAAATGTCAGTATTTCTCTTTTCCTGTTTATAAATAAAGTTTAAATGCATTTAAACATGCAATAAAACGTATTGAAACGCCAATGCATTTAAATATATGTATACAATGTAATCAAAGATGAGAGAACCCAATTACAGGGGTTGCGTTGGCCTCACCGGCGCAAAGGATGAAAAGCCACGCATAATTTCCATCCATATGAACAACAATTCCGCTTTGTGTCATTTCGAAATTCCCGTAGTAAAAACGTAAATAAGAATTTTGTCAAAATATTTAGTTTTCGTCGAAAATTCCGACTAAATATTCAAATTTTGCCAGAATTTTTAATTACAGTCGAACTTTTTACTTCTTAAGCAAAAAATCGAAAAAGCGGGACTGACCAATTAATTTGCAATTAAGACGGCTCTAGCCGTCAGTATATCTCGGTTAGGTCTGGGCGTGATTTGAAAACCGATCAAAAATTAGATTTAAAAAAGAAGATTTTTCAATCGAAAGTAAGAAGCAACATTAAACTTAAAACGACCAGAATTCTCTAGTATATGGGGGAGGCTGCTCCTTCCTCAATCCCAAACTCTTTACGGAAAATATTACCTTTTGTCCCAATCCTTTAACAACGACTGTTGAAACACAAGGGCCGTTGAATTAGAATAATAAGCTTTTTTAAACCACTAAAAAACTTTAGGGTAACAAGCTGGGGTTGAAAAAAGGGCAGTCTCCCTCATATACGGAATAATTTCTGTTCATTTTAAGTTTTAATGTTGCTCTTTACTTTCAGCTGAAACACTTTTTTTTTATTTAATACCAGCTGTAAACCCATTCAATCTAGATTTTTGGTCAATTTTTTCTTGGCCCTAGCCTCTTTTATGTAACTTCAAACCGACATTAGAACTTTAAATTCCTACTCAAATTATCTGTCTCCGACAATCTACGACGTTCATCGATAGGAAATAAAATGAACATATATAAGTGACAACCTTCCTCAAAATTAGTTTAAAAGAACTTTAAAAAAAAAAATCAAAGAAAAGTAATAAGCAATATTAATGCCTGAAACGAGAAAAATAAAGCCATATATTAAGTAAAACTCAAAACGAGGAAAAACAAGCTTAATATGAGCAGAAACTAAGTAAAGAGAAACAAAATGAATAAACCCATCAAATTTGAAAATAACGGATTTTACTATGAATAAACGGGGCCTCAGTCAGTGACTAGGAGAGTTTTAAAAAGAAACCTCACCTCACCTCACAGCAGCGAAAAAAGCAAGGCTGGCATTAAAAACCTGTTTTTAAATCATTTTCTTTCATTTCATTGAATTGCCTCGTTTCATAACAATTTATTTTTCAGTCATGGTTGAACTTCGCTGAGGTAAAGATGCTGGGACTGTTTTGAAAAATTGTTCATTTTAGTTTTATTGATATTATCCTCTCGTAAGTTGTTTTTTCTTATTTGTATTGCTGAGGACGACCCTCGGACATAGGGCCGAAATATTCATTCTAATTTGTTTCCCACTGTCTTAAAAAATTCCCTATTGTTCTTCTTGTTTTTGGTGTTTGGCATTTTGATGGACTTTGGAACACGAACTTTTGGACTTTTTTCAAGGACTTTGTTCTATGGAATACGACAAAGGCTATGGGAGAGCATGAAATTAAATGGAAAAGTAAAAATCTCCTAGACTTAGATTAGGGAGATGTCAAGTATGGTTTTGAAACATAGGCGCCTTGGAATACAAAAGAAGATCTGTTAAATGTTTTCCAGAGGAATTGTCAACAAATAATTTGGATGGATATTTAACTAACCGTATGTCAAAAAAGCTATATCAAACATGTGGTTTTATCCTATTTTCTAGGACTATAATGAGAGAAAGGTTGAGATGGATAGGACACATCTTGCGGATGAAAGGTGTACAATTGCTTTAGATTGTTCTTTTCGGCCATCCTTCTTGTACCAAACGAAAAGTTTGTCGTCCCAAATGGGATGCAAGAGGTCACAAGGAAGGATTTAAAGAAAATTGGAACTTTAGGGAGGGAGAAGAGATGAAAGTTTCAAATAGATTGAGGCCGAGGAAGGGTGCCCAAAACTATGTAAACTGATAATATTAGTTTAGCAAATTTATTTAACGAAAAACTGGTGTCTGGGAAAGAGTATTTGGATTAGCTAAAACAAAACCACTAAATCAGTTCTAAAGAATCAACTTGTAAAAATGTAAATGATAAAAAAACATGTTATTTTAAGGTTTTTAAGGGATTATAGCTCGTAATTTGAGTTTTTGGTCCTAATATGCAAAAGAAGAATATTCTATTTTGTCTAGACTTGCCAAAATCCAACACCACCTGATCCCTAAGAAGTTTACTCTCAAATCTAATGCCCTTTCATTCTGTTCCTTGTTTATAGCCTACTATTCGGTGGGCTACAAAGACATGAATTCCTTTTTCCTGTTATAATGCTGTAAATTTTACAAATTGGAGAGGAAATTTAGTTTTTAGTTTCATGATCGTCATACCGGGAAAAAACAAGCTCCACAGCGCTGATAATGCAAAAAGAACAAAAACTAAAAAGATGACTACTAATTCAGTAGCATTCCTCTGCAATACAACTAGAACAGGCAAAAAAGGTAAAGGATACGGCATTAGACTTTACAGTCCGTACCGGCGGTGCTGATCTCCGTTTCTTGGCCCTTCAGCCAGGAAGTGCAATGGGGGGTTGGGGGCCAGCCATCCTGTGCTTTCACACACCCTTCCTGTTTACCTTCCCCAGATTTCTCCAGGTACCCATTTAGAGCTGGGTCAACTCTGGCTAAGTTTACTGAGTCACGCCACTGACCCCCGTCCCAAACCGAAGAATTGGATACACTGGGATTCGAACCCGCGTCCTCTCAGACAAGGGATCCCGAATCCTGCGCACCAACCCACACGGCCAGGACGGCTTTTTTTTCAACTAGAATAGGCCTACTTTGTAATCCATCGTCCAGCATTCCCTGCAAAGTACTATTGTTTTGGAAATTTTTTTTTAATGTTTTTCTTAAATTCAGTTTTAATGAGACTTTTTATATACTTTGGAGGACAGGGTCAAACCCAAGCTTACTCCCCTCCGGTAAAATTATAGCAAACAGTATTACTGGCTTTCGTATAAAGTGAATATACCACTTGATGCCTTTTTTATGCTCTTTACAAATATAATAATCGCTTCTACCGGAAATTCAGATTTAAGCACTTTTTGACCTCTTAAAAATGACCTAAATATGGGGTATAAAAAAGGCTTAAAACATAGCTCTCAAACTTTATAACATTGGACTCAAACTTACTGTTACATTATAAACCCATTTTTTTAATGCTATATTATCCACAAGCACTGATTTTCCACAATTAAATTGGATAAATAAATTTTATCAATGTTATGGCGTTTTCGGTCGTTTTTTACAAAATAATAGAATATTTGAAATCGCAATTCTGTAATAGTTTAGAAACAAATTTGGGCTATATATTTGCACATCAGGGGGGTGGGGGTAAAGCATAGCATATATTAAATATGTAAACTAACCATTGCTGTACTTAATATAGTTAAATTTATAGCAAACAGTATAACTGGCATTCATAATAGCCGGCTTTCAGATTTTTGACCAAAAACACATGCTTTTATTTAAAATTCGATGTCAAGGAAGAAGAAAACATCATAACATTGGAAAAATTAATTTATTCAAATTAATATTGGAAAATCAGTGCTTGTGGATTATATAACATTAAAAAAAAATGGATCTATAATGAAACAGTAAGTTTGAGATCAATGTTATAAGATATATAAGGTTCAAGACCAATTTTCTTAGCCTTTATAGTACCCCATATTTAGGTCATTTTTAAGCGGTCAAAAAGTGCTTAAATCTGAATCTCCGGTAGAAGCGATTATTATACTCGTAAAGAGCATAAAAAAAGGCATTGAGTGGTGTATTCACTTTATACAAAAGCCAGTAATACTGTTTGCTATAAATTTACCCTCCCCTCCTGGGTAACGCTACTGTCTGTGTGACGTTCTAGCTAGGAACAATAAGATAAATGCGAAACCACTATTTGGCTAATATTTTAAAATTGAAAAGAATGTTTTACTTAAGAGGTACTCTTTAAAGTGGAATTAAGAGTAGTGGCATTAAAACTAAATTTTATGATTGTCTTCTAGAGGTTCTGAATGCAATGCCAGTGAGGCGAAAGGAAGTGGGATTAAAAAAGATCCCCAGCAGGAGCTAATCATTTCCATATTTGTTTTTTTTGGGGAGGGGCTAGTGTTTTGGGTTATTTACAAAAAAAAACTTTAAAAACACATCAAAATCTATTTATATGCATTTTTTACGCTTGTAAGAGTCGGATAAACATTTCGGGGGGGGGGAGTCGAATGGGTTGAAAACCCCTAGCCATTACCATTAGCACTATTAAACAAATTTTTCTTTCATTTCACAAGTCTATTACATCTTCAGTGAGTTTGTCCTATTACCTTCCCAGACTTATCATGTAATTTCCTTGTAATTTCGCATTCTATATAGGGCATTTAAATCCCTACAGTGTGTGATGGACCGCTGATACACCCTTGAATCCTGACTCTAACGTACGTAACTGGTAATTTTAATTAAAATTAATACTCTTTCGTGAAATTCTCTTTAACAGGCTAAAGAAAAATAAGCAGGTTAAAGTATTTGTATTTAGCCCAGTGTCTTTCTTTTGAATATCTGTCAAACTATTGTTATTCCGAGAGGTCGAAAATTGAATTATGGAAACATCAAAAACAAGATGAACAATAGGAAATTCTTTTCGCAAGACAATGGAAATCTAATTTTAATGAATATTTCGGCCACATTTCCAAGGGCCGTCCTCAGAAAAACATGTATATATAGAAGAAGAAAAACTTACAACAACATACGACCAATAGAACTAAACTGAAATTCTTTTAAAACGGTCCCAGCATCCTGACTTCAGCAAAGTTCAACCAGGACTCTAAACATCAAAAACAAAAACATTAATTCAAATTAGATTTCCACTGTCTTGCGAAAAGAATTTCCTATTGTTCTTCTGGTTTTTGATCTTTGTGATGGAAAGGCAATGTGGTCTTCGTCGCTATTTAAGAACCATGGAAAACCGGTGGCGTGTGCCACGTGGGATGAATTCTACCATTCCTCGCATGAAGATGCACGAGGTGGTGGAAATGGCAAGTTTGCCACTTTTAGCGAAACAAGCGACGCTCTGAAATATATAACAGATGGCGGTGAGTCGGCGACGGCTTGGGATATTAGTTTTATGGTCAGAATGTTTTTGTTCACGATAATTTCTTATCAGAAAGTTCACTTTGATTCTAGCTCAACTTGGTTAGCATAGTTTCTTATGGTAGTGAAATAAAATATCGACAGGAGACAAACCTGGACACTCAATAAGCATGCTTTTAAGTAATAAAAACATAACGTCTGTATATCATATAGTGGTAGAAAAATTTCTATTAGCAAACACTAGATCATTTCAACTTAAACAATCCTTAATATACTGGATCGAGATAATAAGAATAAATATTCTTAAGAGCTCTTAAATAGTTTAATATACTGAAAAACTACAATAGTTTTCTTAAAAAGAACTCCTTTTCTAAATTTGCCCCTCTCCCTTTTAGGAAAGTATTTGCAAGAATGTTCCATTTGATGAACTTCCAAGGACCCCCTTGGTACAATGATAGACGTTCAATACTTGAAAGACAAGCTTGGAAAATGGCATAGGAATTTTGTTTCACTAAACCATTCAGAAAGGGGCACACTATTTGCCTTTAAGTCCATTATAATGTATACAAATATAAAAGCCCATTTTCGTATATTAAAGCTAGTTATTTTGGTTAATTGTTATCTTGACTGGTGTAACTATAACTATGGTATAATCTGGCATTATTGCTTGAGAATTATGTAAAATCAAGAATAACATTGTGGGAGTGGGATGAACTGCCTTCCTATATAAAACTCTCTTTTTTCCTGTTTTTATAAAAAAAATCTTTTTCTCCCACCATCCTAAATTTTCTTTAATTGGCACCTCTGTGCCCCTATCTTGGTAGAGTGGTGCCAATGTGACTACCCACATTTTGTATGATGGCTTTGTTTTAGCCATAAACGGAGGAGGAGGAAGAAACAGGAACTCTGAACAGCAAATTTGTAAATTTGGTGATAAGATAAGATTTATTTAAAAAAAAGGCTATTGCAAGCCCAAAAGGGCCGAATTCGCACTTTAGTGTCAGTACAAAATTATAGAATTGCTATCAATAGAACGATAATTGTCAGATGACAAGGCACCCTTATCCTCAAGGGTGTATCCAGGATTTTGTCCAGGAGGAGCTATTTCGGGGGAGACTGGATGTTTTACACCAAAAATTTCAAAAGTGCCTAGAAAATTCGTTTATATCCGTTTTTGTTACGGTTTTACGAGTCAGAAAAAATTCAAGGGTTCAAACTCGGTACCCTTCCCCTCTGGATACGGTTACCCTGTAAATTCATTATTACCAATTGGCTCAGAAACCAACCCATTGTTATTTTTAATCTTTTTCCGAGCATGTAAGCAATGGATTAAATACAGCTTCTAACTCGATTTTTTTTTTTTTCAAATATTTGTGGTTGTACTCTAGCAATAAGCACATACATAGCAAATTTTGGGGAAAGGCAGAGCTTCTGGGGAGAGGGGCCAAAAGTAAGACTGAAAAAGAGAGAATTTCAAGAAACTGCCAAGTTTTTGAGGGACGGAGACACCGTCCGGAAGGCCCCCCGTTGTTAGCTTTTGTTTTGTTAACCCGCTAATGACGATTAAAGTTACTTGGTGTATCATTTTGTTTTTCGGGAAGTATCACCGAATCAGTGATTTCGAGAAATACCACTCCTTCAATTTAATGGACTGTAGACAGTTCGTCTATCACTTACGTTCAAGCGCGAGCTATCAGCATTCAAGATCTTCAAACAAACCTTCCTTAGACACACCTCCTGCCACGGGTAGCATCTAACTACCGACAAATCAGATCTCAGAAACAATCGTATGCTACCATGGTAGCTTCTTCTCTGATTATGGGTAGTCTCGTGGTGACAAGCAGACAATAGACAATATGAATTTGTGTTTTCCTGGGTTTGTACCCAGCTTACCGGCTATGATACCACCACCAATATTACCCTTACAGGAAACTTTGAGGCCACCTCTATGGCCATATGGTCAGTGGCTGAAGCCACCGATAGACCACAATAAAGAAATATTGCTTCGGCTTGATATGCATTTTCATCAAGAGACCTTGCTAAACCAAAGAATTTTGCTTCACAATCAGCTGCTACAACATAAGCTTCAACTGTCTAAGACCCTAGAAACAGCAGACACTTGGATACTAATGCCAGATGTGTTTGATACAGTGATTACCGGCAAAAACGTAGAACTTATTGCAAAACAACCAATTCATCGAGGACAAAAATATCTTCCTTCAAGTGGTGTTGCTCGGTTTGGTCTGTTACCGAAGGAATCTAGCCAAGAAAGAAGCCAGGTATGATACCACGGTCTATATTCATTATTTTCTGGAACTAACAATGTAATATGTTATGGCTGCAGAGCAGTGGCGTAACTTCGTCAGAATCCTAGGGGGTGGCAACCTTGGTATACGATCAATAGATATTGACTGAGGTTGTATGAGCTATTAGACCCAAATCAAGTGAAAATAACAGAGGAAAAATGAAGAATAAACCATATAGTACTATAGAGGCAAATATATACTAAAGAAAACTGGCCCGTTTCTCTGGATACTTGAATTATTCAGGCTTATCTTAGTCATAACAAGATTTTTGAAGGAACTAAATTTTAGCTGAGGGGGCAAACTGGGGTCTCGGGGAGCAAACTAGGGTCTTGAAGGGGCAGTTGCCCCCTGTCCCATAGCAAATTTTGCCAGCTGCTGCAGAGCTTTGAAAGTCATTACTCTACAAATACAGGATTGAATATGTGATGTGTGTTAATATGTGAATGTTTTTGCTGCGACAATCATGATTTTATCCTTCTTGAATCTATTTAAATTTTTATTTTTGTGTTTAACGATTGTGAGTTTTTTGTTAAGTTATTATAAACAACTTATTGGGCCCGTAATCAATTTTAAACTTCCTAATTTGAATAACTGTGCTCTTGAGCATCTGAGTTTGTATGTTAAGAGGATGCTTAAGTTCATTGAGCTCTCATAATTCATGAACTCAACCATCTGGAGAATTATTCGTAAATTTGCCTTGCAACACAGAAATCAGATAGAATAAAAAATGTACCACGAATTCTCCAATTAATGCTCTTTCCAAGTATAATTATCACAATTATCACAAATAACCTCTTCTTTACCTCTCTTTCTCCTACCTTTGCCTCTACCTTTCTCTTTAATTTTTCTTTACACACCAAATTGAAGTCATATTACGGAATTACACATCTCTAGCTATCCTATTTACTTTAGATATATAAGGACATATAAAGACCTTACTTCCATGATCCTGGCCGTACTGATATTTTTGTTTGTCGGTGTGGGGGGGGGGGAGTGAATTTTCTTGGATGGGCTTTTAAAGAAAAAAATTAAAAAGCGCATAAAAAATTTGTTTATATGCATTTTTTTTACGTATTTACGAGTCGGACAAACATTTCGAGGGAGGATGGGTCAGTTTCGAACCATTTTTTGTGGCCAAAAAAGGGGGAGGTGGTAAATCAGGTGTTCATACCCTTGATGGACCATGCAATATCATTCAAGCGCGATTCGTCTGACAATTTCTAATTCTGACAAAAAAGCTTTTCAAACCCAAGCTTCCCCTTCCTAAATTAAATTTTCAGCTCACCTCAGGATCGCATTTCTTTGGGCACCAACAGGGCCCTTAGTTTTTCTTCTATTTCTGAAACACTAATTCAAATGAAAAGTAGACCCAAAAACAGTTGAATAATCTCAAAAAATGAACCATGTTATTATAAGTCACTAAACTAAACAACCTAAATCACTTCATGATTGTGCTACATGATTGTGCTCAACTTTGGTAGAATATATGAAAAGTTAATTCCATGAAATCTGCTCACTTCTTAATCCCTGATAGCTAGAGGATTTTTTTTCTTTTCTCAAAAATACTAAGTTGGATTTTATCATTATAGGAATAAGATATATATATAAAACTAAGCTATTATAAAGTGGAACTGGAAGTACAAAATATTAGGAAGGTTCATCAAACAGTTCGTGGTAACGAACTGTATGTAAGGAGCTACCCGGCTCAATAGTAACCGAAACTCAAGTTTCTTCAAGTTTAGTCCTGCCCATCAAAAGTTACGAGCCTACGAAAATTTGCATTATTTTTGAAAAAAGGGAGAAACACCTCCTAAAAGGCATAGAATCTTAATGAAAATCACGCCATCAGATTCGGCGTATCAGAGAATCTTACTGTAGAGATTTCAAGCTCCTATCTCCACAAATGTGGAATTTTGTACTTTTTGCCGGAAGAAAGATCACGAATGCGTGTTTTTTTTCTCCAGGGGTGATCATAACGACCCAATGGTCCTAGAATTTCGCAAGAAGGTTCATTAGAACAGAAATTAAAAGTTCTAGTGCCCTTTTTAAGCGACCAAAAAATTGTAGGGCAACTAGGGAACGTGGGAGGCCCCCTCCCACGCTCAATTTTTCCAAAGTCACTGGATCACACTTTTTAGATATCCGTTTGTTCATCTTAGCCGAAATATCTAATAACTATGTATTTGTGGACTATTTAATTCCCCGCAGCTCCTGGGGGAAGAGCTGCAAGTTTGCCCCTTATTTACATATATGAAATTTGCCCATTGTTTACATATTCCCTAGTATTGGTTATTTGGAATTATACAGACATTTTCAGGGGAACTTTTTCTGTTGATTCTGTTGGAGGATCGGGGGAGAGGATTAAGTGGGAGGATCTTTCCATGGGGGAAGAGATTTCCCAGCATTATTTAAAAAACAATCAGAAAGTAAATATAAAAAAACAAGTTTTTTTTTTCAAATGAAAGTAAGAAATAACATTGAAACATAAAACGAACCGAAATTATTACGTATATGAGGGGTTTCGTCCCCTCGTCAGTGCCTTGCTCTTGAAGGTAAAGCATTTTTAGCAATTTCAAAAGAGCTATTCATTCTAATTAAAGGTCCTTTGTGATTCAGGGGTCATTCTTAAAGTACTGAAACAGAATTCGAACTTTTGCGTAAAGAGTTAGGTATTGACGAGGGGGCGAACCCCCTCATATTTCGTTTATGAGGAAGTTCTCCAACTCGTCAATACCTTGCTCTTTACGCCAAAGTCTGAATTTTGTTAAATAGTGGCCGATATAAGCAGTAGTTTGTTTTTGTTATTTTCCAGCCAATCTTAGCATTTAATTTTACCTTAAGCAGCTTTCTAACTATGATTTTTATGTGATAATAAACCAAAGAAATTGTATGTCTTCAGCTTGTGGTTTTTATTAAATAGAAAAAAAGCAAATTGTTTCCAATTGAAAGTAAGGAATAACATTAAAACTTAAAACGAAAAGAGTGTGGTGTTGAGAAGGGGACAACCCCTTTCATATACGGAATAATATCTGTTCGTTTCAAGTTTTAATGTCGCTCGTTATTTTCAGTTTAAAAAAAAACTGTCTTTTATTAATTTAATAAGCACTATAGAGGAGATTTGCATAGCTTCATAACGATTTACCAACATAAACAGAAGGGCAGCTATTAGGGAGCCAAAGACGATTGCCCTCTTAGAAAACATATCAGTCACAATGGAGAAGGGACTCGGGGCTTGTAACCCATGGATCCCCCCCCCACCGCTTGGATTAAAAAAGTATTTTTTTGACATTTGTACTAGAAAAATCGAAAAAACTACAAACTTGCCCCACTATATTCTGAAAACATTTATTTAGCCCCCCAGATTCTCCTGAACTGGCACCAGATGCTACCCCCCCCCGAATAATCATCTGAAAAGTGTGTGGCAAAGTCTGGAACCTGGTATAAAAACCTAACTTCAGCCAAAAGTATAACAGTTAAAAATAGGGATGAAACCTTTTAGTCGACAAAGGATAGATATAACATTTTTAACTGGATATTTTGAACACATGTACAGTGTTCATCATCAGCAGTAATGTTTTACTGCTGATGATGAACGCTGTATACGTGTTCGAAAATATCCAGTTAAAAATTTTATATCTGTTCACTGTCGATTAAAAGGTTTCATCCCTATTTTGAACTGTTATACTTTCGTCATGGAACGGCAGTGTGGACTTAGAAGCTATTTAACTTCAGCCACTAATGGGTCGCACCATTTCTCCTAGGCACATAAGATTGCTTCCCTTCCTGTAATAGGCTACAAATTTACTTACTGTATGTTTGCTTATTTTAGACTTTAACTCCTCCGGAGTCTTTGGGTCGCATAGGGTGTCGATGAAGCCTCTCCACTCGTCCCAAAGCAGTCCTTAAGCAGTGACGTCTTCCCATTTCGGTACTGACGAGGTCTCAGCCGTCAACAGATCTCAGTCATAGGTTCTCCGCCAGGTGTTTTCTGAATCACCTCGTCTTCTTTGGCAGTATCCAGTCGTAGGCTGTCAAATGACGGCAGAAATCACCGAAATTAAATTATAAGGCGAAGAAATATCCCCTTCAAAATTTGAATGCTAGACGCTGAATGTTGCAACCCTGTAGCTGGATAATGTATTTGTAGCTTATGCCGCAATTACTGGTTTACCTAGAACTAAAATTTGCGCCTGGGAGTGTCCACAAAAGAATTAGAAAAATAAAAAAAGATTTAAATTTGAAGAAAAATAGACACATTATGTCAACAACATCTTAAATATTCTGATTAGGAGTGCCAGACTCACATACCTCCTTTTCCCGACAATGTGGTTGCGTAGTCTTCTCGTGAAACGGAGATCAACATTGTTCTGTCAAATCAGAGAACATAAAAAGCAATATAAAAAAGATGACCCTTCCTTACATTGGCAGATCCTGAGGGGGGCCGCAGGGACCCCTCTTCCGAGATGTTTTATGATGCATTAATGCATAAATTTATTTGAAAATATAGTTATCTATTTGGTCAATTATCGATGCCCTTGTCACGTTCCCCTCCCCCCAAGATCTGCTTATTGGGACCCTTTTCATAATGACCCCCCGTCCCCAAAAAAGGCTCTAGATCGATCCCTGCTTCCTTAGACCTGATCTACTTCTTGTGTCTTCTTTTATTTCTACTGGCATTTAATAATAGTTAGAATAAGATCCAAAGTAATATTCTAAGTTTTAGCGAACAAAAGTTGTCCGTAAATGAAAAATGCGGTCCCTTAGTAAAAATAAATTTTGCATGAGGAAACAAAAGCAAATGCAGCTTTTTAAACAATGATAAACATAGAAATATGTCACATAGTTTTTTAGATATCACCACTTGATACACTTGATACCACTTAATACATCAGCACCATTGACAATGCATAGGGTAACCAGCTCAAAATCCCCAAATTTTTTTTGCTGCCTTTTTGCTTAGAAATTTTGTTGGAAATCTTCATATATTAAAATCATTTAAAAGTTTTTAATCGAACAGTTTTTTGTTCGTTCTTCCTAAACCAAATTGAAATCAATTGGATAGTAAACTTCAGCTGAACAAAACACGTCAAATAAAGTCTCTTGAATTTTGACAGCTGATAACTTAAGGATTTCAAATGGTGATTTAAAAGATTTCCATTTTTTACGTTTTTCCAACTGAAAAAATCTAGGGAACATAAATTGGTGTTAATTTGGTCGTCTGTGTGACACTTTGTATATTTGATATCATGAGCTAACCATATTCGCTAAAAAAAAAGAAAAAAAAAAAAAAAAACGGCAGAAAGTGAGCAGGACGAAACGAATGATTTAATACCATAATTCATCTCCGATCTTGCATACTATTGTATCGCCATTACTTTTGAGGGTTCTATAAAAGTGACTAGATGACTTTACAATAGCTTTTTAGTCGATTCAAAGCAAAGAAATCCGAAACCCAATTTTTGGCGGATACAAGAGTATAAAAGACGAGCGATGAAATTGATTAATAGTATAATTTCTAGGATATCATATATTTCTTTGGCTTCAGATTCATTTTAGAAACCCAAGATTCCTTTTAGTCCCTTTTTCTTGGAAATGTTGCTTGAGAAGTATTTCGATCTTCATATTAACACTTATTAAAGTTTTTAATTAACATTTTTTAGTTGGTTCTTCGTAAACAAATTTGATATCAAATGGAGAGTGAACCTCAATTGCAAAAAAAAGTAAAAAAAACATGATTCTAATGTGTGATTTTAGAAGATTTCAAAAGTTTCCGATGATTTTCAATCAAAAATTTAGAAAATTTGAACCTTTAATTTATTTTTTACGTATGACCCTTTGTATTTTTAATGTCATGAGCTGACCACATTCGCTGTTAAAAAAGGTACCAAAAGTCACTAGTACAAAACGATATCGCTTAAAACCATAATTGTATGTAATAGTGCAATTGTTAGGATTACACAAGTTGTAAAATCCATCATAAAGATAGCTTACTAAGAAAATGACATCGACATTAATGACATTGAAGCTTTTTTCATGCTCATTTTGGAAGTTTATTTTCAGTAGTTAAGAAACAAGAGATTCTGATAGCCCACAAGGGATAGTACAGGAAGGATATCCAGCCTTCTATGCCTCGAAATTATTATGCTGAATGCTGACTCGAGAGTTCATTTTTTCTCCCCCTCTATATTTTTCTTAATTTTTCTCATTTTCGAAGTCCATATTTTTAGTAGTTAAGAAACAAGAGATTTTGATAGCACACAAGGAATAGTACAGGACGAATATTCAACTTTCAAAGCCTTGAAATTATTACACTGAATGTTGTCTCGACAGTTCATTTTTTATTTCCTTTATATTTAATTTTTCTAAAGATTTAATTTCTTTTTTGTTATGTCAACTTTAAGTTTTTTCAAGGCTCGTTATGGAAGTTCATATTTTCAGTAGTTAAGAAACAATAGGCAATAGTTCGTGGTAACGAACTGTAAGTAAGGAGCGACCCGACTCAATAGTAATCGAAACTTTAAAAAACGGAAATTTAATACCAATAGATACATCAAAAGAACAAATTTTTTATGCTTATTTCAAATATGCAAGTTTAGTCAAGTTAATCCCTAAAAACCATAGAATCTCAGTGAAAATCACACCATCAGGTTCAGCGTATCAGAGAACCCTACTGTAGAGGTTTCAATCTCCTATCTGTACAAATGTGTGATGTTGTATTTTTTTGCCAGAAGAAACATCACGGATGAGTCTTTATTTGTTTTTTTCCCCGGAGGGGATCGTATCGACCCAGTGGTCCTAGAATGTCACGAGAGGGCTCATTCTAACGAAAATTAAAAGTTCTAGTGCCATTTTAAGTGACCAAAAAATTGGAGGGCAACTATGCCCCCTCCCACGCTCTTACGCTCGTTTTATTCCCAAAATCACTGCATCGAAATTTTGAAATAGCCATTTTGTTCAGCATAATAAAAGAATCCAGTAACTATGTCTTTGAGGACGACGTAATCCCCCACAGTCCCCCAGGGAACGGCTGCAAGTTATGAACTTTTTCCATTGTTTACAAACATTATTGGTTATTAGGAAGTATACAGACGTTTTCAGGGTTTTTTCTGGGGAATGGAGTTACGCGGGAGAATCTTTCAATGGAGGAAATTATCATGGGGGAATAGAATTTCCATTAAGGGGGCGCTAGATTTTCCAGCATTATTTGGAAAGACAATGAAAAATTAAATTAAAAAAACAATGCTTTTCAACTGAAAGTAAAGAGCAACATTAAAACTTAGAACGAACAGAAATTATTTCGTATATGAGGGGTTCGTCCCCTCCTTAATACCTCATTCTTTACGCTAAAATATCTTTAGTGGTTTTGAAATAGCTATTTATCAAACAGTTCGTGTTAACGAACCGTAGTAAGGAGTGACCCGGCTCAATAGTAACCAAAACTATAAAAAATGGAATTTTGATAACAATAGTTACATCAAAAGAATTAAATTTGTATGCTGATTTTAAATATGTAAGTTTTATCAAGTTTAGTCTCACTCATCAAAAGTTACGAGCCTGAGAAAATTTGCCTTATTTTGGAAAATAGGGGGGAAACACCCCCTAAAAGTCATAGAATCTTAACATAAGTCACGCCAATGCATTCAGCCTATCAGAGAATCCTACTGGGGAAGTTTCAAGCTCCTATCTAGAAAAATGTGGAACTTCGTATTTTTTGCAAGACCGATCACGGGTGCGTGTTTATTTGTTTGTTTGTTTTTTTTGCTTGTTTTTTCCCCCAGGCTTGATCATATCGACCAAGTGCTTCTAAAATACCAGGAAAGGGCTCATTGTAACAGAAATGAAAAGCTCTAGTGCCCTTTTTAAGCGACCAAAAAAAAATTGGAGGGGACCTAGGCCCCCTCCCACGCTCATTTTTTCCCCAAGTCAACAAATCAAAATTTTGAGGTAGCCATTTTGTTCAGCATAGTCGAAAATCATAATAACTATGTCTTTGGGCTGACTTATCCCCTCACAGTCCCCGGGGGAGGAGCTGCAAGCTACAAACTTCGACCAGTGTTTAAATACAATAATGGTTATTGGGAAGTGTATAGACGTTTTCAGGAGGATTTTTTGGTTGTAGGGGGGTTGAGGAGAGGGGGCCACGTGGGAGGATCTTCCCTTGGAGGAATTTGTCATGGGAGAAGAGAAATTTGAATTTAAAAAAAGTCATGGCCAATTGTAGAAAAAAGCCAAGACAGATTGTTCAATTAAGTGGGCAGCCCAGTCAAGGTTAATTTTACCACTTTGATTGCCGTTGTTAGTGTCTCCCATTTATGCTACACCTCTCCGTGCATGCGTGTCCCTTCACAAATGCCGAGATTCTCTAGCATTATTTTTAAAAACACTGAAAAATGCTGGATGAGACATTTCAAAACGAGGCGGTAATGCAATGCCTAACAAACTGGGTTCGTACCCCAAGTTGTGATGTCCCTCCCGGAAGACCCCGGATGGCAGCAAGGTTGACAAGGAGTTGGGTCTGTAATATTGCACATTAAGAGAATCTTAATATTGCCAGAACTGTTTTAGACACCCTCATAACTGGCGTCATCACAAGTGATTTTTGACGGCCTAGTGTTCTTATATACCCGTTTAACATGCCCTTAAATAATGATTGGTGTAATTGACAAATCTTACACATTAATAGAATTTTAATATTACCTGTCAGGGCTATTTTTGACGGCCTCATGTTTTTACGTAACAAATGAAGGTGCCATCCAATAATGACAAGTATAATTGACAAATCCTATACATTAAGAAAATTTCGGCACTGCGACTCTTGCAACTCGCAACTAATATCGCAACTAATATCGACCTCGCAACGCGCCCTCGCAACTAATATCGACGATCTCAGGTTTGTACATACTTATTCAAGGCACACTTTGTAAATGACAAGCCAAAGTTGGTATATCTAAAAGAAAGAGAAAAAAATGAATATTGCTAGTTCTTACTTCGACGGTCTTGTCACTAAGGGTTGTGACTTGCAATTTTAAAGTTAGCAGAAACTAATTTTCTTACTTCTCAAATGACGACAGTATAGTGGTCACTTACAAGCACCCATCCACAGCACCCATTGGGATCATATAGAAGAAGTAATTTTCCTATACCTTCTATAAAGCTTAATCAAATTTTCTTCCATCCTCCTCCTTAATGTCTAAACAGCGTATAGGGGTTTCGCCCCTTCGTTGATACTTCGCTCTTTACGCTAAAGTTCGGATTTTGTTCCAATTTCTTAAGAGTGACCTCTGAATCACAAAAGCCATTTAATTAGAACAAATAGCTCTTTTGAAAGCACTAAAAAAAACTTTGGCGTAAAGAGCGAGGTATTGACGAAGAGGCAGTTCCCTCATATACATAATAATTTTGGTTCGTTTTCAGACTTAATGGTGCTCCTTATTTTCAGTTGGAAAAACTTGTTTTTTATTTAAATTTTATCGTTTTTTTCAAATAATCCTGGAAAATCTGGCGCATTGAAAATTCCCTTCCCCCATGAATAATTCATCCATTGAAAGGTCCTCCCACGTAACTCCCTCCACCGACCCCCTCCCATCAGAAAAAATCCCCCTGAAAACGGCTGTATACTTCCCAATAACCAATACTATATGTAAACAATGGGCAAAGTTCATAACTTTTAGCCCTCCCCCCAAGTACTATGGATGATTAAGTCATTTCCCAAAAAATAGTTACTAGATTTTTCGACTTTGTTAAAAAAAAAATGGCTAGCTCAAAATTTTGATCGGGTGACTGGGAAAAAGTGAGCGTGGGAAGTGGCCTAGTTACCCTCCAATTTTTTGGTCACTTAAAAAGGGCACTAGGACTTTTAATTTTCATTCTAATCAGCCGTCTCGTGATGTTCTTGGACCACTGGGTCAATACGATCACTCCTGAAACAAAAACAACATATAAACAAGCATCCGTGATCTTTCTTCTAGTAAAAATACAAAATTTCACATTTTTGCAGATAGGAACTTGAAACATCAACAATGCGGCTCTCTGATGCGCTGAATCTGATAGCATTATCACCATTAATATTCTATGACTTTTAGTTGGTGTTTATCCTTTTTTTCGAAAATAAGGCGAATTTTCTCGGGAAAACTTGTAAATTTGGATGGGTAAGACTAAACTTGATTAAACTTATATATTTGATAACTTCGAAGACCACACTGCCTTTCCATGATGAAAGTAAAACAGTTCAAAATAGGGACGAAACCTTTTAATCGACAGTGAATATATATATAAATTATTTAACTGGATATTTCGAACACATATACAGTGTTCATTATCAGCAGTAAAACTCTGATGACGAACACTGTATATGTGTTCGAAATATCCAGTTAAATAGTTTTTATATATATTCACTGGCAATTGAAAGGTTGCATCCCTATTTTGAACCGTTTTACTTATATAGTTGAAACAAGCATAAAAATTCGATTCTTTTGATGTGTCTATTGGTATTAAAATTCTGTTTTTTAGAGTTTCGGTTACTATTGATCCGAGTCGCTCCTTACTTACAGTTATACTAAAAGTTACTGCTGTAATTCTTATGACCTGTTCTAGACTAGGGAAAATGTGCAGTTTTTCTTTACTAGTTGTAAACGAAAATTTAACATCGAGTTATTCTAATGGACTTCTCAAAATACTATATGTAATTTTTTCATTAAATTTGTTTTTTTTTATGTCAATATCTAAGGTTGAAAATGCACTATGATCAAGGTCTTCGGTCATGTTTTTTTTTAAGATTTTTTTTTTTTTTTTATTTTCCCAGATCATACTTTCATTGCATGCATGAACCCCAACTGTTCAATTTTCCTTATGATCTACTTATATACAAATTAAAATTGGTGTTATACGGTGATCAAAGCTATCAATTCATTATTAAGCTTCTTGACCTACCAATTACAAATTTGCAGCCTAATAGCTCATCTAATCGAGAGGCGAACATACGATGAAACATTGTTATCATTTTCAGATCCATCATTGTAGGTCTGAAGTTGTGTTCTCTGCTCCTTACTTATAAATTACTATCATCGATCAGGATTGAGTAGTGTGAGTTACATCGAATTGATCGGCTGTATTCTTTACAAGAATGCAATTAAAAGGAAAGCCCTCCTAGGTTGGACATTCGTTTTCCCACAAATGACGATGATATAAATTAGATTAGTACTTCTTATATTCTTTTTTCATCTTTTTCAAATTTCATATAACAAAAAATTACACATACCAGTGACAATATAGCCCAAGCATATACACAGAAACTCCAGGAAGGGACCAAAAATAAAATTAATATGAATAAAAAGTGCCTAGAAATTCAGGAAATTTTGGATTTCAGGGACACGGGGTCCGATCCCTCTCCCCTCTGCTAGCGACGTATATACAAATAGGCAAAGTTGTTTTAGGAGCTGACTTGTTATATGATACATGATATGTATATATATATATATATATATATATATATATATATATATATATATATATATATATATATATATATATATATATATACAAAATTAGTATCATCGATTAGAATTTAGTAGTATTATCGATATCATCGATTAGTATTTATTGAGTTATATTGAATTGATAATGGGGGTTTGTAGCGTGTATCTGTAAGCTCAGCCAGAGTCGACCCAGCTCTATGGAGGAATCCCGTGAGAATGGGTACCTGGAGAAGTCCGGGAAAGGTAAACAGGAAGGGTGTTCGAAAGAACAAGATGGCTGGCCCCCAGCCACTCGTTGTACTTACTGGTTAAACGTCCATAAAATGGAGATCAGCACCGTCGGTAGGGACTACAAAGTCCATTGCCGTATTCCTTTTTTTTTCTTTATGGAAAAGAATTCAACTAAATGTGAAAACCTTCTAGGTTAGACATTCTTATCCATTTTCCCCAAAACGACGATATAAATTTGATTAGTGCTCCTTAAATTAGAAAAAAATCTGATGGAAATAAAAAGCAAAAAAAAAAGAATTTGAACTGAACAAAACTGTTGCATCTAAGCTTATGCAGCATATATCTATAAAAATTAACGCAAATAAACTGACAGCTGATACTTCTCTAGATTTATAGAATCATGCGTAGCTAGCTCTTTACTGAAAAAAAGCAATACAGAATTTTTGCACAATACAAACAAAAGAAAGCTTTGGAATGTTTACATTCTTTTTTTTCAGTTGAAAACAAAGTATTTTAGGAAGGGTTAAAATTCGTTTGTTTGGCTACTACTTTTGCAAAATGAACCCAATCCAATGAATGACTCTCTCAGACACATGCAAAATATTTTTCCTGGGGGGGGAGATAGTAAAAAAAATAATCAATAGAATAAGAAGTGTCCAGAAATAAGGAAAAGTTTATTGTAGGTTGCAGGGCTCTCCTTTCAGCTAAAATGGATATTCTGTGGCTTTTTTAGGCCCAAAGTGAAAAATTAATCAATAGAATAAGAAGTGTCCAGGAATTAGGGAAAGTTTATTGTATGTTACAGGGCTCTCCTTTCAGCTAAAATGGATATTCCCTGGCTTTTTTTAGGTCCAAAGTGAAGGCATTTTGATTGTGTTAGGATAGTGGACTACCTTCAGAAATTAAACAATTTAAATTGAAATTCTCCGTACAACGGATATGTATTTCTGGATTTCATATAGATATAACTGGGATATACCTTGAAATTACAGCTTTTTACTCCCCATTTCAAATAATAATAAAGTATCGATTCACACTAATAATAAAGTATCGATTCACACTTTATATCATTAGACCAGTTCTTTGCTTTACATTTTAAAATAATGAATCTATATTATGGCTGGCTAATGGTTATTGTGAGCCTTATAAATCAGTCTTTTATTTTCATCCGGTTATTTAATTACTTTTTGAGTCCCAAGTAATATTCTTGATTTTTTGTCTTTAATTATGTTTTCAGTGAAGTCCTAGTTTTACTCTTTAATTTTTGCAAGAAGCTTACTGCCGTAATTGTATAAATATATGGTGCAGGTGCAGACACTTTTTCATATGGTACAAAGTTATGGTACAGGTAATATTTTTCTATGCTTTAAGTTTCAGTTTCACTTTTTACTTTGTTAAAAAAACAACTATTTTCTTATGTTAATTCTTTTAAAGAATGCAGCTAAGAGCTATAACCTTCTTTTGATGAACATTCCTATATATTTTCCCAGTAACGACAATAAAACGAATTAGCTCAATGCCTCTTAAATAAGTTATTCTAAATATTTTTAAAAATCCATTAAAGGTCAACCATTACCCTAAAAAGGGTTCTTTATATATGTGTATGTGTGTGTACATAAACATATATATATATATATATATATATATATATATATATATATATATATATATATATATATATATATATATATATATATATATATATATATATATATATATATATATACTTACATCGTTTTTTAGAATGACTTTAAATGGTGTACCAGACCTGGCAGTGCTCACCCCACAGCCTCCAACGATTATGTTTATGCCCGTACTTATATATCATAGTTCTAATCATGTTATTTTCATATTTTAGCCCCCTCCTGGTAGTTACGATACTACCATCCAATTGCCAAATGGACACTTTATTCGTCAATGTAATTGGGTCCGATTTTTAGAAAATACTGTACAACCCGCAAAAGAACCTAATATTGTCTGGACTATTGAAAATGGTAAGTCTCTTAAGAACGGTGAAGTTTTTCGATTGTCCCTTAAAAATGTCGATTGTATAATTCCAACCAGTGTTTTGTGTCTTTAATTTTTCAATTGGTTGTTATTATGTTTAGTCTATGTAATATATGTACTGTATAATTTTTGGTGACGATGTTCGGTCAAAATAGCTATAGGATCAACTCTCATCAAGAGTCTTAGCGTAAGTGACTCGTTTTTTTTTTTTTTTTGCTTCATGACTTACCAGAAGTGCATGCCAGACTGAAAATTCAAACTAGGAGCTAAATCCCTGCCAGTTTTGAGGGGAAATTTTCATCAGAGTTAGTGCAATGTAAACAAAAAGGTGAATGCAAAGAGCAACATTAAAACTTTAAATGATCTGAAATTCTCTTGCAAATAAGATGGTTGGCAGCACCCTACACTCCTCCCCCACTCTTTGCGCTAAAGTAGTGCTTTACTGAAGGAATTTTAGAGTGCAGAAAATACAGCTAATACATTTGAACGCAACCTTGTACAGTTCCATCACAATTGGTACATTTCTGTCACGCTAGACGAATGTCATCTGGTGGGCGTGATTTCTGAAAGTCAGTGACCCCTTGAAAATTACGATAAAAATAAACTCTAACTTTTCATCGGATTGATTATGTGTTTTGATGTTGATTTGATTCGTGTTTTGATTTTCGTATTGATTTTGAGCATTAAAAACTGAACAAAAATTCAAACTTGAACATACAGAACACAAGGCTGAGGGGGTATGTTATGTTTTGGCCTATCCTTAAAACGAGAGGACGGTCAGCCCCTCCAATCCTCCTATATTTTAAACTAAATTTTTATCCTTATTTGACAATACTTTCAAGAAATCAATCGAATAAGAGGGTAGTCCAATGCTGTTAGTTCTGGAAGATAGGCTGAAAGGAGGGCACGGAATTTCCAATTGAACTTTATTTTATATTTTGTAACATCTAGTCCGGCGTTGCCAATAAAAACAAAATTTAGCAAGTTATTATTGTAGCATGGTCCTTCTAGTTGGTGAACGTAGTGTCAAGCCCACGCCTACGTTTTCTTTATACAGCCGTAGCCGTATCAATGACTTTGATTTATATCATACCTGCTAATCGCTGGTTGAAGACTTTGAAAAGATTTTACCATTATGCTCGGGCTGCAACATAGTCACATCTGTCAATCAAAACCATGTTTTATGAATGACATGTTTTTTTTTTGCTTTTAGCGTAACACTTGTGTTGCAGAGGCGAAAATTAAAATAGCAAGGAGTTGGCTTGAAAAGCTTGTACCAACACCAAAATGTTCCCAATTACTCATTATTCGTTCCATGCCTTCTTATTTTCTGTCAGATTTCTGCTACAGACAGAAAAAGGCTGCACAAAGCTGCATCTTCTCTAATTCCGAAAAAATTTGCCTTAACTTTTGATTCTGATTTATTAATTAAATATCTTATGTTCGAAAGTTAAGCAAAGTTCAACTCGAGAGATTAAAAACTGTGTACATAATTGGCCCTACAGTTGTGTGTATTTATGATTTCATCGACAAATGTGACTATAATATGACCAGGGTATAAGACAGACAAAGTTAGACACAGGCATTCAAAAAGGTAAATATAAAAAGGTGAAAACATGTTAAAACCCTGTTTTTGCACCATTTCTCCCTTTGTCCTTCATTTTACTCCTTCCTAAACTCAAGAGACACGTAATTTATAAATATATAAATATAATAAATGACGACGATATATAATATGACTACGGGGACACAGGGAATATTCGATTGGACACTACAGACCGGGACACCGGGACACAAATGACGACCGGGACACAGGGAATATAAATAACGACCGGGACACTCAAAGAGAAATTACAGACTAGGACACCGGGACACAAATGACGACCGGGACACCGGGACACAGGGAATATAAATGACGACCGGGACACTCAAAGAGAGATTACAGACGGGGACACCGGGACACAAATGACGACCGGGACACAGGGAATATAAATGACGACCGGGACACAGGGACACAACTACAACGGGGACGCCGGGGGGCACAAGGGGATATACAAATGACGACGGGGACACAGAGAATGTTCGATTAGCAATCACCATCAACAAAGCTCAAGGGCAATCATTAGAATAATGAGGTATAGATCTGAATACGGATTGTTTTTCCCATGGGCAATTATAGATTGCATGTTCAAGAGTCGGTAAACCCGACAATCTATTTATATGCACAGATAATGGGACAGCGAAGAATGTTGTATATTCGCAAGTTTTACGTAGTTAAAAACATATAATATATATATATATATATATATATATATATATATATATATATATATATATATATATATATATATATATATATATATATATATATATATATATATATATATATTTATATATCTATATTCACAGGTGGGACACAGGGACACAACTACAATGGCGCGTAACTAATATGGCGCGTAACGACTTACGCACGCGAGGGGCTTGGGGGGGGGGGCGCGAAGCGCCTCCCCAACAGCTAGTATATGTATATATATATATATATATATATATATATATATATATATATATATATATATATATATATATATATATATATATATATATATATATATATATATATATATATATATATATATGTTTAATTTAGAAATATGTCTAGATCTTTCCCGCAAGAGAATCATATTTAATGCCTGCAACAATTATGCGACCAACCACAGGAATAAACTGTTAATTTACTAGGTTCGGTTGGTTTGGATTAAAAAAGAGCTATAAATCTATACACTACTGCTTGTTGCCAAAGATATTTAGTGCTAGGCCAGCACGACCTCACTTTTTTCATAACAGCTTTGTTTTTACACTGCCCAGACCACAAAAAGCCGCACAAAGTTTAATACAAAGAAATTATATCCAGTAATTATCGCTGTTGCAATGTATTTTTATGACTTTATTTCAGCTGAAAGACTTCCCTGCGCGAAACTGTCAAAACATCTGGTTTATTGCGTTAATTACGCAGCCCTATTGCGAAATAAAATGGGTATAAAATTGGGGTTTCCGGTCTTTCAGTAATTTACAAACGGTAAAAGTCTCACTTTGTTGCATCCCATGTCCTAACCTATTCCTAAGTAGTAATTAGTAAAACATAAAAATTAGCTATCTTCAAAATTAATAACAGGAAAAATAGCTTAAACAGCTTGATGTGATCAATTCTTTCTCTTCCCTTTTTCTTTTACGTAATTTCTAGTAATTTTTTTCTTTCTTATATTTTATTTTTTACTTTTTTTCATTTATTTATTTTTAGAAACCAATATATGGGATTATTTTTTGCATGTACACTTTGCGATCCTTGTTTCAAAATTAAATAAAAAAAAACTAATTTTTTTTAGCTGAAAGTAAGGAGCGACATTAAAACTTAAAACGAACAGAAATTACTCGGTATATGAAATGGGTTGTCCCCTCCGCAATCCCTCGCTCTCTACGTTAAAGTTTTTAATTGTTTTAAAAAGTAGAATTGTGGCAAAGAGTCAAACTTAAGCGTAAAGAGCGAGGGATTGCGGAGGGGACAACCCATTTCATATACGGAGTAATTTCTGTTCGTTTCAAGTTTTAATGTCGCTCCTTACTTTCAGCTAAAAAAATTAGTTTTTTTATTTAATTTCTGAACGTTTTTGAATTAATGCATGTTTGGTTTTGGGTCTCCGCACATAAATTATTAAAATGGAATTTGTATATTAATTTTTTTTTGGCTAAATGGCTTTCTCTTAGTTTTGATTAGATGATTTTGAGAAATAAGGGGTGGAGAAGGAGGCCTAGTTGCCCTCCAATTTTTCGGTTACTTAAAAAGGCAACTAGAACTTTTAATTTTTAACGAACGTTTTTATTAGTAAAAAATACACGTAACTTGAGAATTAACTTACGTAACAAACTTTCATAATCTTATATTTTTATTATGTATACGAGGGGGTTTGTACCCTCGTTAATACCTCGCTCTTAACACCAAATCGTAAGTTTTGTCCCAATTCTTTAAGAATGACCCCTGAATCAGAAAGGCCGTAGAATAAATAGTTGAAATTACTAAAAATACTTTAGTATAAAGAGCGAGGTATATATCTCCTCCTAAATACCTCGCTCTTTATGCTAAAGTATTTTTAGAACCCCTCATATGCGTAATAATCTCTGTTCGTTTTAAGTTTAAATGCTACTCCTTTCTTTCATTTGAAAAAACGTTTTCATGTTTATTTTTCATTGTTTTCTTATAGTAATGGTAGAAAATCCTGCGCCCTTTTCATTGAATTTTTCTTCCCCCATGACAGATTCCTCCAAGTAAAGATCCTCCAACATAGCCCCCTCCCCTCAGCCTCACCCCCAAACAAAATGAAATCCCCCTGAAAACGTCTGTACACTTCCCAATAACCATTACTATATGTAAACACTGATCAAAGTTTGTAACTTGCAGCCCCTCCCCCAGGGATTGTGGGGGAGTAAGTCATCCCCAAAGACATAGTTATTATGGTTTTCGACTATGTTGAACAAAATGGCTATCTCAAAATTTTGATCCGTTGACTTTGGGAAAAAATGAGCGTGGGAGGGGGCCGAGATGCCCTCCAATTTTTTTGGTCACTTAAAAAGGGCACTAGAACTTTTCATTTCCGTTAGAATGAGCCCTTTTGCGACATTCTAGGACCACATGGTCGATACGATGACCCCTGGAAAAAAAACAAAAAACTAATAAACACGAACCCGTGATTTGTCTGCTGGCAAAAAATACAAAATTCCACATTTTTGTAGATAGGAGCTTGAAACTTCTACAGTAGGGTTCTCTGATACGCTGAATCTGATGGTGTCATTTTCGTTAAGATTCTACGACCTTTAGGGGTGTTTCCCCCTATTTTCTTAAATAAGGCAAATTTTCTCAGGCTCGTAACTTTTGATGGGTAAGACTAAACTTGATGAAACTTATATATTTAAAATCAGCATTAAAATGCGATTCTTTTGATGTAGCTATTGATATCAAAATTTAATTTTTTTTTTAGTTTTGGTTACTATTGAGCCGGGTCGCTCCTTACTACAGTTCGTTACCACAAACTGTTTGATTTGAGTTAGCGGGAATTTTAAAGAATAAATCGAAGTTTCCCGAAGTGAAGAATTTTTTTGGACCAGAGAAATGCAACTAAGTAGGAAAAAGACTGTCAACAAAGAGTAAAATACCCTTTATTGTGGGGCCTTGAAATGCTTCCACGGATCCAATGAAAAGTTATAGACTATTTAAAGCATCTAAGGCCTAAATAGAATTTTAATATTTTGACTTAAAAAATACCGAAAACAATGAAAATTAAATATAATTGTTTGAATCGGTTAAGTGAAAAGTTAAACCACCGTATATATCCAAAAAAGAGAAAATCGAGCATTCAGTTTTTAATGTCAATGAGTAGAAGGCTCCAGATTTAAAACAAAGAAACGTGGGTGAAAAATCAGCCAAAAAAAGCAAAAAATCAGCAAACAAACAAAACAAATGGCACCAAACAGCTTAAGAATGTGTAACTTCCCATTGAAGGTACTGTTATCTTCAAAAACCAACAGGCTGTAATTTAAAACAAAGAAACGTGGGTGATAAACCAGCGAAAATAATCAGCAAACAAACAATACAAAGCAAATGGCACCAAACAGCTTAAGAATATGTAACTTCCCATTGAAGGTACAGTTGTCCCCAGGAATCAACAGATTGTTTCAGTTTCAAGTTTTTATTGTTTTTATTCATTTATTTTTCTTTTCAAAAGCTGTAACATGTTTCAGTTTTTATGGGACCCCACTGGCCCCACTGGCCCCAATTTCTGGGACCCCACTGGCTAATCATGACAAACCCTTTCACTGTTACTTCGAGAGGTCTTTCCTATTTTAGATTTTTTGTGTTTATTTTAATTTTTGTTTTGTTATATTATCTTTTTTGTTTTATTATCTTTGGAATATTGTCGGCATTTTTATTATTCTGCATTAGGGAAGGTCAAGCGGGGGTCTTGACCGAAATATTTGCATTGTAATCTGCGTTTTTTTCACTGGTGGTTTTTATCCTTGTTTTTTCTTCTTCACGGTTTTTATGGCACTTGGTATTAACCAAATGACATATAGCAATCGCAAATTCTGTCGGTCTGTCTGTCGGTCCCGGTTTTGCTACTTTAGGCACTTCCAGGTATTCTAGGGCGATGAAATTTGGCAGGCGCATCAGGGACCGGACCGGACTAAATTAGAAATAGTCGTTCCCGATTTGACCATCCTTTTAATTCGGAAGAATTTTGATTTTTGGAAGGATATCGTGTCTCAGAGCTCTCGTTTTAAATCCCGACCGGATTTGGTGACATTGGGGGGGGGGGGTTGGGAGGGGGAAACCTAAAATCTTGGAAAGCACTTAGAGTGGAGGGATCGGGAAAAAACTTGGTGGGGAAAATAAGCAGAAGTCCTAGATACATGATTGACATAACCGGAACGGATCCGCTCTCTTTGGGGTAGTTAGGAGGAGTGGGGTTAATTCTGAAAAATTAGAAAAAAATGAGGTATTTTTAAATTACGAACGGGTGATCGGATCTCAATGAAATTTGACATTTGGAAAGATATCGTTTCTCAAGGCTCTTATTTTAAATCCCGACCGGATCTGGTGACATTGGGGGGAGTTTGTAGGAGGGACCTAAAATCATGGAAAACGCTTAGAGTGGAGGGATCGGGATGAAACTTGGTGGGAAAAATAAGCAGAAGTCTTAGATACGTGACTGACATAATTGGAACCGCTCTATTGGGGGACGGGGAGGGTTAATTCTGAAAAATTAGAAAGAATGACGTGTTTTTAACTTACGAAGGAGTGGTCGGATCTTCATGAAACTTCCTATTTAGAAGGACATTGTGGCTCAGAGCTCTTATTTTAAATCCCGACCAGCATTAAGCCTCTGATTTTCTTTTTAAATCAACCTATTGATTCTTAGAATTTTGTTAGAGCTCATACCATATGAGCTCTTGGCTCTTAGCTCTTCTTGCCTCATCACAAGTGCCATATGAGCTCTTAGCTCTTGTTTATTGTTTTGACGAATAGACCTAAGATGAAACAAGGGGGGATATTTCTACTCTGATGTCCTTGTTACTCTGAAGAAGATTAGACAGTAAGAGGGCGGTATCCAGGAATTTGCCCTGGATACGGCTTTGGATAGTAACTAGGATTTTGGTTCTTTTCGAATTCCAAACGATAGGTTATGTCATTTATAACGTGTCAGCTGATAATAGATTGATGTGGGACCTTTATATATATATATATATATATATATATATATATATATATATATATATATATATATATATATATATATATATATATATATATATATATATATATATATATATATATATCAGATGCGCCATTTAACATACCATATATCACAGCCTGTTTAGAACACAGTTTCATTTAATCTTTTACCCTTGGGCCAGGTTTATAAGAGTTTACAGACGACCACCCTCTATTCCCAAAGTCTTCGTGAAAAGGGTATAGACACTGTACTAAAGATCTAATTTGGAGCTGGGGAAAATTTTGAAGACAGTTGAAGATGTTGATGCAAAGTTGCAGTCCAAGGGGGGAGAGTATAAACTCTTAAACATCCTCCTATCTACTTATCCCTAGCAGCACTGCTATTGCGCATAGCACAAACTTGAGACGGACCCAGCTCTTACACTTTAATTTTTAAGATTAACACAACTAAGGAATTATTTTGGTTAAAAAAAGTATGTGACATAGTTATTTTGCACAAGAATTTGCTTATAAGACGCACCATTTTAAAAACTTGAGGGGTTGACACCTTTAGTATTGTGGTCAATAACAGGTGGAAAACTGTATTTGAACTTTTGAGACAAGAGAGAGACTTGTAAGAAACAATCGACTACCATACCGATGTCATTTTCAGTGACAAAGGGTCGGCATCTTTTGATAATGTTTTTGGTGTATTTGAGGATAGATTGGAAAAATTTTGTTCCACTTCAGGGAGAAGGATATCCTTTTAATTTAAAAAAAGAATGTATTAGCTTTAATCAAGATAATTTACATAAGAATCAGTTGTAAGACCAAGGCCTCCTTCAGGAAGGACGGTTTATATATTTATTAACCTAACTAATAGAAGTATACTTCTATTAGAAGCATATTATACTTACGGTATAAACTTCTATACTTCTATTATCTATTAACAAATGAACTGAAGTCATTATTATACAATCCTAATAAGGGCTTATGCCAGATTTGCCTCTAACTCAATTGTACTCTCTATCTTGGTTTTTTCTACAAAAAGCCTAGATGCCCACAGCTACTTGATTTTAATTCAAAATCAATAGAAGTATATACCGTAAATATAAATATAATGCGAATAACTTTGAAGCCGTGTCACTGTTTAGTTGCAAGAATACCGAGCCTCTGACTGTGTTCATCCTCCCTGTTTGAATTATGTCAATAGACGATATTTTTTATATGTAATTTGGGCCACAAAAATTACGAGTTTACCTGTAGTTTTACTGAGGTGTAATTACCAAGCATATCATGAAAATCATAGCGAATAATAATAAAAGTTTATAAAGTAGACTACCTATAATTTGGTAGTTGTTACATCCAAAAATTTTATAACCAATAAGTGGTACAAAATAGGAATTAAGCTTCGATACCATAAACCGACGAGAGCTCCTCCTTGTCATAAAATTGTGATAACAACGGCAACAAAGTCTCATAAAATGTCTGACATTTCGTAAATTGCGCTTTTACGATCGATATGATGACCCAACATGACGATTACATGTTATGGTTTCCTATCTCATTATCGAGGGACATCGAAATTTTTGATTTCATTGTGTGCTAGCCTTTGTCGGTAGCAATCAAATCTTAAAATAAAACTGCAATTCAAAAATTTTGGGTTACACAAGTTAAATTGATTGAGCTCCAGGTTTTAAAAGAAGCAAAAAGCAGAAATGAGACATTGACTTTTTAATTGAGCTACAAGATGGGGTCAACTGAATAATTATAAAAGAAACTCTATTGTGGCGAATTTTAATATCACATTTTATAGTATTTACCAGAAAATACCTTCGCGTTGTTATTATTATCTATATTATTGAACGAGCAATAAATGCAGGTGTATATAGATTTTCCCCGAAAACGATACTATATCCTTTTATGACAAGTGGCATACTACCATTTTCCAGTATGAAAAAAAACGATTTAGATAGGCTACAACTTTGGGAAAATTCTTTTAGAGCCTTAATTTTGGAAAATATTTTCATTTACATGGCGTCACATTCACATGTGTTTTTTGTAATTTAATTCTTTTTATTAATATCTATATTCTACAAGATTTTTTAGCGAAATGCATTGAGCTAACAAGCCGATGTAAATGCAAAATTTTAAACATTTCAGAAAACTGGCGAATATTAACCTCATAAATAAAATTTCATTCTCAATAAACCAAGGAAAAGGAATTCCCTAACAAAGAACAGGTCAATATCATACATCAAACCATCTATCACACATCGCACATCAAACACGTCTAGTACATCAAATACGTCTAACCTGGTGAAGCAAGGGCGAGAGTGTCGTTGTGAAAACATGCACACTTGACTCTTGTGATTTTTTTGATTTTTTTTTTATGGTCAAATGCGTCGAAACCCCGCTAAAACTGATGTGTAACATGAAAACACATGTAATCATAACAAAATTTCGTAATAATCTGGACATCTTGAGGAAGAAAAGGGAAGTAGATGAAGTCTCTACAGAATACCTGCATGGGGCGAGTTTTTCTTGTATCTGAACATGTTGGCTCACAGGCAAATTCTTGTTATGGAGCATAATCCCCTATTCAGCAGTCAAAGGTGAATTGCATGGAATAATAATAGGATAATGGTGAAAATAATAATAGATAATGGGAAAAATAAAATAATAATAATAATAAATAATTAAAATAATAATATAATAATGAAAAATTAGAAAACACACAGCTTCTGAGTATGATATCCAGAATATTCTATTCAAATGATGGAACGGAACACGATGGTTATTAACGGACTGGTAATCAGTACCTTACTACACAATCCGTAAGGCATGTATACCCGCCAAGTTTGATGAACAGGGGCGGTTTTAGGGGCAAGTACCCCTGAGATGGTTGAAAACTGTACTATATACAGGGCTGGGATATACAAAATACCCATGTAAGAGCTTAAGTTGTGTCGGTGGCAGTATAAGTTAGAGCAGTAACCAGCGATTTTAAATATTAAAAAAAATAAAGAAATTTAAGAAGTTAAAGAAAAAATTATTATGGAGAACTGGTAATATGTACCTTACTAGACAGACAATCTCTAAGTCACGTATCTCCGCCGAGTTTGATGCTCATGGATGGATCCAAGGGGTAGTTTTAGGAGCAAGTACCCCAAAGATGGTTGAAAGCTGTACTCTATACAGGGCTGAGATATACAAAATAACAATATACGAGCTTAAGTTGTGTCGGTGCCAGTATAAATTAGAGCAGTAGCCAGCGATTTTAAATAAAATTTTAAAGATAGGAATGGTAGCTAGAAAAGGAACACGATGATTATTGAAGGACGATGCTTAGATTCAAAGCAGTTGATAAGTAAAGCAATAATTTACATGGAGAACTGGTAATCAGTACCTTACTATACAATCCCTAAGGCACGTATATCCGCCAAGTTTGATGATCAGGGGTGGATCCAGGGGACGGTTTTAGGGGCAAAGGATGTTCAGGGGCGGATCCAGGAGGTGGTTTTAGGGGCAAGTACTCCCGAGATGGTTGAAAGCTGTACTATATACAGGGATGAGATATACAAATACCAATGGAGCAGCACAAGTTGTGTCGGCACCAGTATAAATTAGAGCAGTAGCCGGCAGATTTGGCCAGCGATTTTAAATAAAATTTCAAAGATAGGAATGGTAGCTAGAAAACACTTAAAAACAGGTTTACTATATAAAAAAAACATGAAACATTTTGGATAAAATTATTAAACTCTCAGGCAATTTTATTCATACTAAACAGTCCATTTAACCAGGAAAAAAAACATTAGAAAGTGGATTATTAGCTCAATTTCTTCAGTCCCACGTTAGAAGTCGTTTTAACACCTTTCCACGTTAGAAGTTATAAAAAAGAGAGGATAATTTTAAAAGGAGCGTCTGAGATTACAAAAAGGATAAAGGAGAAGCTTTTTCTCTTTTGTAGTTATAGAAGGGAGAGGCTAAGTTTTAAATGGAGAGGCTAAGATTATAAAAAGAGAAAAGAAAAGTTTTTCCACGTTAGAAGTTATAAAAAGGAGAAACTGATTTTAGCCCTTAATAGCGCTTCATTCGGAGGAGTGTACCTGGACTAACCCCGCTGCATTGGTCCTAGGAGTGGGAGTGTTTTCCTCTAATTGTTGAATTGTTTTGAGTACAAAACTGGCACCAATACAATACATTGCATGACCTAGTGTCTCGGAGGCAACCTCTTACATCTTTTACCCTTCTTCTTGGGCCTCTTAATGTCTCTTCGTTCTGCTGCCAGGCCCTCATGCCTCCAGTACATACGATGTGACCCAATATTTCGTCCCTTAGTCAGTATTTCAGCTTAACTTAGTTCTCTTTCTCATGTATTATGAATTCTACTGATCTTATTTTAGCAATTATATTCTAATTTACAAATTATTTATGAGTGAAATCAATGAATAAATTTTAATTAGTTAGAATTAAAACGGTTAGTTAATTGAGAGATACTTTTGAAGGCCCGCTGCCCTGTTACTCTCATATGAGAAACTGTAATTAGGTTGAATGAACGAACACCCAAAAGGAACCCTTAGATGCAATCAGAGTAAAAAATACATGGGATTGGAGTTGTCATTGACATGTCGAGTATACATTATAAAAAATCCAGATCATATATAGCCGGTTATTATGTTCAAAACGAACAAGTGCTTTGCTAAAAACACGAGGGCTCTTTCGGTACTAAGCTAGTGTCTATGCATTGTTGGGTGGATTTTCCTTCAAGAGGAATTTTCTTGCTGGAATTTAAGCATGTCCTTTGAGTTATAAAATTAACCATTATATTACCCATTATAAGTTATTTTGGGAGATGGATTTGGGTACTTTCCTTTGGGTGTAACAAACCTGCGACTTTAACGAAAATAGTGGTAATGTTTGACAACTAACTGGGCAAGGCAGGGAGGTCTTTGGGTTTGACCCCCCTCCAAAAAAAATTCTGTCTGACTTGTAAAAAAGTAACAATACTGCATATAATTTTTTTTTTAATTTTTTTGTATTCCTCTAAAAAAAAACGAACAAAATCCTGGGTAAATCCTTGCTACTGGGGATCTTTGAATCAACTTTTAGATATGCCCTAGCAATAGGCTATAAAAAAGTAATTACAGAGGTTTTTCTTTGTTAGCTCAGAAGGCGGTATGTGATTTCCCCCCAAAAAATTTGCTTTGCATTCCACTTTCTAAAAAAGAAATCTAGTTTTAATGATTGGCTCTGTCCATTTTCGTTTATTTTATTTGATTCTCAAGAAAAATATAAATTTTGCCGTTTTTCCCTAAATGCCTTATATACTTTCTTCTTACCCCTATCGGTAACTGGGATATTTGACTATTTAATATCAAAGTCTCATTTATTGTATTCTAAATGTCTGTCGATGAACCAATCAAAAGACTTTTCTGTGGTTTTAAACTTATTTTTGAAATGTTGGTATATTCAACATCTATGAACACAAAAACGGCGATGTTCCTCCAGAAATATTTGTGAGGGGGTGCGAAGAGGGTGCCAAATCAGCGTCTCAGTTGCTGACAAATTCTCAATCAGAATGATTATACATCTCAGTCATTCTTTAATTATCAGAAAAACGCTGGGATGACGATATCCGGATTTCACTATTTTATCACCCTTAATTATGTATTTCTAAAAATGGGACAAATCCGCTTGGGCAGCATGGACTCAAATTATGGGAACCCTTAGATTGATGATATTTAGCTATTTGCATGTTTTTATATAAATAGGAGTTTATTCAGATCTTATTCAGTAAAGATTTTTATTGGATCAAGGCTCTTCTTATCAATTTGCGCCTGTAAGTCTCATAAGTTATGAATTACGATGTTGCTTTGTTACATACATATGTGAAGTCAATTCCCATCATACATGTAAGTAGAAAATATTTTGTAGGTGGAATGTGAAGTTGCTAAATTCAATTAAATGAGAGAGTTAAACAAAAACTATAGGATGTGTTTTGAAAATCATAGTGTAGCTGGGTGTTAATGCCCCAAAACCCTCTGTACATATCCCTGTCCATTAGTGCAGTGCATAATATACCTTCCATAAGAGATAACAACTTCTGTAATATTTGTAGTTTTACGTGTTTCAGTAAAAAAGGGAAACAAAGCTATCATCTTCTCTCGTGGAAAAGAGGGAGTGTACAGGATTTTAAAGTCTCCTATTGGCATATGTTTCTGTAGAATCTCCTAAATTTAGCGTTAGTTGTGCCTCCTCGCCTAGACAAATCCCATGTTCTGGCGTGCCATGCCAATTTTTCAAGATCTTTATCTATGTTTTCAGGAATGGTTGTATATGAAATTGTCTGTGATATCCAGCCGGGAACTAAACTTGTAACACAAACAAGCCTGCTGAGGACACATTCTGTTGTCAGTCCGGATGTCCGTAACATTTTAAAAAAGGAATCAGTCAAGTTGCCTGGAAAAGAGTCTCTTTCAACGTCTGCGGACCCCATAGTCAAAACAGGTACGTTACATCGCGTATTAAGGTACCTGTTCAACCTCGTTAATGCGTGAAAATGGAGCCTTATCATTGAGACTTTCTGAATCAATGATACCTGATATATATGTAAAGGATGGTATGTAAAGGGTGGTCCTCAAGTCTTCTCCCCTCGAAATCTCATTTTCTATTCCTGGGTCAGAGGCGGTTTGGAGGGGGGCATAAGAGTCACTTTCTCCAGGCGCAAAAATTTTAGGCGGATTACAATTTCAGATAAATGATTTGACGGTTATAATCGTTTATCGCTAGAATCGACTGAGGATTTAATGTCTCTTCTGGAAAAGCCGGAAGGATAACAAAGCCTATTTTACATCTCATTTTATGGCACTTGGTATTTACCAAGTGACATATAGCGATCGCAAATTCTGTCGTTCTGTCTGTCTGTCTGTCGGTCCCGGTTCTGCTAGTTTAGGCACTTCCAGATAAGCTAGGACAATGAAATTTGGTAGGCGTATCAGGGATCAGACCAGATTAAATTAGAAGTAATCGTTTACCCGATTTGACCATTTGGGGGGGGGGAGAGTGGGGGGACGGTTAATTTGGAAAAATTAGAAAGAATGAGGTATTTTTAACTTACGAACAGGTGATCGGGTCTTAATGAAATTTTAAGGATATCGTGTCTCAGAGCTCTTATTTTAGATCTCGACCGGATCCGGTGACACTGGGGGAAGTTGGAGGGGAAACCTAAAATCTTGGAAAACGCTTAGAGTGGAGGGATTGTGGATGAAACTTGGTGGAAACACGAAGCACGTCCTAGATACGTGATTGACATAACCGGAAGAGACCCGCTCTCTTTAAGGGAGTTGGGGGGGGGAGGGTTAATTCTGAAAAATTAGAAAAATGAGGTGTTTTTAACTTACGAAGGAGTGATTGGATCTTAATGAAATTTCATATTTAGAAGGATCTCATAACTCAGATCTCTTATTTTAAATCCGGACCGGATCCAGTGTCATTGGGGGAGTTGGGGGACCGGAAATCTTGGAAAAGGCTTAGAGTGGAAAGATTAGGATGAAACTTGGTGGGAAGAATAAGCATAAGTCAAAAACACGTGATTGAAAAAACCGGATAGGATCCACTCTCTTTGGGGGAGTTGGGGGGGGGGAATTCGGAAAAATTAGAAAAAATGAGGTATTTGTAACTTACGAACGGGTATTCAGATCTTAATGAAATTTGAAATTTAGAAGGATCTTATGCTTCAGACCTCTCGTTTTCAATCTCGATCAGATCTAGTGACATTGCGGGAAGTTTGGGGGGGGAACCGGAAATCTTGGAAAATGCGAAAATTAAGGTATCTTTATCTTACGAATGGGTGATCGGATCTTAATGAAACTTGACATATAGAAAGATTATGTCTCAGATGCTCTATTTTTAATTCGAATAGGATCCAGGGACATAGGGGGGTTGGATGGGGGAAACAGAAATCTTGGAAACCGGAAATCTTGGAAAACACTTAGAGTGGAGAGATCGGCATGAAACTTGATGGGAAGAATAAGCACAAGTTCTAGATACGTCATTGACATAATTGGAACGGATCTGTTCTCTTTGGGGGATGGGGGGGGTGTTAATTCGGAAAAATTAGAAAAATTGAGGTATTTTTAACTTAAGGACGGCTTACCAGATCTTAATGAAATTTGATATTTGGAAGGAACTCACGTTTCAGAGCTCTTATTTTATATCCCGAACAGATCTGGTGACATTTGGGGGAGTTGGAGGGTTAAACCAGAAATCTTGGAAAACGCTTAGAGTGGACAGATCGGGATGAAATTTGGCAGGTAGAATAAGCAAATGTCGTATATGCGTGATTGACGTAATCAGACTGGATCCGCTCTCTTTGGGGGAGTTAGGGGGGTCCAGTGCTTTGGTGAGTTTGGTGCTTCTGGATGTGCTAGGACAATGAAAATTGGTAGGCGTGTCAGGGACCTACACAAATTGACTTGATAGAGTTGTTTTCCCCGATTCGACCATCTGGGGGGTTGGAAGGAGAGGAAAAATTAGGAAAAATGAGGTATTTTAACTTTCGAGTGGGTGATCGGGTCTTAATGAATTTTGATATTTAGAAGGACCTTGTGCCTCAGAGCTCTTATTTTTAATCCCAACTGGCATTAAGCCTCTGATTTTCCTTTTAAATCAATCTATTGATTATTAGAATTTTGCTAGAGCTCATGCCATGTGAGCTCTTGGCTCTTCCGACCTCGTCACATGTGCGGTATTAGCTCTTAGCTCTTGTTTTTCTCTTTTTTTTCATCCACATTTTCCTATTTTAGAATAAATAGACCCAGAATTGTTGTAGACATAAAAGGATTCATATTTTCATCATTGGGACAATATCAAAGGAAAATTAATTTGCTAAGAAATTGACTCTTACCATATGCTATTACATTCTATGCCGTATTAAATTCTGTACTGACAATGTGTACCTCTGCTTGACAATACGGGTCCTGTGGCTCAATTCCAGCCCGTGGCTCAATTCCAGCTGACTTAGCGCCTGGAATCATCTGGAGAATAAGCCTTAGAGTTTCCAAATAATCCGAAAAGAAGAGTATGTCTCTCTGGTTATACCTCATGGATATCTTAGGATATTTTTTTGCGCTATACCAGTTCCTTATTCCGGACAAAAACCTTATCTTTTCAGGCAAACTAGATTCTGTAAAATACTTGCACGGACGCATTAAGAAAAACTTCAAGACTTTTCCGTTCGTTATTCGGGTGTGGCATAATTGAGAGTCAATTAATTTTTATAGTTGGATCCTTGCAAAAAACCAGAGAGACCTATCAGATTGGGTGAAGAACAATTAAGAACCGGATGGCTCCAATCCAGGTTCAATTGCAACATGCAATTTTTGAACTGAGCCTTTTTCTTTCAGTTCAGTATTCTTTAATTTAACAATTGCATGTCTTTGAGTTGATCTTGCTCTATTTTATCTGCCCTATTTTTTTTTTATAGACCTCTTTTTAGGCAGCAAAATCGTATAAAAACCGTATGTACTGAAAGTGGACTCAAATCAGGCGATACGGGACTCTACAAACCCGGCAGTAAAAACTTGTATAAAAGAAAGATGGCTGCATTTGAAAGAAGAGACGCATTTATTCATTTTCCCCGTTTTTTTTTTTTTTTTTTTTTTTTTTTTTTTTTTTTTTTTTTTTTTTTTTTAAAGAGACGTAACGCTGACTTGAACGAAAAGGTTTTAAGGTTTAATTAAATTTTCAGCCCAGGATGAAACTCAAAACACTCAAGGACTATAGCATTACAATATTATTATTTTTTCTCTTTTTTACGAAAAGTATTACACATTAAACATTCAAAGGTACTTAAAATGTTATAAATCTTGCGTTGATTGATATTTCTATTATGATATTCAAATACGAAAAATTAAACAAAGAGAAAGCGGGTTTTAATTTCGACAAAGCAGTAAACAAAAAATAAAATATAAAAACAAAACTACACTTTAGCTAAAAAATAAAAATAATCTGAATATTTCAGCCCCACGTCCGGGAGCCTTTGTCAACGGAAAAAAAAATTACAAACGACAAAAAAGAAGAAAAAAACGTTTCTTTTCTTTTAAAACATAAAAAAAACGACAACTAAAGACAATGAAAAAAATAAGAACAACTCACATTATAAACAAAACTCACAGGCGCTGATGGTAATAACTTAACACCAAAGTACATGTTTATAATGAAACCATGGGTTCCTTTCCTCTCCGACAATCGGTGTATAAATGGGAATCTATTAAAAGTGAAAATTATATTTACTTTAACAAAACAAAAGAAGGTCAACCAACCCCAGGTCCACCACCCCTAAAGAAATCTTACAGGTTAATGAAACAAATTTATGAACTATAAATTATGAATTCAAATAAATGCATTGAAATTTTCGGGATTAGGAAACCGTTAACAAATTGTCAATTGTATAAGTGTGCCCTTTAACTAGAGATTAAATTAAAAAAAAACAAGTTTTTTAACTGAAAGTAAGGAGCGACATTACAACTTACAACGAACAGAAATTACTCCGTGTATGAAAGGGGTTGTTCCTTCCTCAACGCCCCGCTCTTTACGCTAAAGTTTTACTCTTTCTCTCAATTCTACTCTATAAAACAGAAAATAAATTTAGCGTAAAGAGCGGGACGTTGAGGAGGGAACAGCCTCTTTCATACATGGAGTAATTTCTGTTCGTTTTAAGTTGTAATGTCGCTCCTTACTTTCAGTTAAAAAACTTGTTTTTTTTTAAATTTAATCTCTAGTTAAAGGGCACACTAAAGTTAATGACTAAAGTTAATGAAACTTATATATTTAAAATCAGCATAAAAATCTGATTCTTTTGATGTGTCTATAAGTATCAAAATTCCGTTTTTAGAGTTTCGTTTACTATTGAGCCAGGTCACTCCTTACTACAGTTCGTTACCACGAACTGTTTGACAATACCCTGTGATTCATGTGATATTTGATCACTTTCAATTTTTATGTAAAAAAAAAATATTTGTGTTAAATTATATTGTCGTATAAAAAATCGTATATATTCGTCATGAGACATATGAAGAGAACGTTTCATTTCTTTGGGTTAGAATTGTAAAGTCAACATTATGTAGACATTTTGCTCTTTAATGTTCAATTTGTGTCTTCTTATGTCGAATAGAATAGCATGGTGGGGCCCTTTTTTCGGCGTAGGTTCAAATATAAGCTGCTATTGCAGAATGAATCCAGTAAAGTGAAGCACTCTAAGGAATGTTACAAGTAAGCATTTTAGAATTTGTTCAAGCCATTTTTGTAATTTTATAGTGTTTCCCTGAAGTAATTCCGCACTGCCACGAAATATACCAATTTAACACTCTTTAATGCTTATTTGACCAGCTGTCAGATTTTAATCAGTTAATTATTCTATTCTAATGCTCTAACCAGGGCCTTATCCAGGATTTTTTTCTGGGGGCCTTGTAAAAGGATTTTTTCAGGGGGGGGGCCTTACAAGCTATAAAAGACACATACAAAATGTGTTCATATTCACTTTTTCTACATTTTTTATGAGTTGGGCAAGCTTTTTGGGAGGGAGCTCAAACCCCTACCCCCTCTCCCTGGATACAGCCTTGGCTCCAACCCACTCTTGAACACAAAAAACATCGTATTTTTTAAACAAACACCAGTTCACCATCAATTTTGAAGTTCCCATTTCTTTGTCAACAAAGAAAACGATGAATTTTTTTCTATCTCTAATAAACGATAAAAATCAACATTATACAAATTGAACGCCCGCCGTGCCGACAGAGAGTAAAATACAAGTCAAAATGTCCTTGCCGTTTCGACACAGAGTCTAATTCAATCATGGCTCTTACTTCTAATCTAAAAATACATGTGATGGGCTTAGTTGAAGCTAGATTCCGAGCAAAATTCAGTAGTACGCCCCTTTCACTTCTTCATATTTGCCGCAGCATTTAGCTACAAAAGCAAAATAAACATACTCCACCCCAGCCTGTTTAAAGCATCTTCGTTATTTCTGACTAAACTGAAAAAGTTATGTTTCATATGGTACTAATAAAGCTTAAAACCAATCAAGCTTTCAGCCCTTACAACAGAAAGAAATGTGGATATTAGTTTTGCTGCTGCTGTTTAATATAGTGACAAGAAAGCAACTGTACCTTACATTCAGAGAAACACCGTTCGACTTTACTGTTCTAGGAGGAGGATCCCTTACTGTAACATCTACTATAAGAGATGGATGTTCTTCTGCTCTTTCAGAAAGATCAGTAACATCCCAAAAAACTCCAGTTCCCTCCTTCTGCTCACCAGCCAAACAAAAATCCCACAAAACTATACCTTATATTTACAGAAACACCATTGGACCTAACTGTGCTAAGAGGAGGATCCCCTACAGTAACATCTACTATAAGAGATGGATGTGCTTCTGCTCTTTCAGAAAGATCAGTAACATCCCAGACAACCCCAGTTCCCTCCTTTTGCTCTCCCTGTAAGGAAACTCCTGCAACAAGACAGAAGAATCTTCTACCATGTCATGTATGTGGCAAAGCTTTTGACCGACCTTCATTGCTAAGTAGGCATATGCGTACACATACAGGTATGTACATTATTTCTGATTTCACTAAATATTTTGTCCTCATGTATAAGATAACCAGAAGTAAAGTCAATTGTAGCCTAAACAGTTCATAAAAGAAAATGACTTTTCTTGACTTGGCTGGAGTATGAAGTAGTAGCTCATCGTACATTACAGCATTATGTGAATGGGCGCAACAGCTTGTCTCTTTCATGTTTGAAACATCAAACTCCGACTGCAAAAAACAGCAGTCATGGGCAGTTTTCCCCATTCCTAGCTTAGTTTATCCAAAGTTTTGTCGCTTCACTATAATTGGTAGTGTATTCACAGTGTAGGAGTTTTATTTATTCTTTAATGTAATTAAATATAAAAAAAAACTAGTTTTTTTTAACTGAAAGTAAGGAGCGACATTAAAACTTAAAAAGAACAGAAATTACTCCGTGTATGAAAGGGGCTGTTCCCTTCTCAACACCCCCTCTTTACGCTAAAGTTTGACTCTTTCTCTCAATTCTACTTTATTAAACAGTAAAAAACATTAGCGTAAAGAGCGGGGCGTTGAGAAGGGAACAGCCCCTTCCATACACGGAGTAATTTCCGTTCGTTTTAAGTTTTAATGTCGCTCCTTACTTTCAGTTAAAAAAACTAGTTTTTTGATTTGATTTCCGAACGTTTTTGAATTAATGCATGTTTGATTTTGGCTCTCCGCACATAAACTATTAAAATGAAATTTGCATATTAGTTCTTTTTTGGCTAAATGGATTTTTTTAGTTTTGATCAGACGATTTTGAGACAAAAGGGGTGGAGGAGGAGGCCTAGTTGCCCTTCAATTTTCGGTTACTTGGAAAGGCAACTAAAACTTTTAATTTTTAACGAACGTTTTTATTAGTAAAATATATACGTAAATTAAGAATTAACTTACGTAACGAACTTTTATATTTTTATTATGTATATGAGGGGGTTTGTCCCCTCGTTAATACCTCAATCTTTACACTGGAGCTCAAATTTTGCCCAACTCTTTAAGAATGACCCCTGAATCAGAAAGGTCGTAGAATAAATAGTTGAAATTACAAAAACTACTTTAGCGTAAAGAGCGAGGTATTTAGGAGGAGATGAACTCCCCATATGCGTAATAATCTCTGTTCGTTTCAGGTTTTAATGTTGCTCCTTACTTTCAGTTGAAAAAACTTTTTCATATTTTTTTTTCCTTTTTTTTATAATAATGCTAGAAAATCAGCGCCCCCTTCATTGAATTTCTCTTCCCCCATGACATATTCCTCCAAGGAAAATCCTCCCACATATCCCCCTCCCCTCACACCCCCCCCAAACCAAAATAATCCCCCTGAAAAACGTCTGTACACTTCCCAATAACCATTACTATATCTAAATACTGGTCAAAGTTTGTAATTTGTAGCCGCTCCCCCGGAGACTATGGGGGAGTAAGTCATCCAAAAGACATAGTTATTATGGTTTTCAACTATGCTGAACAAAATGGCTATCTCAAAATTTTGATCCGTTGACTTTGGGAAAAAATGAGCGTGGGAGGTGGCCTAGGTGCCCTCCAATTTTTTTGGTCACTTAAAAAGGGCACTAGAACTTTTCATTTCCGTTAGAACAAGCCCTCTTGCAACCTTCTAGGACCACTCGGTCGACACGATGACCTCTGGGTAAAAAAAAAACAAAGAAAAAAGAAATAAACACGCACCTGTGATCGGTCTTCTGGCAAAAAATACGAAGTTCCACATTTCTGTAGATAGGACCTTGGAGCTTGAAACTTTTACATCAGGGTTCTCTGATATGCTGAATGCGATGGTGTGATTTTCATTAAGATTCTTTTAGAGGTGTTTCCTCCTATTTTTCAAAATAAGGCAAATTTTCTGAGGCTCGTAACTTTTGATGACAAGAAAAGTTACAAGAAACAAGATGATTACAAAAAAGTTACATAAGTTACAAGATGACAAGAAAGAAAAGTTTTTTGATTTGAAGACTAAATTTGATGAAACTTATATATTTAAAATCAGAATCCGATTCTTTTGATGTTTATTTTAGTATCAAAATTCCGTTTTTTTATTTTCGTTTACTATTGAGCCGGATAGCTCCTTACTACAGTTCGTTACCACGAACTGTTTGATTCATTCATTTCTTTAGTTTTCAACATTTGAGTTTGCATATAAGAAAGTGAAAAAATTATAACATATCCTTTTTTTATTCTGTTTTTTATTTTTTATATTAGGCAGGAGAAGATTAGGTCTTCAAACTATCTTCTCCTTCGATGGTCCCTCAAAGCTGGTGCACGGGTAAGACTACTTGCCATCTAATATTTTTTTTTCCTACATATATGAACCCCACATATTGATTCACGCATGTATATTTACATATTGCTCAAGCTATTTTTTTAATTTAAAATTTTATTCTAAAGGTTCATTTAACTAAATAATAAATTAATCTATTTTCCGTCTTGATTTCCATGAATATTTTTGGACAATGCCTCTAATAAATGGTAGTATTTTTCGATTCTTTTGCGTATACAGCGTTTGGTGTCTTCTTGTTTCCCAGGAGCAACGAACCCCTTCCCCTACTGACGTCCATGTAGAAATACCTATAAGAAGGTTTGGTCGAAGAATCTGCTTTTAAAACTCAAGAATTGAGGATATTTATTTAAGGGGATATTCTCCAGGGACAAATATCATTTTCAAACCATTGTTTTGGGAATATTGAACTGGAATATAAACCAAAACAGGATTAAACGAGGGAGTAATATCGCTCCTTCACATTTAAGAGATCCGTGGATGAAACAACTAAAAAACTATAAGTAATGAATAACTCTTGCCATTAAAAACAGAAATTTTAAAAAGTTTTATTTAAAATATATGCAACAACAATATCTATTATTCGTGATGATTCAAAATATGCAAAGTGTATTAATTTTAAAGTCACTCATTAAAAGATATTGGCACATGAAAATTTGCATAATTTTAGAAACAGGTATTAAAATCCCCAAAAAAGGGATGCCATCATGGTGGAAATTATGCAATGGAATTCAACTTGTACGAGAGCCCTAAAGGCACTATCTGCAAAATGTGAAATTTGTTTTTTTCTTATGACGTGAATGTATATATATATATATATATATATATATATATATATATATATATATATATATATATATATATATATATATATATATATATATTCATGCGCTAAATGAGCTCTTGTTTGAAGCATTCCGATGTAAATGTTAAATATTGGCTAAAAGAGTTGGATTTCATAAGCAGCAGCTCTCCTTGCATTTAGGGCAACCTTAGGTGTACTGTTAAAAATCAATAGAAATTAAACAAATACAAAAGTTTTCTAAAGTGAAAGATAAGAGCGTAAAACTTATAACGAACAGAAATTGCTCCATACATTGCCCCACTTAAGCCTCCCCCCTCTACCCCGCTTTTTATGCTAAAGTATGACTTTTGCCCCAGTTCCTTGAGAAAGACTGCTCAAACACAAGTGCCGTTGCATTGGAAAAAGAATTATTTTTAAACCATTATAAAATTTTAGCGCAAAGAGTGGGGAGTTGAGTAAGGGGCATCCCCCTCATATACGGACTTTGTTTTAATTTTTAATGCAACTCTTTACTGTGATTTGAGAAAATATTTTATTTAGTTACCGAAAGAACTGGCTACTTATACTACAATGACTTAATGATGTGCTCTTTTTCCGTTGGATTTAAGTATGTATTAAATAAAAAAAAAAGTTTTTTTTAAGTGAAAGTAAGGAGCGACGTTAAAACTTAAAACGAAAAGAAAGTACTCCGTATATAAAAGGGGCTTTTCCTCTTCAACGCCCCGCTCTTTACGCTAAAGTTTGACTCTTTCTCTTAACTCTACTTTCCAAAACAGTAAAAAACTTTAGTGTAAAGAGCGGGGCGTTGAGAAGGAAAAGCCCCTTTTATATACGGAGTAATTTCTGCGTTTTAAGTTTTAATATCGCTCCTTACTTTCAGTTTTAAAAAACTTGTTTTTTTTAATTTAATTTCTGAACTTTTTGAATTAATGCATGTTTTGATTTTGGCTCTCTGCACATAAATAATGAAAACAAAATTTGTATATTAATTTTCTTTTTGGTAAATGGCTTTCTCATAGTTTTAATCGGAATATTTTGAGAAAAAGGAGCGGGGGAGGAGGCCTAGTTGCCCTCCAATTTTGATTACTTAAAAAGGCAACTAGAACTTTTAATTTTTTACGAACGTTTTTATTAGTAAAAAATATACGTAACTTACGAATTAACTTACGTAACGAACTTCTATATTTGTATGTTTTTATTACGTATAAGAGGGGGTTCACCTCTCGTCAATAACTCGCTCTTTACACTAAAACTTGAATTTTGCCCAATTCCTTAAGAATGACCCCTGAATCACAAAGGCCGTAGAATAAATAGTTGAAATTACTAAAAATACTTTGCGTAAAGAGCGCGGTATTACGAGGAGGTAACCCATCATATGCGTAATAATTTCTGTTCGTTTTAAGTTTTGATGCTGCTCCTTACTTTCAGTTAAAAAAAACTTTTCATATTTATTTGTTCATTGTTATTTTAAAAATAATATTGGAAAATCCTGCGCCCCCTTCATTGAAATTCTCTTCCCCCTTGACAAATTTCTCCATGGAAAGATCCTGCCACATAACCTCCCCTCCACTCCCATCCCCCCAAACCAAAAAAATCCCTCTGAAAACGTCTGTATACTCCCCAATAGCCAGTATATGTAAACAACGGTCAAAGTTTGTAACTTGCAGCCCCTCCCACGGGGACCGTAGGGGAGTAAGTAGTCCCAAAGACATAGTTATTAGGTTTTTCGACCATGGTAATTAAAATAGCTATCTCAGAATTTTGATCTGGTGACTTGGGGGAAAAAGAGCGTGGGAGGGGGCCTTGGTGCCCTCCAATTTTTTGGTCACTTAAAAGGGCACTAGAACTTTTAATCTCCGTTAGAATGAGCCCTCTCGCGAAATTCTACGACCACTGACTCGATACGATCAACCCTGGGGAAAAAAACAACAAAAAAACAAAAAAACAAATAAGCACGCATCCGTGACCTGTCTTCTGGCAAAAAATACGAAATTCCACCTTTTTGTAGATAGGAGCTTGAAACTTCTACAATAGGGTTCTCTGATACGCTGAATCTTATGGTGTGATTTTAGTTAAGATTGTTTTATTTTTAGGGGGTGTTTTCCCCTATTTTCTAAAATAACGCAAATTTTCTCAGGCTCGCAACTTTTGATGGGTAAGACTAAACCTGATGAAACTTATATATTTGAAATCAGCATTAAAATGTTATTTTTTAATGTAATTATTTATATCAAATTTCCGTTTTGTAGAGTTTCGGTTACTATTGAGCCGGGTACCTACCCAGAGTAGGCATACCCAGAGAAGTTCATACATTTTCTTTATAAGAAATTGTACGCATCCATGGTTGGGGCTCAGAGCTGAAAATGCCCTGGATTAAGCCTTGTCAATTAAGCGCAGTCAAAATAATATTTATTTTTCTCTTATACACGAACTTCGTATCAATTTGTTTCAATTCATTAGGCGAGAAACCACATTGTTGTGATGTTTGTGGCAAGGGTTTTTCCACTTCATCTTCCTTGAACACTCATCGAAGGATACATTCTGGAGAGAAGCCTCACCAATGTCCTGTTTGTGGAAAACGGTTTACAGCTTCCTCCAACCTATATTACCATCGACTTACCCATGTCAAGGTAAGTCTATCTTTGCGAATAGTAGAGTGTTTATACAAATATTTAATAGTTTTATCACGTCATAAAGTTTAATGTAATGCGCGGTTTTTATTCTAAAAAAAGGTCTTGGCTAAAAAATGAGGCATTCTCCATAAAAGGCTAAAAAACTGACGAAAAATGTGACCTCTTGCTCAGTTTTGCAACAAAATACGAAGAAAATATGTTTCGCTGATTCAAACATTTTGTTCAAATGGGCGGTTTTTACCTTTCAATCAGGGAAACCTAGTTTTGGCAAAAAAATGGACATTTTCCATAAGAAAACTCACAAAAATAGAAAAATATGACCTTTTAATCGGTTTTGCAACGAATTGCCAAAAAAAGAATTGTGGATTCAAACGTGTTAAAATGGTTCTTTTTTTCCTTTTAATCAGAGAAGCCTAGTTTTGGCAAAAAAAATGAGCCTTGTCCGTAAAAAAAAGCTCTTTTTTAAATCAGTTAAACCTTTTAATCGGTTTTGCAATGAAATCTGATGAAAATTAGTTTTTTTTTTATCCAAACATGTTGTTTAAGTGGGTATTTCTTTTTACCTTTCAATTATTGAAGTCTAGTTTTGGAAAAAAATGGGCCTTCTCTATATATAAAAAGAAAACTCACAAGAATATATATATATATATTTTAATTAGGTACAGATGATGGGCCATGAACATCGATCCTAAATATTTTCAACTTTTGCTAGCGTTTAGTTTTTTTTTACACTTTTGGTATTGTATTTTTCTTTCATCCAGTGTGTTATCATACAGAAACACACATACACACAAACACATACATACACAAACAGACACAAATACAAACACCCACCCACTTACACACAAACACAACACATCCTTCCAGACTATGAATAATATATTCCCTGAATCAAATTCGCATATCTGTCGGTGTATATTCATCTATCTTATGCAGAAAATGCACTATATGGGTTTGCGAAGTATGTTTGTTTCTACGTGCGAAATACGGGGGGGGGGAAGTTTCTAGAAATAAAGAGGACAGAGCTAAGACTCCTACACGTTTTTGGAAAATTAGATCGAAAAGACGCATCTCTAAGTCACGAAGACTCTCTAAGAGTCTTAAGACTCTCTAAGAATCTAAGAATCTAAAAGACTCTCTAAGTCTCTAAGAGTCTCTAAGACTCTAAGTCTAAGTCACAATTTTGTTTTCAAAATCCTTCAGATACCTGACCAAATCTTTGAAGATTCTGTTCACAACCAGGTTCGTAATTTGCTAAGGGGCTGGGAGACGGAGGAAAGTGCACACCCCAGACCTCAGTTCGTTCTATAAGACCTCAATTCTCCTCTCCACAACCCAGTTTTCCCCCCCAGCTGAAATTAAGTTTCTCCATAAATCTTGTCAAAGCTAAAAAAAGCCTGTATCAAACAGTTCGTGGTAATGAACGGCAGTAAGGAGCGACCCGGCTAAATAGTAGCCGAAACTCCAAAACAGAATTTTGATACCAATAGATACATCAAAAGAATCAAATTTTAATGCTGACTTCAAATATGTGAAGTTTCATCAAGATTAGTCTTAGCCATCAACAGTTACAAGCTTGATTTCGAAAAAAAGTGGAAACAATCCGTAAAAGGCATAGAATCTTATTTGAAAATCACACCATTAGATTCAGCGTATCAGAGAACTAACTGTCTACTGTTTTGGTTTCAAGCTCCTATATGCAAAAATGCGAAATTTTGTATTTTTGCCTGAAGAAAGATCACGGATGCGTCTTTATTTGTTTTTTTTTTGCCAGGGGTGATCGTATCGACCCAGTGATCCTAGAATATCATAAGAGGGCTCATTCTAACGGAAATCAAGTTCTAGTGCCCTTTCTAAGTGACCAAAAATTGAAGGACAACTAGGCCCCCTCCCACACTCATTTTACCCTAAAATCACGGATCAAAATTTTGAGATAGCCATTTTTTTCAGCATAGTCGTAAAATCTAATAAATATGTCTTTGAGGGGGACTTCATCTCCCACAGTCCCCAAGGGAAGGGCTGCAAGTTATTAACTTTGTCCATTGTTAACATATAGTATTGGTTATTGGGGAGCATACAGACGTTTTTACGGGGGATTTTTTCTAGTGGTGGGGGGTTACGTGCGTGGATCTTTCCATGGAGGAATTTATGATGGGGGAAGATTACTTCCATGAAGGGGGCGCTCAATTTTTCAATATTTTTCAAGAAAACAATGATAAATTAAGTAAAAAAAAAGTTTTTTGATCTGAAAGTAAGGAGCAACAATAAAAACTTAAAACGAACAGAAATTGTTACGTATATAAAGGGGTTCGTCCCCTCCTCAATGCCTCGCTATACGCTAGAGTATTTTTAGTAATTTCAAAAGAGCTATTTATTCTAATTAAACGGCCTTTGTGGTTTGGGGGTCATTCTTAAAGAATTGGGACATAATTCAAACTTTAGTGTAAAAAGTGAGGTATTGACGAGGAGGAGAACCCCCTTTTATACGTAATGAAAATATACGAATATAGAAGTTCGTTACGTAAGTTAATTCGTAAGTTACGTATATTTATTACTAATAAAAACATTCTGAAATAAAATCAAAAGTTTGAGTGGCCTTTTTAAGGCCACAAAAAAATTGGAGGGCAACTAGGCCCCGTTCCCCACCCCTTTTTCTCAAAATCGTCCGATCAAAACTTTGAGAAAGCCATTTAGCCAAAAAAAGCAAAAATTAATATACAAATTTTATTTTAGTTATTCATATACGATGAGCCAAAAAGCAAAACGTGCATTAATTTAGAAACGTTCAGAAATTAAATTAAAAATAAGTTTTTGAACTGAAAGTAAGGAACGACATTGAAATTTAAGACGATCAGAAATTATTCCGTATATGAAAGGGGCTGCCCCCTTCTCAACGCCCCGCTCTTTACGCTAAAGTTTGACTCTTTGTCACGGTTTTACTTTTTAAAACAATAAAAAAATTTAGCGTAAAGAGCGGGTTGTTGATATCACAGCTCCTGTAAGGCTATGAAAGCGTTATAGATTAGTTTGTTTTGTGAGGCTACATTTTTGCTTTTGACTCCTAAATCGATATTCTTGTTTTTTATGATTGGCTTTTGCGTTTTCAGTAAAGCGATAGTTTTCTGTAATCCTACAAACACAGGGAAGTAAATCGGGACTGAAATAAATGAAGAAATAAACACGAAAAAGAAAAACTACGGATAAAGTAAAAGAGGAAGAAAAAAAGCTACCAACTGAATTATAAGCATGTCACTTTACTTTCCGGTAGTAGCGCGTGCCAAATTGTAAAACTAGGGGAAAGATGGTGAAAATTCGGCACAAAATAAGTTAAAAATACATGGCACAAAAGCTATGGCACCAAAGAGCTTATCAAGGTGTAGCTGTCCCTTGAAGGTGTAATCTCCTTTGCGTATCAAGACTTTGTTATTGCCTTAATTCTAATGAATGATAACGGTTATGAAATTTAACTCAGTTAAATTTAAACTTTCGCTTATTTTTAAAATTTTTAAATTATTTTTTAATTTAATTTAAAATTATTTAAAATGTAATATTAAAATTAAAAATTAATATTAAAATAATTTAAAATTATTTTTTAAATTTAACTTTCGCTTATTTATCTCCAAGCTTCAACGTGTACATCGACCAAAATGTGTTATTACCCCAAAAACTTGGTAATTTTGGAAAAAAGAAAAGAATATTGTGGTTTCCACACATAAAAAGACCTAATATGGGTCTGCAACAAGGTCATACCCAAGGGGGTCCAGGCCCTACCCTAAATTTTTGTTTGACTCTTAAAAACGAAACAAAAATGTATGTAACAAAGTTTTGATGCGTTTTTAAAGTTTTTCGTAAACCCTCTCCAAAAATACCCCCCCCCAAATAAAATCGTGGATACACTCTTGGTCTAGGGGTGAGGAGTAAAAAACTTGTCTTTTGTGGCCCTTGGTAGTTAAAGATACAAAAACTGAAGATTTTATCGAACATTTTCTCTTCTGTAGCATTATCTTTCTATGTTCTAGGAGAAGCCTCACAAGTGTACACATTGCGGAAAATCATTTCCAACTCCCGGAGATCTTCGAGCTCATGCATATGTTCACTCTGGAATGTGGCCTTTCCGGTGTCCAGTCTGTGGGAGGGGCTTCGGAAAAGCCACTAACCTGCGAAACCACCTTTTATTGCACTCAGGTAGGAATAATCTAGCATATTTCCATCATATCTAAAAAGTAGGAGTAACTGGTAAGACTGGAAACTGGCACTAGTGTTTTTAAAAAAAAAATCACCAAGACCCCCAGGGCCCGGGGGCAGGCGTTGTAAGTTATGCCCTGGGGGCAAATATGGTTTAGGGCTCACTTGATTGGAAGTAAATTCTAGTTCACTTTTTCAGCGTCAAAAGAAATCGGAGGGCAACTATCCCCACCCCACGGCCTTTTTTTCCAAATGCATCAGATAAAAAATTTGAGATTGCCATTTTGTTAAAAATAGTTCAAAGGTCAGATAACAAAACTTTGATGTCGACACAACCGCCCAGGGCCCGGGGGGTGGTGCTCTAAGTTATAACCTGGGGGCATATAAGGCTCTTATGGAATGGATCCTTGTAGAAACTTCAGAGAGGGCTCATTTGATTGGAAACTGAAACTTATAGTTCACTTTTTAAGAGTCAAAAGTGATCAGAGGGCAAATAGCCCCCTCACGCCCTTTTTCACCAAATACATCCGATACAAATTTTTAGGTAGCCATTCTGTTATAAATAGTTCAAATAGATCATATAACAAAAAATCCGGGGTCGACACAACCCCGGAGGGCCCAGTGGCAGGCGTTATCAGTTATGCCCTGGGGCGTATATGGTTCTTATAGAAAGGATGCTCGTATAAACTACAGAGAGGGCTCATTTGATTGGAAATTAAAAGTTCTAGTTCACTTTTTCAGAGTCAAAAGAGATCAGAGGGCAACTCACCCCACCCTCCATGCTCTTTTGCACCAAATGCATCAGATAAAAATTTTGAGATGAATCAGATAAAATCATCAGATAAATGTATCAGATAAGAATTTTGAGATACACATTCTGTTGAAAAATAGTTCAAAGGTCAGATAACAAAACTCCGATGTCAATACAGCCGTCCAGGGCCCGGGGGTAGACGTTTTAACTTAATGCCTGGGGCATATAAGGTTCTTACGGAAGAGATAGTCGTATAAAATTGAAAGAGGGATCATTTGATTGGAAATTGAAATTTATAGTTCACTTTTTAAGAGTCAAAAGGGATCGGAAAACAGCCCCCATGCCCTTTTTCCCCAAATACATCCGATTAAAATTTTTAAGGTTAAAATAGTTTAAAGATCATATAATAAAATTCTTGGGTCGACACAACCCCGGGGCCCGAGGGCAGGCGTTGTAGGTCATGCCTTGGGGGAAAATATGGTTCTTATGGAAAGGATGCTCGTATATACTTGAGAGAGGGCTCATTTATTTGGAAAGTTCTTGTTCTTGTTCACCTTTTAAGAGTGAAAAGAGATCGGAAGGCAACTAGCCCCCCTCCCCTCATCACTCTTTTTTTGCCAAATGCATGAGATAAAAAATTTTGAGATATACATTTTGTTCAGAATAGTTAAAAAGCTAGATAACAAAAAAAATGGTGTCGACACAACCCCCCCCCCCAGGGCCCAGGGACAGGCGTTGCAAGCTATGATCTGGGGGCATATATGATTCTTATGCAAGGGATACACGTATATACTTCAGAGAGGGCTAATTTGTTTGGAAAGTGAAAGTTCTTGTTCACCTTTTAAGAGTCAAAAGAGATCGGATGGTAACTAGCCCCACCCTCCCCCATGCCCTTTTCCCCAGATGCATCAGATAAAAATTCTAGATAACTATTTTGTAATAAATAGTTGAAAGGTCAGATAACACAAACTTTGGTGTTGACACAACCCTCCAGGGGCCGGGATAGTCGTTGTAAGCTATCCCCTGGGGGCACATATGGTTCTTGTGGAAGAGATGCTCGTATAAACTTCATAGAGGGCTTAATTGATTGGAAATTGAAAGTTCTAGTTCACTTTTTAAGAGTTAAAACAGATCCAAGGGCAACTAGCGCCCTGACACTCTTTTTTCACCAAACCTATCCCATAAAAGCTATGAAATGACCAATTTTTTTTTACAAAATAGTTCAAACATCAGATAACAAAAATTCCAATGTTGGCACAGCCCCCAGGGCCCGGAAGTGGGTGTTGTAAGTTATTTCCTGGTTGCATATATGGTTCTCATGGAAGGGATGCTCGTATAAACTTCAAAGAGGACTCATTTGATTGGAAATTGAAAGTTCTAGTTTATATTTTAAGAGTTAAAAGTGATAGGAAGGCAATTAGCCTCCTCTCCCAACCTCTTTTTTCCCCAAATGCACCAGATAAAAATTTTGAAGCATCCATTTTGTAAAAAATAGTTCAAGGGCAGATAACAAAAAATTGCTGTCGACACAACACCCGGGGCCGGGCACAGGCATTTTAAGCTATGCCCTGGGGGCGAATATGGTTCTTCTAGAAGGAATGCGCGTATAAGCTTCAGAGAGGGCTCATTTGATTGGAAATTAAAAGTTCTAGTTCACTTTTTCAGCTCCCTCGACGGGAAGGTTGTGCAAAGCCAGCCCCACCAACCCCTTAGTATCAAACCCAACCCTTAATATAATCCCATTTGCAGCAAAATGGGAGGATAGCTCTATATATTGCTTGTGAATGATTATCTCTTATATAAAGCTATTTTAGTTTTTAGTCTTTTTTTCTGTTACTAAGTCATAGAGAATAGAAAACTAAAGGTCATAAAGACCATAAGGCTTTGATATTTTATTGGGTCTTTTTCTAAAAACTTCTCATTTTCTAAAAACAGCTCATTTGACTAGTAATCTGGTTCCCTTTTAAGAAGCCAAAGTTATGAAAGGGCAACCAACCCCTCCCTTACACCTTTTTTCCTCAAATAGACCCGACTAAATTTTCAAAGGGCATCCGGTCAAAATTTTGAGATTACCATTTTGTTCAGAAAAGTTCAAAGGCCAAATAACTATGCTTCCGGGGTCGAACCCCCCGTCTCAAACCTGGGGAAGTGGCTTTGAGTTACGGTACTTGTTTATTGTTACTTTGACACTTTGTTTACTTCAATATTTAGGTTTTGCGATTTACGTGGCAACTTCAATTTACGGTGCAAGGGTTGTAAGTTGTGCAAGTTGCTTAATGTTACTTTGATACCTTGTTTACATTGATGCTTTCTTTACGTTTTTTTCTTACTTTGATACTATTACTTTGATACTAATTTTGATATTATGGACATTTGATGTAGAAAATAAAAGTTTTGAAATAAGAAATTTTTAAAAACTTGAAACTATTTGCAATCAAAAACGAACAAATATTAATTTAAAAAAAATTCTGAAGAAGAAGTTTTTAGCAAAATGTAATGGCCATTTTAAACTTAAGATTAGCAGAGACAAATGCCTGTTAAAATCCAAACTTAAAACGACCAGAAACAACTATTAAAGAAGAAATGAAACCCAAAACAAAACAGGAATTAAATAAGCAATCAATGCAAACAAATATACAATAGATACTAATATAAATGAATAAATAAATCTCAAAACGACTGAAAATTAAATTGAATATGCAAATCAAGCTTGAAATGAACAAAAATCACTACAAACAGGAGTCTGGGTATCGCACCCTCCTCTCACTGTAAACTTTTAAAAACCTATTGCGTCGTTGGCGCTTTACTCAAAAGGAATTATATTAAAAATATTTTCTTTCGTACTTAATATTGAAAGTAAATGTTAAAATTATAGTAAAATTTTTAACTGATGAGCTTTCAGCAATTACTATCGTTATACATCAAATGTTAGTTTAATTTATTAGTTCTTTATAAAATTGTTCAAGACGAATATAGTTTCACTGCAAAAAGAGTTTGGATGCTGCCCCCATTCTTAACTGCAAAAACCTAAAGCCTCCTGCGTCATTGGTGCTTCACTGAAAGCGAATTATATTACAAATATTTTCTTTTTCAGTTGTTACAGTATTGAAAATGAAAATAAAATTACGGTGAAATAAAATCTTGAACTGATAGATCGTTCAACAATGGATATCATTATATATAAAATATTCAATTTGATTTTGTTTATACTTTCCAAGAGTGACTGTTTAATCACATATAGTTTTCAGTAAAGTGCCAATGCCTCAAAAGGTTTTAGACTTTTATAGTGAGAGAAGGAGGCGATACCCATACTCTTTTTTGTAGTGATTTTTGTTCGTTTCAAGCTTGACTTGCATATTCAGTTTCAGTTTCACTCCTTTTAAGATTTATTTTGTTCATTTAAATTAGTATCTATTGTATGTTTGCTTGCATTGATTGTTTATTTAATTTCTGTTCGTTTTGGGATTTCATTTACACTCCAATAGCATTTTTTTCGTTTAAGCTTGATTTGCATATTCAATTTAAGCATTACTCCCTTTAAGATTTATTTATTCATTTATATTATTACTTGTTGTACGTTTTTTTTTTACTATGATTGTTTATTCAATTTGCGTTCGTTTTGGGTTTTAATTATTCTTTAATAGTAGCTTCTGGTTGTCTTAAGTTTGAATTTTAACAGATATTTGTATCTGCTGATCTTAATTTTAAAATGAACTTTTCTTTTCTTTGAAAAACTTCTTTTTCGTATTTTTTTTTAATTAGTCTAGATAGTACCAACCAGTTTGTAGTATCTATCTGTAAGTAACGAGCAATGCAGCTCAATAGTAACCGAAACTCTAAAAAACATAATTTTGATATAAATAGATATATCAAAAGAATTGACTTATTGTGCTCATTCCATATATAAGATTCATTAAGTTGAATTTTACTATCAAATATTACGAGCCTGAGAAAATTTGCCTGATTCTAATGAAAAGAAGGCCCGTCCCCCCTAAAAGTCAAGGAATCTTAATGAAACCATTCCGTCCAATTCAGTGTACTAGAGAATTTTACTATAAAGGTTTCAATAGCCCTCTTCAAAAATGTTTAATTTAGAATTTTTTCCTTTTTTGGCCAAAAGAAAGATAGATCAAGGATCCATGTTTTTTTTTTCTGGGGTGATCGTATCGAACCAGTGACATTAGAATGTCAGGAGAAAGCTTACTTAAACGGAAATTTAATTTTTTAGTGCCATTTGTAAACGACCAAAAAGATTAGAGGCCAGCTAGCTCCTCTGTCGTGCCCCTATCTTTGCTAAAGTCGTTCGGTCCTAATTTCGGGATTTGACTTTTTTCCAATTCTTTAAGAACGATACTGAAACAGAAGGGTTGGTTAATTAGATCAATATGAAGTTTTTGTTTTTAAGTGCGAAAAATTAAGCGTGATCGCGAGGTATTGAGGAGGGGACAAAGGCCCTCATATACGTAATAAATTCTGTTCGTATTTTGTTTTAATGTTGCTTCTTACTTTTAATTGATGAAACTTGTTTGTTTTATTATTATTATTAAAGATGGTGGATGCAATGAAGATGTTAAAAGTAGAATAGCCAAAGCCCAGGGTGTTTTTTCAAAATTGAAAAAATTTGGTAGAAACGGAAGTTAAGTCTGCGAACCAAAATTAGAGTATTGGAGGGTACAGTGATATCAGTGGTCAAGTGTGGTTCTGAAACGTGGATTGTCTGAAAGACGAAGGGGTTCTTTATATGTTCCCCTGAGGAATCATCTACGGATTCTTTTGAATACCCGTCCGACTGACCGTATTTCAAACATTAAGCTAGACAAAAAAAAATTATACTATCAAAAAATTGGTTCTGTCAAAAAACATGGTTATATCTAGGGATATAATGAAAGAATGAGTAAGATGGCGAGTACAAGCTCTGCAGACAAATTTCCAAAGATCGTCCTTTTCTGTCAACCATCTAGGGCCAAACGATAAGCAGGTCGTCTCCAAATTGGGAGGGAGGTCTTAAGGAAGGATTTAAGAGAAACCAGAACTTCTTGGAAGGGTTTTGAATGAAGTGGGGTAAAGAAGGAAAGTTTGTTGGTGTGTAGTCCTCAAGCAGCTCGGTGCTGCAGTGAGTAGTGCTCACTGCAGTGCAGTGAGCAATAGTCCGTTAAAAAAACTGTCTAGTGAGAACAAATGGCTAGTTGTGGCTCTTTCAGGAGTGGTAACTATCAAACAAAAAGTACACGATAGGAATAACCATTGCCAAAAACCCTATTGAGGAAACTTGCAAACTCCATTTTAAACACCAAGGCATAGGTAGCACCGATATGTTGTTTTTAGTGGGTAAAAACCTTTAAAACGAATTAAAAACTTGTCTATATACATTTTGTTCCTTTTTTCGAGTTGGACAAACATTTTGGGGGTGGGGCTCAAGCCCTCTAAACCCTCCCCCTGGACACGGCCTTAGACACTGCCATATTCATAGTACTTCTGATTATTCCATATCTGACTGTTTTCTGCTAGTCTTAAATAATAGCCTACTCGTTTACTCTGCATTTTGGAAAATCTTTCGTATTATTATATTGTAAGAAATGCAAGCCCAAATTATCTGAATATTGTGGAATTGTCAACCCCAAAGATTATTTATATGGTAAGTGGCATTTAAATTGAGATGGTACGATATATCCCTTAGTCACAACCGTAGAATCACTGGCAACAGACTTACAAAATGACATAGTATTAGAATCCTATAATTTCTTACCAAATTGCAAAGTACGTTTGAGGAGTTAAAAATTCAAATGCTCCAAAGTAAACCCATCCACAAGGGCAATATGAATTAAAAAAAGGTAATGTTACCTCTAGTTATGTTAAAGCTTTGACCAAATATAAAAGTCCTTTTTTATATACAACCTATAATTTAGTCCATTAACGGCACCTTAGAAAACTAACATTTTAAGAAGGGTAAAAGCACTTCCATGTCCATATAAGAGAAGCATGTTGCATTTTAAGATGAGATAGTTGATCTGTTTCTGCCTTAATGCAAATCTAAGTGTCTCTCAAAATGGATTGAAAGCATGCGGAGAAGTTGTTTGAAACATATCCAAGACAGTAGCTAAATTTCTCAAGTTCTCATACTCTGTTTGCCCCTACTGTGTGGCAGCTTGACACTTTGTCCATCTATTACTTCAGTGCTGAAAGACTTTAATCTTGGCGAGCGCAGGCGCAGACATCAAATTGCCATAAATATCCCAACACCGTGCTTGGGAGCCAATCTAACGCACTCCGGGTGCCTAGACGTACACGCTGCGTGTATGTATGCATAATGCACACCCATACTAAAACAAGCATAAGGTATGCCACAACTATCATACGGAACTCCAGGAGCAATGTAAAAATCTGTTTCAAAAAAAATTAAAGTTTTGAGCTGAGAATTTCTAATTTGAATCCGTTATCAATGATGTATTTTGAATGTGTAATTCGTCAATTTTATGCCTTGATAAGAAATCACCCTCTGAGCTGCTAACTAGGAGTTTAACCCAGAGGTCGTGAAAGAAGATAGACAAATGATAAGTGATTCTCATAAATAAATATAACTGATCATTCATATTTTATCTGCGGATACATCTTTTGGCAGCAAGATTTCAGTTTCATCATTTGATATTACAACTTGCATGTTGTATTACTGCTTTTATTGAAAATGCTTAGAATTAAATTTTTAGAGCGCATAGCGTCTATGTTCAGTGCCATAAATGCTTAATATTCATTCTGCTGAATAAGCTAGGGTTTATGATTGTGGGCTTATGGTTTCAAAAATTAGGGTTTAGGGTTTGGGTTTCAAAAATTAGGGTTTAGGGTTTATGATGTCATTGCATTCTGAAAGTAAGAATTTATGGATACAATGGAATTATGAAAATAAAATAAATTATGGATTATTTTTTCAAAATAAAACAACTACTCTATTACCATGCTCGTCTTCCAGAATTTCCTGTGGATATTTTTCGGCAATGCTGTCTTCGTACCTCTGCCGAAATTAACATGGAATTGAACTTTTAAAGTGTAATTCCAATACCATGAACACTAAATTTTCTTTCTTCTGAACAAACTTACAGGGACACCAATTTGAGAGAGGTATAGGGGTAGGTCAATTACCTCTCCTATTTTCACCTTACCCCTTAGATCCCTTCCCCCGAATGTTTTGAAGAGAACACTTTTTTTGACATCGGTACTGAAGAAATCGGGGAAAAATCTCCTTCCAGATATTGGAAAATCTTTCCCAGTCCCCCCCCAATTGAATTTTTGCGTGTTGGCGGTCCTGTAGACTAGAACTCAAAAGATTTTGTGTTCAATAATACCAATGAAAACTGAAAGTAAACATTTATTAATTCAGTGGAACTCCTTCAAGGTTCTTCTTTCAGCGTGTTTTGCAGTAGGAACAATAATACTGGAATAGTGTTCCTAAGATAGCCTCTAATAGGGTTTTACTAAAAGAGAATAAGTATAATAATGTGCAGAGTTGGCATAAAATTATTGATGGGCATTTTTTAGTCATCTTTTCTGACTGCTACTCATAAGGAACCACTCTTTCAGTATTAGGGCAGCTAATTGGGGGAATGGGAAATTACCCTCTCCCTTAGATTACAAAAAATACCTCTTTCATTATTTTCACTAAAAATCGGAAAAAAAACAACTAAAAAGTCCCCCAGTATTTGAAAAAAACCTTTTTTTTGTTATTTTGTTTCAAAAAATGAAGATAGATATTTTTGGATCGAATTGATGACGTAAATTTGACATTCCTAATCTGGCCCTTTCTCTTTGAGCCGCAAACCTGGTTTTGCGTTGCTCTGGTGTTTCCTCCTGGTGCTCCCTTTTTGGTGACATTGTAGGATAATTATACAGACATTGCTTTTGTTATACAGCGACACGCCTTCTTTTTTTACTATCTCTATCAGCCGCAAGCCTGATTTTGTGTTGCGAACAGGACGTCATTTATAGATTTTTATCTTTTTATCGATTTTGTTTCTCTTTTTATTTTTTTTTATTTTTTTTAATTTTATTCTTTGACGTTTTTTTAGTTTTTTCTTTTTTCTTTTTAGTTTTGTAAGTTTTTTTTACCTAATTTAGTTTTTTTTTATTTTTTATTTTTTAGTTTTTTAGTTTTTTAGTTTTTTCTTTTTTTCTTTTTCTTTTTTTCTTTTTCTGTTTTAGTTTTTTTAGCTTTTCCTTTTTTTAGTTTTTTTTAGTTTTTTACTTTTTTTAGTTTTTTTTTTAGTTTTTTTTCTTTTTCTTTAGTTTTTGTCTTTTTGTCTTTTATTTTAGTTGTTCTTTTTTTCAGTTTTTTTCTCGAAAATGTTTTATTATATATTATATATAATATTATGTATATGTATATATAAATATATATTATATATTATAGTAATATAAATATAATAACATATATATATATAAATATAATATATATATATATATATATATCTATATATATAAAAATAAGTTGTCTGTCTGTGGATGTGTGGATGGATGTGTGGATGGATGTGTCAGGTGACGTCACCTGAAAAAACTGGATTAGGTGACGTCAAAACTGAAAAAACTAAAAAAAGGCAAAAACTACAAAAAAAAACTAAAAACTAATAAAAAAAATAAAAAAGCTAAAAAACTAAAAAAACTATAAAGGTAAAAACCAATAAAAAACTAAAAAAAAAACTGAAAAAACTAAAAAAAGGCAAAAACTACAAAAAAAAACTAAAAACTAATAAAAAAAGTAAAAAAGCTAAAAAACTAAAAAAACTAAAAAAACTAAAAAAAGGTAAAAAACTAAAAAAAATAAAAAATAAAAAAAAACTAAAAAAAAGGAAAAAACTGAAAAATAAGCTAAAATAAAGGTAAAAACCAATAAAAAACTAAAAAAAAAAAGGAAAAAACTAATAAATGACGACACTCAAAGAGAAAGCGACCAGGACAAAAAACTAAAAAAAAAGGCAAAAACTACAAAAAAACTAAAAACTAATAAAAAAAATAAAAAAGCTAAAAAACTAAAAAAACTAAAAAAAGGTAAAAAACTAAAAAAACTAAAAACTAAAAAAAAACTAAAAAAGGTAAAAACTAAAAGAACTAAAAAAGAAAAAAATAAATGACGACACTCAAAGAGAAAGCGACCAGGACAAAAGGAATGTTCGATTAGCAATCAACAAAGCACCGGGACACAGGGAGTATAAATGACGACCAGGACACAAGTAAAAAAAAAAATTAACAAAACTAAAAAGAAGGTAAAAACTACAAAAAAACTAAAAAGAAAAAAAAACTAAAAACTAATAAAAAAACTAAAAAATCTAAAAATCTAAATAAACTAAAAAAGAAAAAAAAAGGAAAAAAATAAAGGAGAAAAACAAAACTAAAAAACGAATGTATATACAGACCGGTACACCGGGATACAAATGACGACCGGGACACAGGGAATGTAAATAACGACCGGGACACAGGGACACAACTACAACGGGGACACCGGGGGAAACAGGGGGATATAAATGACGACCGGGACAAAAAAACTAAAAAGAAATAAAAACTAAAAACTAATAAAAAAAACTAAAAAATCTAAAAATCTAAATAAGCTAAAAAAGAAAAAAAAAGGAAAAAAATAAAGGAGAAAAACAAAACTAAAAAACGAATGTATATACAGACCGGGACACCGGGATACAAATGATGACCGGGACGCGGGACACAGGGAATATAAATGACGACCGGGACACAGGGACACAACTACAACGGGGACACCGGGGGAAACAGGGGGATAACCTGACAATCTATTTATATGCAAAGACAATGGGACAGCAAAGAATGTTGTATATTCGCAAGTTTTACGTAGTTAAAACCATATATATATATATATATCTATATTCACAGGTGGGACATAGGGACACAACTACAATGGCGCGTAACTATTATGGCGCGTAACGACTTACGCGCGCGGGGGGGCTTGGGGGGGGCGCGAAGCGCCCCCACCAACTAGGTGTTGGGGTGGTATGTTGTATAAAGACATAATATAATATAAATACAAAATAAAATATAATATAAAACAATATAATTTTTTCACTCATTGACACAGTTCATTAGGATCCACTACTACAGCCTTAACTTAGAAGTCCAATCTTCTATATATATAAAAATAAGTTGTCTGTCTGTGGATGGATCAGGTGACGTCACCTGAAAAAACTGGATCAGGTGACGTCAAAACTGAAAAAACTAAAAAAGGCAAAAACTACAAAAAAAACTAAAAACTAATAAAAAAAATAAAAAAGCTAAAAAACTAAAAAAACTAAAAAAAGGCAAAAACTACAAAAAAACTAAAAACTAATAAAAAAGCTAAAAAACTAAAAAAACTAAAAAAAGGCAAAAACTACAAAAAAAACTAAAAACTAATAAAAAAAATAAAAAAGCTAAAAAACTAAAAAAACTAAAAAAACTAAAAAAAGGTAAAAAACTAAAAAAACTAAAAACTAAAAAAAAAGGAAAAAACTGAAAAATAAGCTAAAATAAAGGTAAAAACTAATAAAAAACTAAAAAAAAAACTGAAAAAACTAAAAAAAGGCAAAAACTACAAAAAAAAAACTAAAAACTAATATAAAAAGTAAAAAAGCTAAAAAACTAAAAAAACTAAAAAAACTAAAAAAGGTAAAAAACTAAAAAAAATAAAAAATAAAAAAAAACTAAAAAAAAGGAAAAAACTGAAAAATAAGCTAAAATAAAGGTAAAAACCAATAAAAAACTAAAAAGAAAAAAAGGAAAAAACTAAAAAAAATTTTCATCTAAAAAACTAAAAAAAACTAAAAAAGGTAAAAACTAAAAGAACTAAAAAAGAAAAAAATAAATGACAACACTCAAAGAGAAAGCGACCAGGACAAAAGGAATGTTCGATTAGCAATCAACAAAGCACCGGGACACAGGGAGTATAAATGACAACCAGGACATAAGTAAAAAAAAAAAACTATCTATATATATAAAAATAAGTTGTCTGTGGATCGTGGATCAGGTGACGTCACCTGAAAAAACTGGATCAGGTGACGTCAAAACTGAAAAAACTAAAAAAAGGCAAAAACTACAAAAAAAACTAAAAACTAATAAAAAAAATAAAAAAGCTAAAAAACTAAAAAAAACTAAAAAAAGGCAAAAACTACAAAAAAAACTAAAAACTAATAAAAAAGCTAAAAAACTAAAAAAACTAAAAAAAAGGCAAAAACTACAAAAAAAACTAAAAACTAATAAAAAAAATAAAAAAGCTAAAAAACTAAAAAAACTAAAAAAACTAAAAAAAGGTAAAAAACTAAAAAAACTAAAAACTAAAAAAAACTAAAAAAAAGGAAAAAACTGAAAAATAAGCTAAAATAAAGGTAAAAACCAATAAAAAACTAAAAAAAAAACTGAAAAAACTAAAAAAAGGCAAAAACTACAAAAAAACTAAAAACTAATAAAAAAAGTAAAAAAGCTAAAAAACTAAAAAAACTAAAAAAACTAAAAAAACTAAAAAAAGGTAAAAAACTAAAAAAAATAAAAAATAAAAAAAAACTAAAAAAAAAGGAAAAAACTGAAAAATAAGCTAACATAAAGGTAAAAACCAATAAAAAACTAAAAAGAAAAAAAGGAAAAAACTAAAAAAAATTTTCATCTAAAAAACTAAAAAAAACTAAAAAAGGTAAAAACTAAAAGAACTAAAAAAGAAAAAAATAAATGACGACACTCAAAGAGAAAGCGACCAGGACAAAAGGAATGTTCGATTAGCAATCAACAAAGCACCGGGACACAGGGAGTATAAATGACGACCAGGACATAAGTAAAAAAAAAAATTAACAAAACTAAAAAGAAGGTAAAAACTACAAAAAAACTAAAAAGAAAAAAAAACTAAAAACTAATAAAAAAACTAAAAAATCTAAAAATCTAAATAAACTAAAAAAGAAAAAAAAAGGAAAAAAATAAAGGAGAAAAACAAAACTAAAAAACGAATGTATATACAGACCGGTACACCGGGATACAAATGACGACCGGGACACAGGGAATATAAATGACGACCGGGACACAGGGACACAACTACAACGGGGACACCGGGGGAAACAGGGGGATATAAATGACGACCGGGACAAAAAAACTAAAAAGAAAAAAAAACTAAAAACTAATAAAAAACTAAAAAATCTAAAAATCTAAATAAGCTAAAAAAGAAAAAAAAAGGAAAAAAATAAAGGAGAAAAACAAAACTAAAAAACGAATGTATATACAGACCGGGACACCGGGATACAAATGACGACCGGGACACAGGGAATATAAATGACGACCGGGACACAGGGACACAACTACAACGGGGACACCGGGGGAAACAGGGGGATGTAAATGACGACCGGGACACCGGGACAGGGAATGGTCGATTAGCAATCACCATCAACAAAGCTCAAGGGCAATCATTAGAATCATGAGGTATAGATCTGAATACAGATTGTTTTCCCATGGACCATTATATGTTGCATGTTCAAGAGTCGGTAAACCTGACAATTTATTTATATACAAAGACAATGGGACAGCAAAGAATGTTGTATATTCGCAAGTTTTACGTAGTTAAAACCATATATATATATATATATATATATATATATATATATATATATATATATATATATATATATATATATATATATATATATATATATATATATATATATATATATATATATATATATATATATATATATATATATATATATATATATATCTATCTATATTCACAGGTGGGACATAGGGACACAACTACAATGGCGCGTAACTATTATGGCGCGTAACGACTTACGCGCGCGGGGGGGCTTGGGGGGGGGCGCGAAGCGCCCCCACCAACTAGGTGTTGGGGTGGCGCGAAGCGCCACCCCAACAGCTAGTATATATATATATATATATATATATATATATATATATATATATATATATATATATATATATATATATATATATATATATATATATATATATGTATATTATATAATATATATAATATAAGGTAAGTAATGTATAGGTAAGTAATTAATACGAAACGGTGCCGAAAAAATGTAGATAATACATTGTTGATTATTTAAATTTGATTTTCTACCATCAAAAGCAGACAAGCATTTGCCCATATGCCTTTTATGCAACAAAGTTTTAGCAATGACGCTATGAAACCACCAAAGCTCAAAGATCATCTGAGAAGGTGTCATCCTGATAAAATAGATAAAGATCTTGAATATTTTCAAAAATTGAAGGAAAAAATTTAAAGAGACCCACTGAGCACAGTATGTTTGCTTCAACGTCTGAAAGAAACGATGATGGCTTGCGAGCGTCTTACAATATCTCATTACTTAAAGCGAAATCTGGAAAACCGCACATCATTGGAGAACAGTTAATTTTACCCGCTGTTGAAGAGGTTTTAAAAACTGTTCTAGCCCAAATCTCCATTCGACATAATCAAAAGGACTCCTTTGAGTGACAACACTGTACAAAGACGTATTGATGATATGAGCTCTGATATTAAAAGTTTCTTATGTAATTGTCTGCAAACACCCAATTTTTCTATTCAACTGGACCTTACCAAGTAATGAAGCATTATTATTGGCATATGTTCGATTTGTTATGGACCAAGAAATTCATGAAGAGCTACTATTTATGTATGATGATTTTGCAGTTGGTGTTATATATTTTATGTTTTTATGCTCTGACCAATGGCATGATGGCATTTTCTTCCAGGGGAGGTGTTGGAACCTTTGGCGCTCTGATATTAAAATTTCTTATGTAATTATCTGCAAACAACACATTTTTCTATTCAACTGGACCTTACCCGGTAATGAAACAAAATTATTGGCATATGTTCGAGTTGTTATGGACCAAGAAATTCATGAAGAGTTAGTCCTGAGTGATTTTTTAAGGACAAATCGTCATTCACAAACATTATTTCATGGCAAAAGATGGAGCTCCTGCCATGGTCGGGCAATATCGTGGGTAAAAAGCCATCTTAAAAAAAAGTTCCAAAGGTAACTGCAATTCACTGCGTCATCCATCGACAACATCCAGTAGCGAAAAATTTAGTGAGAAATTGCACCAATCACTTCAATTTGTGATTAAATGCAGTTAACAAAACAAAAAGTAATGCATTGAATACGCTTTTATTTGTATAATTGTGAGATGAAAATGATGAAGAATTTCAACGATTGCTCTTACATACTGAAGTACGCTGGTTATTAAAGGGTGCATCAAACAGTTCGTGGTAACGAACTGTAGTAAGGAGCGACCCGGCTCAATGGTAACCAAAACTCTTAAAAATTGAATTTTGATATCAATAGCTACGTCGAAAGAATCGCATTTTAATGCTGATTTTAAATATATAAGTTTCATCAAGTTTAGTCTTACCCATCAAAAGTTACGAGCCTGAGAAAATTTGCCTTATTTAGGAAAATAGGGCGAAATACCCCCTAAAAGTTGTAGAATCTTAACAAAAATGACACCATCAGATTCAGCGTATCAGAGAACCCTACTGTAGAAGCTTCAAACTCCTATCTACAAAAATGTGGAATTTTGTATTTTTTGCCAGAAGACAAATCACGGGTGCGTGTTTATTTGTTTTGTTTTTGTTTTTTCTTTTTCCCAGGGGTCGTCGTATCGACCAAGTGGCCCTAGAATATCACAAGAGGGCTCATTCTAATGGAAATGAAAAATTCTAGTGCCCTTTTTAAGTGACCAAAAAAGTTGGAGGGCATCTAGGCCCCCTCCCACGCTCATTTTTTCCCAAAGTCAACGGATCAAAATTTTGAGATAGCCATTTTGTTCAGCATAGTCGAAAACCACAATAACTATGTCTTTGGGGATGACTTACTCCCCCACAATCCCTGGGGGAGGGGCTACAAGTTACAAACTTTGACCAGTGTTTACATATAATAATGGTTATTGGGAAGTATACAGACTTTTTCAGGGGGATTTTATTTTGTTTGGGGGTGGGGCTTAGGGGAGGGGGCTATGTTGGAGGATCTTTCCTTGCAGGAATCTGTCATGGGGGGGAGAAAAATTCAATGAAAAGGTCGCAGGATTTTCTAGCATTACTATAAGAATTACATAAAAAAAAAACAACTAGTTTTTCTAACTGAAAGTAAGGAGCGGCATTAAAACTTAGAACGAACAGAAATTACTCCGTATATGAAATGGGTTATCCCCTCCGCAATCCCTCGCTCTTTATGCTAAAGCTTTTAATTGTCTTAAAAAGCAGAATTGTGGTAAAGAGTCAAACTTTAGCGTAAAGAGCGAAGGATTGCGGAGGGGACAACCCATTTCATATACGGAGTAATTTATGTTCGTTTTAAGTTTTAATGTCACTCCTTACTTTCAGCTAAAAAAAATAGTTTTTTTTTTATTTAATTTCTGAACGTTTTTGAATTAATGCATGTTTGGTTTCGGCTCTCCGCACATAAATTATTAAAATGAAATTTGTATATTAATTCCTTTCTTGGCTAAATGGCTTTCTCTTAGTTCTGATCAGACGATTTTGAGAAATATGGGATGGGGAAGGAGGCCTAGTTGCCATGCAATTTTTCGGTTACACAAAAAGGCAACTATAAATTTTAATTTTTAACGAACTTTTTTATTAGTAAAAAATATACGTAACTTAAGAATTAACTTACGTAACAAACTTTTATATTCTTAAATTTTTATTATGTATATGAGGGGGTTTGTACCCTCGTTAATACCTCGCTCTTTACACTAAATCGTAAGTTTTGTGCCGATTCTTTAAGAATGACCCCTGAATCAGAAAGGCCGTAGAATAAATAGTTGAAATTACTAAAAATACTTTAGCATAAAGAGCGAGGTATTTATCTCCTCCTAAATACCTCGCTCTTTATGCTAAAGTATTTTTAGAACCCCTCATATGCGTAATAATCTCTGTTCGTTTTAAGTTTCAATGGTACTCCTTACTTTCAATTGAAAGAATTTTTCCATGTTTATTTTTTCATTTTTTTTATAGTAATTTTAGAAAATCCTGCGCCCTTTTCATTGAATTTCTGTTCCCCCATGACATATTTCTCCAAGGAAAGATCCTCCCACATAGCCCCCTCCCCTCAACCCCACCCCCAAAACCAAAAAAAAAATCCCCTGAAAACGACTGTACATTTCCCAATAACCATTATTATATGTAAACACCCTAAAGACATAGTTATTATGATTTTTGACTATGCGGAACAAAATGGCTATCTCAAAATTTAGATTTGTTGACTTTGGAGAAAAAATGAGCGTGGGAGGGGGCCTAGGTGCCCTCCAATTTTTTTGGTCACTTAAAAGGGGCACTAGAACTTTTCATTTCTGTTAGAATGAGCCCTCTTGCAACATTCTAGGACCACTTGGTCGACACGATGACCCCTGGAAAAAAAAACAAAAAACAAACAAATAAACACGCACCCGTGATTTGTCTTCTGGCAAAAAATACGAAATTCCACATTTTTGTAGATAGGAGCTTTAAAATTTTGCTATAGGGTTCTCTGATACGCTGAATGCGATGGTGTGATTTTCGTTAAGATCATGTGACTTTTAGGGGGTATTTTCCCCTATTTTCTAAAATAAGACAAATTTTCTCAGGCTCGTAGCTTTTGATGACAAAAACCAAATTTAATGAAACTTATATATTTAAAATCAGCATGAAAATCCGATTCTTTTGATGTATATTTTAGCATCAAAATTCCGTTATTTAGAGTTTCGTTTACTATTGAGCCGGGTCGCTCCTTACTACAGTTCGTTACCACGAACTGTTTGAAACAATGAAAAATAAACATGAAAACTTTTTTTCAAATGAAAGGAAAGAGTAGCATTGAAACTTAAAACAAACAGAGATTATTACGCATATGAGGGGTTCTAAAAATACTTTAGCATAAAGAGCGAGGTATTTAGGAGGAGATAAATACCTCGCTCTTTATGCTAAAGTATTTTTAGTAATTTCTACTATTTATTCTACGGCCTTTCTGATTCAGGGGTCATTCTTAAGGAATTGGGACAAAACTTACGATTTAGTGTAAAGAGCGAGGTATTAACGAGGGTACAAACCCCCTCGTATACATAATAAAATATAAGATTATGAAAGTTTGTTACGTAAGTTAATTCTTAAGTTACGTATATTTTTTACTAGTAAAAATGTTCGTTAAAAATTAAAAGTTCTAGTTGCCTTTTTAAGTAACCGAAAAATTGGAGGGCAACTAGGCCTCCTTCTCCACCCCTTATTTCTCAAAATCGTCTGATCAAAACTAAGAGAAAGCCATTTAGCCAAAAAAAGAATTAATATACAAATTTCATTTTAATAATTTATGTGCGGAGAGCCAAAACCAAACATGCATTAATTCAAAAACGTTCAGAAATTAAATAAAAAAAAACTTAAAACGAACAGAAATTACTCCGTATATGAAATGGGTTGTCCCCTCCGCAACCCCTCGCTCTTTACGCTAAAGTTTGACTCTTTGCCACAATTCTACTTTTTAAAACAATTAAAATCTTTAGCGTAAAGAGCGAGGGATTGCGGAGGGGACAACCCATTTCATATACGGAGTAATTTCTGTTCGTTTTAAGTTTTAATGTCGCTCCTTACTTTCAGCTAAAAAAATTGTTTTTTTTTTATTTAATGTTTAACAAGATTTTACTCAATTTTTGAATCAGTATTAAATTGTCGAAAATTAAAGATCCAGATTAAGAGAAAACCTGATCAATTCGAAAGCACACATAGCGTATTTGGCAGGTTTGTTCAAAAAATTTGATGACATTAACTTACAATTACAAGGGACAGTTTCAATTTATTAAGAGCAGAGGATGTAATTTCAGCTTTAAACGAAGTCACTTACCGATCACTTGAAAAAAGCTATAAAACTTTTCATCTCCATTCAAATAAGCCCTTTCCGATCCTGCAAGGGCCATTGGTTTGACACGATCATCCCTGAAAAAGAAAAACCTAAGTAAATAGCCAATCATCCGTGATATTTCTTCTAGCATAAAGTACAAAATTCCATATTTTTGTAGATGGGAGCCTAAAACCTCTACGGCATCACTCTCTGATATGCTGAATCTGATAGTGTGATTTTCATTAAGGTCGCTTGACTTTTTGGGAGTGTTTCTCCCTTTTCTTAAAATCACGTAATTTTCTCAGGCTGGTAGCCTCTGATGGTTAAACTTATAAACTTAACAATTTTTTTTTTATTTGAAATCAGCACCCAGATTAATTTCATATATCTATTATTATATTATTATATTTATTATAATATTATATATATATTACATATTATATATATTATTTATGTATATGTATATATATATATATATATATATATATATATATATATATATATATATATATATATATATATATATATATATATATATATATATATATATATATATATATATATTATGAAAAGAGAAATCACCAATGCAACAGCACAAACACATAAAAAAAAAAAAAAAGACAGAAGGAGAAAAGGAAGACTGTTTTCCTAAATTAGTGACTAATATAGACCAGCACTTGAATGAGGCCTTAACCCTACTCATCCATACAATCACATAGGTCAAACAGCATAGCCATACACAATCAACCATAAAGAATAATCCATGGACAGGCAGTCATGTCGTCAATAAGTATAAGTCGTCATTTACCAAACAATAGAAACAATAAAGACAAATAATTCAGAGGCAACAACCCAACACAAGGGCTCATCAGGAGAATACACTTGCCTATAGGGTTTGGCCACATTAAATTCTCTACCCAGTCAAGTGTTGTGGCTACCACAGAATATCCATGGCATCCCCGTGTCAGGTATCACCCTCAAAACACATGCCTATGAAAAAAATAACCAGCAAATGAAATATATATATATATATATATATATATATATATATATATATATATATATATATATATATATATATATATATATATATATATATATATATATATATATATATATATATATATATATACATTTTATTATTATATTTACAATGATTCGTTATAATGTATATTTATTATATTATTATTTACCAAAATTCCATTTTTTCGATTTTTGGCTACTATTGAACCAAATCACTCCATACTTACATCTCATTACCACGAACAATCTGATTCCTCTCTTATAAAAATGATGATAGCTTTGGCTTTTAATTTATTCAATAAGAGTAAATAGTTGTGATCAGGGTTGCCACCAACTTTATCCAAAAACTCTTGAAAATGAGCGCATATTTTTCTTGTCTTGGGAACCTTAATACATTTTCTCTAGGCTAAAGTTAGTCTACAATGCTCTTGTACAGATAATCCCTTTTCTTTACTACCTCATTTAAACTAAATTGGAAAAGAGTCTAAATATCCTAACACTGAAACTGGAAATCAAACTTGTCATTCTGACAAGAATTACATTCAGTTTGCAACCCTGTCATTACCAAAAAAATACCTAAATGATTCATGACAGCAGTCTTTGGCAAATGGAAATAAACGCTACTGGGATTGCGTGCCATTTGATAATCTTCCCGGGTCTCCATGGATTACTTGCTTGATAAGGAGAAAAACTCAACAGCAAAAACGGAATGCACAGTAATTATGACGTTTGATTCTTGGAGCTGAAGGAGTGTTTGAATGAAATACTTGTTTTGTCATGTCCTTAATTGCTAGTTCAGTTATTCAAGCACAAGCTAAATACTGATATTGTTTTTGTTGTTTTTTTAAGGCGACAATATGGTCCTTTTTCAGCAGTTCTGTCTGTGCTTGCTAGTATTGTTTAATCAATACTAGGCTATTTAATTAGTTAGAATGTTTGATGTTATTGTTATCCTCTGAGATATTAGCCCCCTTGTCAGCCAGTACGGCTAACAGCTAACAGCTAGTAGCCCATCTTAGCCGATTGGTTAGCGCTCCTGACTTGAAATCCTAATGTCAGAGGTTCGAGCCCTGTTGTCGCTGGTTATTTGGTTTGGGACCAAGGTCAATGGTGTGACTCTGTTAGATCAGCCGGAATCGACCCAGCTCTAAATGAGTACCTGGAGAAATCTGGGGGAGAAACACTGGAAGCGTCGGATGATTTGCCCCTAACCATGCATTGTACTCTCAGCCGAAGGCATCGAATCATGAGATCGGTACCTGCGCATGTCAGCCACTACAAGGCGCAGTGTGAAAAGTATTTTTTTATACTAGTGTCCGTTGTGGATAGATGTCTTTGTACTGTTTTGGTGCTTTTAAGCAGTTGTACATCAAACTCTCTCCATTAGATTTTTTTTCAAAGCACTATTTTTATTTTATAAACTATACCTTTGATGCAAAGCGCTTAAAAAACAAATAGTTTCTTTGGTACATTTTTGCTTTTTAACAGCTCTATTACATACGGGCAGTCTTGTAATCTACATTTCGTTTTCCACACTTTATAGAGTCGCAGTTTTTTGCATCAACTGTCTCTACACCGATGATTGAACAGTATGGGACTTTGGCCCCAGGTTAAAAATCTATGGTCTTTTAGGCATTCTATTGCATATTAAACATCTTGCCCTCCATGAACTAGTGTCGTATTCACATTTTACTTGTTTCAACCTATAAGAACCGATATGAGTAGAATCAACCAATTAAAATTTGAAGTCTCTTTGTCCCAATCTCCTCCCTTGTTTCCGCAATGATACCTAAGAGTTTATAAGAAGTTTCTCATAAGATATTGCAGAGATGCTGTTTTGACGACTGTAAAGACTCGATTTTATCCCCTGAGCTGTACCCAAGACTTTACAGACAAGGTTTTATGATAACCTGGATGGACATAGTGACTTTCACTCAGCTGAACCCTCTCCCCAACGACATAGCTCGTTGTTCACTCACCTCTCCCCCTCCCTAGACTCTCTGTGAAAGTTTCAATTTGAAACCCAAGCCATTCACAAAATATTACAAATACACTTTTTTTGACTGCATAGGAAAGTATGTGTCTTTTGATATACCTCGCTATTTAACTGTATAAAAATTAAGTCCCATAGGAGCTTAGCTTATAGTGCAAAGTTTCTTTGTGGACTAGAGACACAAATTGTGTACCACCCTCCCCTTCCCCAGCACAACATTTTATAACCCCTTACATTGTCACCCTTCCTTTTCCACATTTAGTTTTAACTTTAACCCCAAGCCGTCCTCAATGAATTGCACACATGCAATTTCGATGATCTGGATGCACACAATGTCTTTTTATTTACCTCTGCCCAACTTAGGTAACAAAGTAAAAATTCGATGTTCACTTAAACATAAGACTCCCTGAAAGTTTCAGCTTCATTTGCAACCATTGGTGAATACCCTCTCCCTCTCCTGAACATTCCATGAAAGTTTCATTTTAACACTTTTAGCCATTCCTGGGATATTGCATACACCCCATTTGAGGTGTATGCAAGCTGTATCCACATAGTGTCTTTTGGCTTAGTTTAAAAACCGTCTCAACAATCCCTGAAAGTTTTAACTTTCAGTTGCATATAGGTTCTTTTGATTTAGTTCAACATCCACCTCAACATTCTCGGAAGCAGGAAAGAGCAAGGAGAGGGATAGTTGCCCTCCAATTACTTTTCATTCTTAAAAAGCTTCTGGAATTTTCCATTTCTGAATAAGCTCCTCGTAAAGTTTCTATGACCGCCTCTTTCATGTGAGGTGGTTCTCGGAAAAAAAGTAGAATAAAACAAATCATCATAGTCAGCGCTTTGGTGTTGCCAGTAATAAAGGTCCATAAGCCTTCAATATACTATTTATTCATTAATATTATTCTGTTTTTTCTTGATATCTCAACAATTCTTGATTTTTGAAAGTTACAGCTATGATTATATATAATTGAACAGATAATTGTATATATGATTATACAATTATCAAAAAGTTCGTGGTAACAAACTGTAGTAAGGAGCGACCCGGCTCAACAGTAACCAGAAGTCTAAAAAATGGAATTTTGATACCAATATGCACATAAAAAAAATTGCATTTTTATGTAGATTTTAAATACATAAGTTTCATCAAGTTTAGTTATACCCATCGAAAGCTACGAGGCTGATAAAATTTGCCTTATTTTCGAAAAAATAGGGGAAAATCTCCTAAAATTCATAAAATCTTATTGAAAATCACACCATCAGATTCAGCGTATCAGAGAATCCCACTGTAGAAGTTTGAAGCTCCTATCTGTAACAAAGTGGAATTTTGTATTTTTCGCCAGAAGAAAGATCACAGATGCGTGTTTATTTGTTTTTTTTTTTCCAGGGGTTACAGCAACGACCCATTGGTCCTAGAATGTCGAGAGAGGGCTCATTCTAACAGAAATTTCCAAAATTTCTATTGTCCTTTTTAAGTGACCAAAAAATTGGAGGGTAACTAGGCCCCCTCCCGCGCTGATTTTTTTCCAAAATCGCTGGATCAATATTTTGAGACAGCCATTTTTTTCAACATAGTCGAAAAATCTAATAATTATGTCTTTGAGGACGCATTAACCCCCGGATTCCCTGGGCGAAGGGCTGCAAGTTATGATTTTTGCCCATTGTTTACACATAGTATCGGTTATTTTGAAGTATACTGACGTCGGGGATTTTTTCTAGTGGTGTGTGTATGGGGGGAGTCGGGGGGAGGTGATTATGTGAGAGGATCTTTCCTTGTAGGACTAGTGGCGCTGGATTTTCCAGCATTATTTAAAAAATTATGAGAAATGAAATAAACAGCAATTAAAACTTAAAACGAACAGAAACTATTACGTATATGAGGGGGTTCATCCCCTCCTCAATACCTCGCTCCGTACGATAAATTATTTTTAGTAATTTCAAAAAAAGCTATTTATTCTAATTAAACGGTCTTTGTGATTCAGATGTCGTTTGAAAAAATTGGAACAAAATTCGAACTTTGGTGTATAAAGGGAGGTATTGGCGAGGGAGCTAACCCCATCATATACGTAATAAAAATATACAAATATTGAAGTTCGTTATGTAAGTTAATTTGTAAGTTACATATACTTATTACTAATACAAACGTTTGTAAATAAAATTAAAATTTCTAGTGGCCTTTTAAAGTGACCAAAAATAATGGAGGGTAACTAGGGCCCCTCCGCCACCCCTTTTCTCAAGATCGTCCTATCAAAACTTTGAGAAAGCCATTTAACCAAAAAAGTAAAATTTATATGCAGATTTCGTTTTAATTATTCATGTACGTTGAGCCAAAATAAAAACCTTTATTAATTCAAAAAATTTCAGAAATTACATAAAAAAAGAAGTTTTTTTAACTGAAAGTAAGGAGCGACATTAAAACTTAAAACGAACAGAAATTATTCCATATATGAAAGGGGCTGTCCCCTCCTCAATGCCCCGCTCTTTACGCTAAAGTTTGACTCTTTCTCACAACTTTACTTTTTAAAACAATAAAACACTTTAGCGTAAAGAGCAGGGCTTGAGGAGGGGACAGCCCCTTTCATACACAGAATAATTTCTGCTCGTTTTAAGTTTAAATGTTGCTTCTTACGTTGAGTTGAAAAAAACTTTTTTTTTATTCAATAATTATGAAAAGAGCCAATGTTTAAAATACTATACCCCTTAGAAAGTTTGAGTGGCAGTAGCTTTACTCCTGCTTGTGGTAATTTCTGTTTGTTTCTTGCCTCTGCAGTCACTTCAGTAGTTTTTACTGTTGGATCGGTGGATTCTTCGTCGTATTTTTAGCTAGATCATCAATTTTTAGGGGTTCCAAAACATTTGTTACATTGGACTCTATAGGCTGCTTTTTTTTATTATCGTTTTGCTCTATACTAATTTCAGTTTGGATCTTACCTTCTTCTAATGGAGAAGTAGCTTGCTGAAAAGAAATTGTCTCAGTTCTCAAGTCCAAGTCCGGTTCATTTAGTCCCCAGCTTAGAGACAAGATATCAATTTTTACGGCTAGTAGTTTGACTGGATTATCTATCTATATATATATATATATATATATATATATATATATATATATATATATATATATATATATATATATATATATATATGTTTATATATCCCTGACGGTAAGGTGTTTTCGCGATTTGTAAAAAAATTGACGAACTGCCATGTAGGTTTGCTGAGCGGTGCAACAGAATTGTCGATTTTCCACTGACTTGCCTTCTATCAATAACTAGCGTTGCTAGTTATGAAATCTTATAATGTTTGACCTATGTACTAAAGCATGAAGAAGACAACGGATAAGTAGTTTATTATATAATAATTATGGAATGTGCAGAAGAGAGCGGGAGTGAGTGGGAAGAGTCGTAAAGGCACCAATCGGCATATAGGGCTTAAACTACTGGGACAGGCAGCTGAAGTACCCGCACTTCTCACAACACATCATTAGAATTAAGTAATAGGGAGAACCCGTTGTTATCTGATGGGAGGATATTTTTATTTCCACCCGAAGATACTCTTGTGGAGTGAAAGGGGTGAAAGGACTAATTTGGTAGTCCATATACCCTTATACTAATTTTGGAACTGGAACTGGATTCTGAATGAGTGTTTAAAAGTCGTCTTGGCCGAGTGGATTGGTGCCCTGGATTCAGGATCTTTAGTCCGAGAGGACGCGGGTTCAAATCCCAGTTTACCCAATTGTTCAGTAGAGACGAGGGTCAGTGTCGTGACTCTGTAAGCTTAGCCAGAGTCCACCCAGCTCTAAATTGGTACCTGGAAAAATCTGGGGAAGGTAAACAGGAAGGGTGTGCGAAAGCAAAGGATGGTTGCCCCCCCCCCATTGTACTTCCTGTCTGAAGGGCCAAGAAACGGGGATCACGTGATAGTAGCCATCACGGGACTATATATATATATATATGTATATATATATATATATATATATATATATATATATATATATATATATATATATATATATATATATATATATATATATATATATATATATATATATATATATATATATATATATATATATATATATATATATATATATATATATATATATATATATATATAATTTGGAGGTTACCAAAAAAGTACCCACGTATATTGAATAGGTTTTGAGATTTAATAGTTGGTAATGACAGCAGTTGTGCTACCGGTTGAAATTTTGTAGCACCAAAAAACCCTTGACAGGTAGACAGATTGACGTGTTTGGTTATCAGATGCAAAAAGATTGGTTGGCGTGACTTATCTTAGCAAGTCCAGGTCATTTAGCTTCCAGCTTGGAGACATGCTACCAATTTTTACGGTTAATTGAGCAGTATAATATCGCGTGATTAATGCAAGCTAGTAGCCATCACGGGACTTTCTTTGTTCTTCAGCGTAATTTTACTTTTTATTTGGATTTTTATCGTAGCAAAATTATTAAGTGGTATAAATTGGCAGAAATTTTAATTGGTCTTTGATCAGCAATTCGTGCTAATGAACGCAAGTAAAGAACGACCAGCGCCAATAGTAACGGAAACGCTAAAAACCGGAATTTTGAAACTATACATACATTTAAAAAAAAATTTACTTTATTTTGGTTTCAAATATGCAAAAAAAAAAATGCAAACTTTAAAGGTACTTAGCAAAAGTTAATATCATAAACAAATTCGAATAATACCTGATTCAGACCAAAATTGCACCATCAAGCTTTAGATTCTCAACAGCCCTACAGCCCCATAGGGCTAATTTCTGCATTTTGATTAAGGAAGGGGCAAGGGGTCCAGATAAATCTGGGGGATACGGGATACCATTCCGGGGAAATAGTGATTTCTGGGAGCCTTCCCCCGAAAGCTTGTGAAAAACACAAGCCTAAATGTTATTATTTTGTAATAGGTTTTGAACCCCAAACCGTAAAAAAGGTAATGGTGGCATGAGCCGGGACTAAGTGTTCAATAGAACATTTTTTTCAAGCGGTAACGTCGGAAAGTTGCTTTTTAGCAAAGACGTTAATTGGTTAGTTTAAAAATTACACAGTACGTAATAAACAATGCACACACATTAAACAGACGTAAAATTAAGTTGGCAATCTTGCTTCTACGCTAGTAGAATTACCAGCGGAAAATTACCAGCGGATTCTCAGCGCTGGCGTGCAAGCCAGCAAAACTAAGACTATCGTAATGTTTGCCGTGCTAACGATAATTGAAACAAAAGTAATACAAATTGTACCTCTGAACCCAGTCTGATTTTATGTTTTGACAGAAAAATTAACCCAGCAACGCATAAACCAATTTCTTGCCAATTATCATTCTTAGGTTTAGTTAGTAAATTAAAATATTTTTCAAAATATTGGGAGGGGGCAAGTGACCGCCTGAATAACACCTATGGGAAGATCTTAGGAAGAATTTTAATGCCATAAAGCCCATAAATACAAAATTGTGTACTTTTAGTCTGATGGGTGTGATTATTGTTTTTTTACAAGGATTGACCGTATATAATCAGTGTTTATCATATTCTGGAAGAGGTCTTAGTCATTCGAAATACCGAGTTTTTAGTGCTCTTAAAAGAGCACAAAGTGACCAGATTTTGTCTCTGAGACGAGTTTTTTTTCGAATAAATAGTGGCGCACCAAAATTTCAAGGGACTTTTCAAGAGCCCTTACTCATTATGCAAAAGTGTGACTTTTTTTCAAAATTTAACGAACGAATCCTCTAAAACAACAATCATGTTTTTTTTTGTTTGTTTTTTTTTTTTTTTTTTTTTTTTTTTTTTTTTTTTTTTTTTTTTTTTTTTTGTTTGTTTTTTTTGTCGCACGCATCGCGAATGAAAGAGCTAATCGACTTGCTTGACTTGACAGAAATGTAACATCAGTCAAAACTTAGCGTAAAGAATAAGGGTTTAGGAGGGTGACAGCTCCCTCCCCATGATACACAGAATAACTTCAGTTTGTTTCACTTTTAATCTCGCTATTTAATTTCATTTGAAAAAATGTTTTGTTCATTCATAATGTCCAAGATTGGTAGCCACATGCTATGTGGTTCGATCCAACTTTCTACGATAAGATGGCTGAGTTTTTGAAAATTTATCTAGTCATACCTAAAGCAGAATATCCTCGAACGGTTGGTCAAATAGGGAAAGGCGAGGGGCCACTTTATCTCAGAATTCATGTGCACCAGTTGACGCATGCCCGGCGGGGCAGAACTATGCCAAGCTTTTTGAGGAGCGTGCCAAGCGTGGTGGAACTCTCCGATACAAGTGACGTTCTGAGATGGACACCAAATGGCGGGAATTAAGCGCCGTATGGGAAAAGTAAAGCAAAAGGAAGTCATAATGAGGGTCATAAAAGGAAGGTTGAAATGGTTTGAAGAAATTGGAACTTCATTGGAGGTAGATAAGGGTAAAGTTTTAATAGATTGGGATGGAGGAGTGACCTGTGCAGCTATGTTGGCTTTTTTAGGAAATCTATAAACATCCTTGAAACTAAATAAATGACACATTTAAACACCGTAAAAAAGAAGCTTTACACCCTTGGAATAACATTTACAACAGCTGATTTTTGCAAAATCTAATTTCCTCTAAATTTATTGATAGCATATGACCAAAGAGTATGGGTAACTTATAGTGCAGTGGAAACTAGAAAAAAAAATTATCAGCGCCATCTAGCGTTTGGAGACTCTCGGTATTTTTCAAGCTCTGAATAGATTGTCTGTCTTGAACTAAGATCAGATACTTATTACTACACTATACACAAATCAAATTAATCATTCTTATTATTTACTAAAAAAATGTCAAGTGTCGCTAACTCTAGATGTCGTTGATTATTTTTTTGTTGACACTAGCGCCAGTTCTCACTCTTGCAAGTTACCTAAGCTCTTTGGAATATGTCTTTAAGTTTGACTTAATTTGATTGTTGATCAATAGTTGGCTATCAGTCATTTTGTACCAGTGGATTTCCGAAAACGGGAATTCTCTTTTTCAAAAAAAAAAATTCAGAAGCGATACCTGTCCTGTGGGGTGAAGTATTTTTTTTTTTCGACGGCTAGGATTAATGGTGCATTCACACAACGCCTAGAAACTTTCACTGGCATAACATAAAACCTTGAGCTGCGTTATGGAATCTTACCAAGCAATTTTTTTCTGGATCGCACGCAGTCTCTATGTGAAAGAAAGCTTTACAAAATTTGCTATCTAAATTTATTTTACGCTAAAGAAAAGTGAATCTATTAGTAACAAAACAGGATTTGTTGAGGATCCATCAATAAATTTTGAAGCAAATTACTGAATATTTCCCCGAAAGTCTATCATGATTAATCAGAGCTTGAATATCAGTCTTCATTCCACATTTTAAAATTTCAAATAGTTTGCTCATGGTGATTATAATGGTTTTAGGTGATGACTATGATGAGTTTCAGCATTAGCCTAGTATGAAAGGGTTCTTTAAAGTGTTGAAGGTTATAGTTAATGTAATATACCTTAATCATTTAGCTTAGAAAATTGTGTTCGTAATGTGAAAGTCGCTTATCTCCACTGCAAAACTGACAACTTAAGACCCAAAGAATTTGGGTGACTCGTTACCAGACAATCCGTACTCCGGAATTGCTAATTGCTTATTTTTTGTATCAAAATCAGAACGTGTTTGAACGGGACAAAAACGAGAAACTATGGCGTTCTCTGACACTTAGACTTTCATATATTGTAGGTAAAAAAAGAAGAACAAAATCCCTGGAAACTGGGTGGCCCTGCCATGAATTTGTTTTTTTTTTTTGCTTTTTCAGATTCTGCTTTTACTATGAAAATTCTCTAACTCTTTTAAAATTATCTTCTTCAGGGACTTTAATTGGGGGAGTGGTGTACTTTCATTAAAAAAAACACGAAAAACAACAAAGTTGTACTCATCTAGATTTTGAAAAATATATTTCGCCTCTCTCCCGTTCATTTGCGCGAATTGTTGCTCATTGCTTTTTTATGATGTTTTTCGCATTTGTCTTAACGATCTCCAGGAAAGATATAGAAAGAAAGAGGATAGAGAATAGTAAATCTAGAAAGGTCTTAACCAGGCACATAAGAAGTATTTGTTCCATGGGGGGGGGAATGATCAGAAAAAAATTTGACAAGTTGAATAAGAAGTGGGTAAAATTCGAAAAATTAGGAATTCAGGGGTGATTTTTAGGCACATCCGTCCCCCAGCGCTCTTACTTGGTCTCCAACACTTACATTCGAAAAAAGGCGTGATTTTTATCTGTCTATGCTTTATAATTTTTATATTTCTGTAATACGTAGTCAGACAATTTGTACTCCCTGGAAACGTTAATTAGTCTACTTATTTGCTGTGTCATTTGGTCATCAGAAGCAGCCTCCCCCACTAAGAACAATTTAAAATCTACATACCATTATCTGCCAGTCATTTTAAGGGTATAACGACATGCGGTCTACTACCTCCCTGAATCTGACAATGTGCGAAATTCAACACAGGAGTGCACAGTATGAATTATTCAAAGAACCTTTTTATATCTGATAGTATCAACATAGCATAAACAAGGTGTTGGCAACATTGTTATTTAGGTATTAGTAATGTACACAGGGTAGTAGACCACAGCCTTAGAAACTATTACATTCTGAATAACAAAAAGATGCTGGATAAGTAACCATTTTAGGGTTGCCTGCCCTATGTGATTATCCTTGTAAAATGTTTGATAATGCAAATAGGCAGAGTATACAATAAATTTAATCCGAAGGATCTAATTCCAGTGAAGCACTATTCAGACTACTATAAATGGGCCAAGGATTGAAAGTCAAACTTCTAGAATAACCGCAACTATATAATTAAAAACGCCCAGTGGTTCATCATTGATTTAGTAATTAAAAATTACTGCCTTGTATCAAATATTTAGAAGCTTTTGATAATTGATCCAAAAGAGGCGTAACAAGAACTCCATTTTTGAGGGAATCCAGCAAGTGAGGGGGGGTGTGAACAACCCAACGTTTGGAAATCATCGGAAAGTTCAATTCTAAGTTTGGACCCGTGGCCCACTGATGCCAATAACTTTGTCAACATTTCTTTTGGATTGAATGCTAGAGAAGTGCAGCATATATAATTCAGATCGAATCTTTTAAAATATAATTAAATATATACTTTGAATAGATAATAGAGTTACATAATCTCACACACTGTTTGTGGCAGTTAACTTTAAGAAAACAGTGACTCATGCTAATAGCAGCCGAGATGAGTTATCATGGTTGCAGCAGTAGCTACAACCTAGTAAAGAGTGAACCACAGCCCATAGTAGTACCATTGGAATCAACAAGATCGAAACATCACTCAGGAAAACTGGAACCAGTGAAAACAGGAAAACTGGAAACACTCAGGAAAACAGGAAAAGTGACACTTTTATGCCATTTTTCAAGTAGTGGGGCTAGCAGGATTTTTAATAGCTCATATAAAAAATATTGCTCATATATACGCTCTTCCTGTAAATTGCGCCATCTGCATGGCACATAATCTGCATTTTTGGTGTCATGAAAAGCTTGGGCTAGTGGGCTACCAGAACTTTTTAGAATGATGTTTAATAGCTCATTTGGAAACTATTGTTCATATTTACGTGCTTTTTATCAAATCTACCATACGTAAGTTAGATATAGCACTGAAAACAATACTTTTGGTGCCACTTCTTAAGTGAAAAATCTTGGAAGTAAAAAACGGTATCATTGTAATAATTATGGTCCAAAACCCTTAACTGGAGATTTACAAGAGTGTTGCCCTTATGTTCCTCCTCCAGACCCCCTTAATGAGCTACGCAGGTCCCTTCTTATGGTTACTTTTCAGATAATCCACTATTTTTGCAAATGTGATGCACTCGGTTTTTAAAGCATATCTCAGGAAGGCTCATTTTAAAGCTATTTCTCATATCTACGTGGTTTTTATCACTTCTACCATCCATAAGTGCCATATAGCACTAAAAACAGCACTTTTGTTGCCACTTCTTAAGTGGAAAAGTTTGGAAGCCTAAAACAGTAACATTGCACTAATTATTTGCCAAAGCCCTTAACTGGATGCTTATGAGGATCCCTCACATATAATTCCTCTCCATACCCTCTTAGTTAGTTTCATAAATCGTCTACCCATCTTAAAAGTACAAGATTATACGAAAAAAATTAACTAAAACTAAAAACTTCTCAAATGAAAATCTACTGAAAATTAAGCTTGAATGAGATCAACAGTTTCGAATTGAACCTTCTGCGATGAGGCTTGTGTGCTAGTTCTAACGACAGCAATTGAGGGAAGGGACGTCCTTGTTCCCTTAGTTTTTTGCTTCTGCCTAGGTTTTGAAAACACCTTTTTGTGGTCATTTCATTAGAAAAGGCGAAAGGCCGTTTTTACATTTGAAAAAAGGGACAAAAACAATCCAAAGTGTACTTTATGGGAATATGCAATCAAATTTATAAAAGGCGATTAGGTTTAAAAATAACCTCTTAAATGAGCCCTTAAACAGCCCTCTTTTGTTAAAAAGCCCCTCTTAGCCCTCTAGTTTCTGCTAGTCAGTAGGCGATTTATAAAAAAAGAGAATGAAAACAAAAAAACATGTTTTTTTTGTTTAAAAAAAACACAAGCTTGTTGCCTATTTCTGATGGCACTCTTGTAAACAAGAGTGCCATCCTTCCAAACCCAGATTCACACATGAAAATTCTTTTTTGCGTAAATTTGTGAAATAACCAGATTTTCAGAGTTTATATTATGTCTTATTTGATCTTCATTTCGAGTAATACTAAAGCACATTTCTTACAATATAAGATTGTATATTACTCACTATTGGTATCATAGCTGGCGAAACCAAAATACTACCTTATAAATCAATCCAATATTTCTGTATGCTGTTCAGTGACTTTGAGGCTGTTAAAAATATTTAATTTTGCGCTTATGTTTTAAGACAATTTTAATTGTATACTGAAAGTTATTGACGTCACAACTGGTTTAAGACTATAAAAAGCTGTATAGATTATTTTATTGTTGTAAGGCTACGTACTCACTTTTGACTGCCAAATCAATATTACTGTTTTTTATGCTTGACTTTTATGTTTTCAGTAAAGTGCTAGTTTTCTATAATCCTAGAAACATAGGGAAACATATTTCATTGGTTTATTTATACTAGTTCTATTGATTTATATTAGATAGACTGTGAAATAATAATTTTTTGTCCGTTTTAAGTTTTAACTTCGCTCTTTACTTCCGTCAGAAAAACTTTGAAACTATTACCCAGCAACTATTTCCGGGGGGCCCAATAATAAAACAAATTTTTTTTGGGGGGAAGGGTAATACAATCAAATTTTATGTCATAACTAGCTATTGGGATGGCGCTTCGCGCCACCCCAACACCTAGTTGGTGGGGGCGCTTCGCGCCCCCCCCCCCAAGCCCCTCCGCGCGCGTAAGTCGTTACGCGCCATATTAGTTACGCGCCATTGTAGTTGTGTCCCTATGTCCCACCTGTGAATATAGATATATATATATATATATATATATATATATATATATATATATATATATATATATATATATATATATATATATATATATATATATATATATATATATATATATATATATATATATATATATATATATATATATATATATATATATATGTTTTTAACTACGTAAAACTTGCGAATATACAACATTCTTTGCTGTCCCATTGTCTGTGCATATAAATAGATTGTCAGGTTTACCGACTCTTGAACATGCAACATATAATGGTCCATGGGAAAACAATCCGTATTCAGATCTATACCTCATGATTCTAATGATTGCCCTTGAGCTTTGTTGATGGTGATTGCTAATCGACCATTCCCTGTGTCGCCGTCGTCATTTATATATCCCCCTGTGCCCTCCGGCGTCCCCGTTGTAGTTGTGTCCCTGTGTCCCGGTCGTCATTTATATTCCTTGTGTCATAGGAGAATAAAAATTACCCTAAATTGCTTGATGATATTCAATATATCAGAAACTTCGGTGCAAATGCACCAAGTCCTATCATATTATGTCCTATTATGATGTCATATTATCCTCATAACATCATAACATCAGTTTTTTTTTCTTGAGGATCGTCACTGATACAAGAAAAAAGTAATAAAATCGTATGTTTCAAATTGTAGCATAAATAAAACTTTTCATACAGTCTCATGAGGAGTCATTTCATTGATTGAAACACAGCGTGCTTTTAGTCAACAATAAAAAATTATTTTTGTTTAATTTTTTTTTATTTATTTGTCAATTTTTTTTTCTAGGAGACAAGCCACATGCATGCGATCTTTGTCCAAAACGATTTGCATTGTCATGTAATTTAAGAGCTCATGTGAAAACTCATGGTAAGTGAGAAACATAAGTTTAAAGTTGTTAGATTGTTAGCTCTTAGTTGTTAGGTTGCTAGCTCTCGATCTGTCTCTTGTACGCAGTCCTTTTGTGGTTTCCACGAATTTTTTCCTGGAAGACAGTTGGCAGTTGGAAGACTGGCTTTTTTGTGAATTAACGCCCGGATGATATCGCATTTTAACCAACTTCCTTTATGTTTTCATAGTTTTGATGCTTACATTTTACTTAGATAAGAAACTAAAAACATAAATTTAGCTAAAATTCAGGAAATTTAGTGCGGGAAGGAATGAATTGTAGTTTTCAAAATACTTGGGAGTGGGCGATTTTTTCTAGTTTTTCTAGTAATAGGAAGTCTTCGTTTCATATAGGCCTTTTTTATGGGGAAAGTGAGTGGTTATGGATTTTTTTCTTCTTAAAAATTCGTGATAAAACTCACGTGAAAACTCATGATAAGTGAGGAACATAAGTTTTAAGTTGTTAACTCTCCTATGAATGCATTTTATTTCCAGAAGAACTTAGGGTAAAACCCAAAAATTCGGGGACTGGTTTTAAGTGGAGATGGCTTGGTGTATCTTGTGCTTCTTAATAGGGTTCCTACTTGAAGAAATTCTTGTTAAAGATACGTTATTTTAACTTTTTTCTATTTTCAAATTTTAGCCAAATTTATGTTGGAGTTTCTTATCTAAGTAAAATGTAAGCATCAAAATTGTGAAAACAAAGGAAGTTGGTTAAAATGGGATATCATCTGTGCGTTAATTCACGAAAAGGCAGAGGGAGGGATACAGAATCTATTTTTCAAAATTTATAGGGGCAATTTGTTTTCTCTTTTGTTTTTCAGTGAAAATACCAAGAAAAAAGATTTTTTTTTTCATTGAAAATACCAAAATGATATTTTTTCAAACTCGAGCAAGGTAAAAAAATCTAAGGTGACAACTGCCATCTGCTCCTCCCCCCATTAACGTCTCAAGTTGTTTCAACTATTTTTAGTCCCAAGGATAAAAAAAAGTTTGAAAAATTACACCATAGCAACTGGCTTATAAGCAATGGTGTAATTTCATCAATCATCAATCCTGGGGAGGGGGGACAAAGTCGGAGTTAGCTTTCCCAAATCAAGTGAAAATGACAGTGAAAAATGAAAAATGAGGCATATAGTATCATAATGGAAAATTATACTAAAGAAAACTGACCTGTTTCTCTGCTTGCTTGAATTATGCAGGCTTATCTTAGTTATCACAAATTTTATGAAGAAACTAAATTTCAGCTGGGGGTCAAACTGGGCTCTGGGAGGGCAACTTGGTGGCTGGGGGGCAGTTCCCCCTGCCCAATAGCAAGCTATGCCCCTGTTACAAGTTTGGAATATTTCGCTAAAGGAGAATTTAAACATTGATATAAGAACAAATCAGAGAAGGCTGGGTAGAATAGGATTTCATGACGTTTTTTGGGGACCAAGGATAAGTAAAGTTAGGAAAAGTATCTCACTTTAACTGAATTAGAAAAGTAAGTTAGGCAAAAATTCCAAACTAATAAAATGCATAAAATCATGATTTTTTTAAACTATGTAATTCGTATTTTGGCAAAAAAATTTGCAATAAAGCGTGCGCAAACTGGGAAAATCCAGTTTGCTTCCAGACCCGCTACACTTTACCCACACCCCTGTCCCATAATGTGCAAACATATAGCCCGAATTCTGATCAAAAACTTGGGTGTGTTTTTCATAATACGTGAGTACCTCTAACTGAGTACCTCTAAATGTCCCTCTTGGTACCTCTAAATGCATTCAATTCCAAATTTAGCTGGTTAATTCATATCCCAGTGAGACGTTGTCATGTTTAAATTAGAAGCCCCCTACCCCATCTGGTACAATCCGTGTGATTTTATTTCGACTGAAGAAAGCAAAGTTCTATTTTAAGGATAAAGGAAAACGTCGTTTTTTGGTGCATTAGGGAAATTTTTGAGGAATTTCATAGCAACTTCACCTCTGCAAAGACCCTTAGTTTATTTTTACATCTACTTATCCGTGCTCAGCTGCAAGATTTCAAAAGGTATTATATTACAAAACTTCAATCTGTTTCAAATAATAATGTCTTTAAGAAAAACTTCATTAAGAGAAAAATGTCTTTTTTTATGCATTAGGGAAATTTTCGAGGAATTTCATAACAACTCTACATCTGCTACGACCCTTAGTTTATTTTTACATCTACTTATCCATGCTCAGCTGCAGGAATTCTAAAGGTGCTATGCCACAAAATATAAGTCTTTTTAAAACAAAAATGCCTTTCAAAAAACTCTATTAAAACGTCATTAAGAGAAAAATGTCTTTTTTGGTCCATTAGGGAAATTTTTGAAGAATTTCATAATAACTCCACTTCTTCAACGACCCTTAGTTTAGTTTTACATCCATTTATCCGTGCTCATCTGCAGGGATTCAAAAGGTGTTATGTTTTAACATTATCGTTACTAGCACGTAGTTGCTAGTTAATATTGTTCCTGTTATTAACATCATTATCATCAACAAGGTGTTCCTTGTTAATATTGTTATTGTTATTAACACTATTAAAATTAATAAGTAGTTGTTTGTTGTTATTGTTATCAACATTATTAAAATTAACAAGTAGTTGCTTGTTATTATTATTATTAACATTAGTGTTTCTAACAAATAGTTGCAAGGATGATGGGAAAAAGTATACAGTATAAACTTTTTAAATATCAAAAGTTGATTTTTTCACTGTTTTAAATATGAGGAAAGGGGGCATAGCACATTTAGGGTAAAATAAAAACTTTCTAAGTGGTCGGGTCGTGTGCTAGGTCGGAGACGGTAATTGAAAAAAATATCGTTTGACAACGTGTTACACAACACCTTTCGAATTATCAAAGTCGATCTTTCTTTGGTGTAAATGAAGCAACTTAAGATTTGTAGCCCCTTAGTTCAGGTATTTCCATTGAGTTGAGTAGTCAATTTGCATTTTTAATCTGGCGAACTCACCTAGGATTATCTTTTAATGAGCCAAGTTATTAGGGGGTCAGATTACTGATTAATCCGAAAGTTTATGTATATTTGGTTTAAAGTTACAGTGTAAGCGGGGATTGTAATGTTTTTAAAAGCTTAGCAGAACTAAGAATGAACGGGGCTAAATTTTACAATACAGTGGAACAACAATATAAATATTAAAGAACGACTTTAAGAAAAGAAAACAGTCATCTCTCAATACACTAAAAAGTAAAAAAAAAATGGTTTCCTATCGTTGAAATTTTTAAATCTAAAATTTAAAACCAGGGAAGGCCATGACGCCGAAAATCGTCAGTAAATATTTAAAAAGAAACAATATATAAATTTTTTAGTAATAGGTAAAAGTCTTATGACATTAAAGCAAATCTCTTATATTTTCCTAGCGCCATGTTTTTACTAGGAAATCTAACGTATTAAACTTAATAATGAGACCACCCTTGCCTCTCTTTTCAGTATTCTGTATTCAGTATTATATATCTCTTTTCAGTATTTCAGTATTATATCTTTTATATTATCTTTTCTATATTTAGTATTATATTATCTTTTCAGTATTATATATCTCTTTTCAGTATTCATTAGTCATAGATAATTTTAAAACGCTGTATGCCTTGCATGTAAACGGGGACATTGATTTTAAAAGGTTTGGTCTTGTAACCAGGGGAATTTAAACCAAAATTATTTGAAAAAAAATTGAGAACTTGAATATTTGGACTCAACAAGTGACAATTTGCCTCTGCAGGCGCATTATCAAACCACCGGAACAGTTAAAAAAATAAATCAATTAGAAACAATCAATTATTAAAACAATTAAGCTACTTTAAAACAATGTATCAGTAATTGTGAGCTTTGTGTTCACATACTGACAACTCGGTTTCATTATGCCAATAGGCTCGTAGTTTCACGTATTCTATTGTAAGATGTTTTAATTCTTTATTGATTTGATACTGCTTCTGCTGACGATGAATGCTGCAAATATTTGGGAGTTTCTTTACGAGGTTTCCTGTTCCTATTTATTTTGAAAAATTAGCCCTATTTGTTCCTTTGCTTTACTTCATAATTTCTATGCTAGCAAGACAGTGTGGTCTCCGTAATTACTTAAATACTTAACGTATTTAATATCATTTTACTATTTTTCACATCAATGGGCATGATGGTACTTTTTCTTAACTTAGGGGCCGTAGCTAACTTGAACATCTAGCAAATCCTTCTCCGTTATTTGGAGCGCCCACACCCCGAAACCTTACTTGACTATTGTCATCACTGTAGCTTCCAATCTTCTCATCTTAGTTCTCAGACTTATCTTCATATTCTTTCAAACTTTTTCAACTGTGAAAAAATACCTTGGGCCTTGGCTATTCCACTTTTAACATCTTCATTTCACCCACCGTCTTTACCAAGGCCGTCTTTACCAAACGGTCCTGTGTCAATTCTAAATTCTTGGTTCAACCTGACTAAGACCATAGGTAGGCGCCCTTGTTTTTCCTGTCATTCCAGGCAATATAATGGTCCTATGTCAATTTTAAATTCTTGGTCAACCTGCCTGAGACTCTAGGCAGGCGTGACTTGCTAAAAGATAACAAACAAATATTGATCCAATAAGAGAGGCACCCGCATACTTCCGACGTTTACCCAAGCCAAACACTTGGAAAACTATAGGTTCTATCACTATCTTAGCTCTATGACTATCTACCTTGGTTCTACTGCCCTAGGAATGACGCATGGACGGATAATAGATAGACCTATCTATTTAACAAATGAACTAACCTCATTTTTATACAATCCTAATAAGGGGCGATTAATGCCAGAATTGCCTCTCACTCCATTGGACTATTTGTCTTGGCTTTTTCTACAATTAGCCATGACTTTGGTCTTCTGAATTAAATCCTATTTCCTTTAAATCCTTTTTACCACCTCTTTCCATCCCACCCAGAGACAATAAGCTGCGTAAGATGCTGAGAACAGGTTAATATCTAGGTATGTGGGGCTGTCCACTTGATCGATCTTCTCCTTACCCAACATCACCTTTTCACCTTCGCTTATTCCTAGTTTTAGTGACTTAGTCTTCTGAACATTAATTTTCAAACAACAAACATTCAATTTGTGTGGGTAATCGTCTATTACAGTTAGCATTTAAACTCTTACTACCTGATGGATTGTAAATATTATGTATGCATTTTTTAGGGGGGAAGCATTTATTGTATTTTGTCAGTATATGTATATATATATATATATATATATATATATATATATATATATATATATATATATATATATATATCATGAAAAGAGAAATCACCAATGCAACAGCACCAACACAAAAAAAAAATAAAAAATAAAAAAATAAAAAAAAAGACAGAAGGAGAAAAGGAAGACTGTTTGGTCCCAGTTACCCCTGGTTAGTTGCGGGCCCACTGAGCACTGCTTAAAAAACAAGTAAATAAAAATATCTCAATAAACAACATAAAAAAATATCAATGAGGATACACCTCCGCAGTCCAACATGTGACTTTTTTTTAACATATTCTGAAGTTTCACTAATCCAATTAGCTATTCCAAAGCTACTCAAATAAACTGAGGAGGGCTTGCTAGATATTTTCTAGATAAACTGCCTATGGATTATTTTGGGTACCCGACCGACTGACCATATTTCTAACAGCAATTGTTTGAAAAGTGTTGGCCAATCCCGCTTTCTAGGGCTATAATGAGAGAAATGCTCAGATGGATATGACAGGTTCTGCGGATTTAGAATGACAGATTGCCCAAGATCATCCTTGACGGGCAACCACCTAGGGCCAAACGAAAAGCTGGTTGCCCCAGAATGGCTTGAGAGGATGTCGCAAGGAAAGATTTCAGGGACATAAAAACTTCTTTGGAAGTTGTAAAGAAGTAGGCTTTGAATAGATTCAGACGGAGGAGGGGCGTGCCTAGTTGTTCTGGCCTTAGGTGGCTTGGTACTGCAGCGAGCTGTTAGTAGTAGTAGTTGCAATTAGCTATGTCAAGGGAAATATTGAAAATATTGTTAAATATATATTTGACATTTCGTTTTTAGAACGAAATTGAAAGTTTCGTAGACAAAAGATTTTGTTATGTGATAATCTTTGTTTATGAAGGCAAAAGAAAATATTAGGTTTTGCAGTTCCTATATTGCGCCTTATCGCTTACTATTACACACTGCGCGAAATACAAAGCTATAATTATCATGCTGTAATTATAATTATTATTATTATTATTGTTTGTTTTCTGTTCGTAGTAAAAATGAACCTTAATTGATGTTCTGAAACTAAAACATACTTAATTGGAATAACTAGTATCTTTGTTCCGCAACTAGTAAAATAAGCGTAAAGGTTGTATTTATATAGCTAAACTAAGCGTAAAGTTCCTCCTGTTGTATATTACTTGTTAAACAGGAAGTAAACAGCGTTTTCTCATGTTTGGACGGCCAAAATGGCTAATTACCAAATTATTTTTTTACTGTTTTTTACTATTTCTTACTATGTTTTTTTTTTTACTGAATTTGAATATTTTACTGATTATGCAAAATGAGTTTTAACACAACTATTTCATGAAACGCAAAAAGAATTTTCGAGGGTGAATTTGGATTTGGGAGGATGGCACTTTTGTTTTGTTTCAGTGAGATTTCCTGACTTGTTACAACAGAAATAGCCAACAAGTTTGTGTTTCTATGCCAAAAACATGTTTTTTTTTCGTTTTTGTTTTTCGTTCTCTCATTCTCATTTTTTTTAAATGTGAACTACCAAATTTATCATTTTAGTTATATTCCTATGTCAAAATCTTGTCATTGAAATGTTTTGTACCCAATTTTTTTTTCTCCTTGATCAACGTAATCGGTGCTTTCACACTACGCCGTAATACCTTGCCCACTAGCATAACAAAAGACTTTAGGTTGCATTACACAATCTTACGAAACATATTATGTTCGGAACGTAGAATCGAGATCCACGGAGAATCTTACGCTACGTAAGCTTATGTTATGTTATGAAAAATCCAAACAGTTGCAAAAAAATAGAATTTCTGAATGAGCAGGTAATAAACTTAAAAAGTAAAACAATACACTTTTTTTTCTAAAAGGCCTTACACGCTTAATCAGAGCTTGAATATTCGCCTCCATTCCACATTTTTAATTTTTGCACAGTTTGCACAGTTATCACGGTTTGATGATTTTACATCAGCATGACGTAAAAGGACTTGTTTAAATGAGAGAGATTATGCTTAACGTACCGTAACTTAACCAATCGGCATGAAAAATTACGTACGTATTATTAAAGCTGCTTGATTTTCCTTATGAAAAACCCTTTAAACTTTGTCTATTTCCAAAGTGTATCTCTTTTTTGTTTTGACTTTTTTTTCCCATAATCAAAAGATCTTCAAAATTTTAGCATAGTTAAAAGCATAAGTTAAAAGTTTCAATAAAGTATGAAGAAAGGTAAATACGACATTTTTACTTATAGTTTTATTTTTTAAAGCAACTGAATCCTCATATTTTATTGATTGAGGCGAAATAAAAAGTTGAAATATTGCATGTTATATCTGAATAAATTCCACAAACAGACTTTACTTGTGTGAATCTATGCTTGGGAAGATTGCTCTTTTTTAATTCGCCGAATTTGGCATACTAAATAAAAATAGGGCTTACCAAATGTGTCAAACCACAGAGAAAGAGAAAGTTCACTTATAAATAATGTTGTAACTCAAAATATTATTATCTTCTTACTGGCTTAAAATTTCCGACAAAAGAACCAACCAGGTTTAAATTTCTTTTACCGGTTCAAAACTTGACATAGCAACGACAGTAAAGAGGTGGGGCTAATTGGTTTCCTTTTCTGACATGTGCTTAAAGAATAATGTGGACAAAAAAAGTCCATAAGTAATTGGAATTGAAGTACACTTTCAACACGGAAATATAAGGCTGGAAATATAATTGAATATAAGGCTGGAAAATACAATGAAAATACAATTGAAAATAAGGCTGGAAATACAACGGAAATATAATTTCTTTTTTTATGCTTCATCATGCTCATTTTTATCTTCTTGAACGATATGAATCTGCTATCGAAGAAAATTTCTATATTCTGTCTATTTAAAAGTTTTGTTTGTTTTAATGGGTTTTATTTAGACATAGTTTAAAATTATGTTGCTTTCCACTTCGTAATTATTATACTAGCTTTGTGTAATCGGAAAATAGTGAATCCTTTATGTTCAATTTTCATTGCAATCATTTGGCTTCTTTTGCTGTTTTTATTTATTTTTTTAATTTATTTATTATTGTTTATTTCGGCTTGTTTTTTTTTATCCATAGTTTAAAACTTCGATACTCTTTACTTACTTAGTATTATACCAACTCTACCTTAGTCGAAAATCCTCATGCTTCCATGGTCTATGTCAAAAATTTTATCGAATTAAAAAGTCAGTTTCACTATACCAAAAAGGTAAGTCAGCAGAAACCTTTTTCAACGGAGGGAATAATAAAAAAATGAGAGGAGGGCTTTTTGCCCCCCCCCCCCAACGAAAAAGAAACCTTTCTCATTGGAGGCAATAATAAAAAAATGGGGGGGGGGGGCAAGTATAAAAACAAAATTTATTTAACAATTTGATTAAGAGGTGCCCATATTTCTGGGGGAACGGGCTCTAAGGAACACTCTCTCCCAAGAACATTCCTGATGCCAAATGTGTCATATTCAGCATTTTCCTTTAAGTGGTGTTACTATGCTTATGAATTTACAATCTATATTCCGTCTATTTACGAAGCTCTGTTTGTTTTTCCCAGCCATATTCCAAAGCTCTGTTTCTCTCCATTTACTAAATAGTATACTATCTTCGTATAAATCGAAGATTGTCAATAATTATCGAAAATCAGTTTAAAATGAGCACATGCAAAAGATTGTTAGCAAATATTATTCCTTACTTTGTGGAATGTCACAGTCAACTTCTTGTCACTACAAGATGTGTGTCTACTTTGAGGCATCCCACCTTCCACCCAGAAGATAGAAATACACGAAAGGTGCACATGCTTGGTACTTTTCTGGAAAATAAACAAATTATTTTGTTCTTTAAATCCTCAAGGGATTTGATGAGTAGCCTCTTGGAAAATGCCACCAGGGGTGGCCGCCCCGATTGAATTAATCAATTGAATCGATTGGAATGACTTTTTATGAGAATTACTCATCTAGAATAAAAACAAATTTTATACTTCTGAATGAATGAAAATAATTAATATGAAACTGAATTTTAATAAGCATTTGGAATATCAGTTTAGAATAAAGAATCCTATTTAAGTTTTTAATATTTATGAGTGTTAAGCACAAGGAAATAAACAGAACACTACATTAGGATTTTAATCTTTGATTCAAAGCGCTGATGTCCAACGTCCACGCAAATATTCACTCCCACAGCTTCAAACTCCAATACTCATCACTCCCACAATTCCCTACCAAATAAATCCCCGTCTCATAGATTCATATCAAACAACTTGTCACACAAATCCCTATCATTTAAACTGTAAAAATATTTACTAATCGGTAACAACACCAAATTTCACAATTTTTGAACCATAGGGTAAAATTTTTCACAATTTTTGAATCATAATGTGAAATTTTTCACAATTTTTAAAACATAATGTAAAGTTTTTCGCAATTTTTGAACCATAGTGTAAAATTTTTCACAATTTTTAAAACATAGTGTAAAGTTTTTCACAATTTTTGAAACATAGTGTAAAGTTTTTCACAATTTTTGAATCATAGTGTAAAATTTTTCACAATTTTTGAATCATAATGTGAAATTTTTCACAATTTTTAAAACATAATGTAAAGTTTTTCGCAATTTCTGAACCATAGGGTAAAATTTTTCACAATTTTTGAATCATAGTGTAAAATTTTTCGCAATTTTTGAACCATAGTGTAAAATTTTTCACAATTTTTAAAACATAGTGTAAAGTTTTTCACAATTTTTGAAACATAGTATAAAGTTTTTCACAATTTTTGAAACATAGTGTAAAGTTTTTCGCAATTTCTGAACCATAGGGTAAAATTTTTCACAATTTTTGAATCATAGTGTAAAATTTTTCACAATTTTTGAAACATAGCGTAAAATTTTTCAGAATTTTTGAATCATAGGGTAAAATTTTACTTGACTTCCCCGAAAGTTGACATTAACAGGGCTTTCGAAGTCACTAATTACAAATGGTAGGGTAGGTTGGGTCGGTAGGGAAAGTCTGTGGTAGGGATACAAAAGTTTTGTATCCCAGCATTTAGTAGAGTTTCCCTGTAGGGATACAGGGAAACTCTAGGGTAGGGATACTTGGTAGGCAATACAAAATTTCGTGAAAAACTTATTAATTTCTGCATTCTAATCAATTCAATTTTCAAATATTAACACTCATTACCAGAAAATCCAATTGTATCAGAATAAACTGTCAAGTTAATCAGTACAGAAAAAATATGGTGGTTAGGCGGAATTCTGAAAAAAACTTATCTAATTTTCTTTTTTAGCTGAATATATTTTTGAATATAAATGCAAATTACACCAAGTTCAGTTTGTACAGTAAAAACTGGCAATGTAAGTGTCCTACTCACGTCAATTGTTTTAATTTCTGCCCCAAATATGACTTCAGAAAAATAGTTCAGTTTTAAATCTTTAAAACCGCAATACAGATTATTACAAAAATTATTCTAAAATCTTGACACCTTTTTTTTTCATAAGCCTTCTAGAATATTTTCGTAAAATTTGCTATTTGTGGTGTTAATTCTGGAAAATTAAGCTGGGGGAGGGGGTTAAAATTTATTTTTCAAAATCTATGGAGAAAGAGCAAATTTGTGGCAAATATACTAAAACAGGCATTTTTAATAAAAATACCCCAAAGAAAAATATTTTTCGAAATCTAGAAGGGGAGTGAAAGAGTCTAGGGGGTACACCCCCCTTTAATTTGACGCTCTGATTTTTACGGGATATTTTTGTTAAGTCTTCGTAAAGATTTTTTAGTATCCAAATTCTTTGTTAAAAATACCATTATAGTGTTTATTAAGGCAGGGTGAGGTATCTTCTTTAATATTTTTTTTTTAATTGCTCCGGGGTGGGGGCTTCAAAACTTGAAAATATTACGTTCAAATTTCAAATTTTGATCGCACCAGATGCTGGAATGTTCGGCACAGGCAGCGCAAAATTGGGCCTCGAACAAGGCGATAGCAAAATGATGTTTTGCTTTATGATGATTGCTTCGCAATTTTAGCCTCATATTTGTGCAAAGATACCTCAGAACTAGTAAATACCATCTTTGGTGGATGTCTAACACAATTTATGAAATATTTGCTTACCATGTCTTGGTTTTGTGGATTCTACAATGTTATATTTATGAACTAATTTGCAAGCTGAACAATCCTTGGAGGGCAGAAATTAGAAGCTACTTCTGATAGTTACTTGTTACTATTTACTTCTGGTAGTTACTACTACTCTAATGCTACTCTGATAGCTACTTATTGTGTTTTGTTTGGAAAGTTCTCATAGCCATTTTAGCCTAAATACCGAAAATTCAGACAAAATTTTGACAGGTTGGAATTTTGAAATGATAAACTGTAGATGGGGAATTAAGTGATGGAGGATTGGAATATGGTGGCGTTTAATGAGTTGCTGCAGAGTAGGGATAGTGGGAATGCTAAGATCCTTAAAGGCAGGTTACATTTCCCTGAGGAGTCTTGAAAAATCCCGCATCACCATTTGGCTGTTTATTCATTCATTATTGTGCTTTAATATTTTCATTTTACTTATAGCCCCTTTTTACTTATAGCCCCTTACTTATAGCCCCTTTTTCACTAAATGAAATACTTCAAGGCACTATGTGCTATTATATAGGCTATAGTTGCAAACTCAACACTATTCATCAAAACAATTAAAAAAAGTTTTTGGAAGGAAAATAATGTAGTGATATTAAATCCTGAAACGAGCAGAACTAAAGTCATATAATAAGTCAAGCTAAAAACCAATAGAAGTTATTATGAACAATCAAGTGATGCTTAAAAGCATCAGACACTAATATGGACAAAAAAAAATAGAGTAAAACCATTACCTAAAATGAATAATCAAATAAAACCCAAAACAAACAGAAATTACCACAAGCTAGAACAGGACAGTTGCACCCACAAACCCCCTTCGAGTAGGTATTTGTTGCGTTTTACTGGAACGAGATTCGGACAGTTTATCTTATATACAAAACAAGAAATTAAAAAAGAAATGCAATATTATTCAAGGTTACAGGAAATAAAAAAAATATTTCTTAGAACAAGTAGATTTGGTACATTCAATTTAGTTTCGTGTAGTTAAACTTAACGGTGTGGTTTTAGGAAGGGGAGAGGGGGAGTCGACCAGTTTTTCTCTCTTAGAATAATAACTGAATTGTGCCTGAGTCCTCAGACCCCTTTAGTCCTCAGTTTTATAGATTATGAATAGCATTTGATTCAGCTTCAGTCCTTGCATTGTATTAAAACAAAAATAAACACATTTTCAAACAGTTCGTGGTAACGAACTGTAGTAAGGAGCGACCCGGCTCAATAGTAACCAAAACTCTATAAAACGGAATTTTGATACCAATAGTTACATCAAAAGAATCGTATTTTAATGCTGATTTTAAATATATAAGTTTCATCAAGTTTAGACTTACCCATAAAAAGTTACGAGCCTGAGAAAATATGTCCTATTTTAGAAAATAGGGTGAAACACCCCCTAAAAGTCACAGAATCTTAATGAAAATCACACCATCAGATTCAGCGTATCATAGAATCCTATTGTATAAGTTCCAAGATCCTATCTACAAAAATGTGGAATTTTGTATTTTTTGCCAGAAGACAAATCACGGATGCGTGTTTATTTGTTTGTTTTTTGTTTTTTTTTCTTTTCCCCAGGGGTGATCGTATCGACCCAGTGGTCCTACAATTTTGCGAGAGGGCTCATTCGAACGGAAATGAAAAGTTCTAGTGCCATTTTTAAGTGACCAAAAAAATCGGAGGGCACCTAGGCCCCCTCCTACCCTCATTTTTTCCCAAAGTAGTCGGATCAAAATTCTGAGATAGCCATTTTATTCAGCATAGTCGAAAAACCTTATAACTATGTCTTTGGGGACGACTTACTCCCCACAGTCCCCGTGGGAGGGGCTTTAAGTTGCAAATTTTGACCAGTGTTTGCATATATTAATGGTTATTGGGAAATTTACAGACGTTTTCAGGGGGATTTTTTGGTTGGGAGGGGGGAGGGGGTGTTGAGAAGAGGGGGCTATGTGGGGGAAATTTTCTATGAAGGAATTGGTCATGGGGAAAGAAGATTTCCTTAAAGGGGGCGCAGCATTTTCTAGCATTATTTAAAAAAACAATGAGAAAATAAATATGAAAAAGTTTTTTTCAACTGGAAGTATGGAGTAGTATTAAAACTTAAAACGAACAGAAAATATTACGCATATAAGGGGTTCACCTCCTCCTAATACCTCACTCTTTACGTTAAAGGATTTTTAGTAATTTCAACTATTTATTCTACGGCCTTTGTGATTCAGGGGACAAAATTTAAGCTTTAATGCAAAGAGTTATTGACGAGGTATTGACGAGTGGGCGAACCTTCTCATATACGTAATAAAAACATACGAACATAGAAGTTTGTTACGTAAGCTAATTCGTAAGTTACGTATATCTTCTACTAATGAAAACGTTCGTAAAAACTAAAAGTTCTAGCTGCCTTTTTAAGTACCCAAAAAATTGGAGAGCAACTGGGCCTCCTTCCCCTCCTTTTTTCGCAAAATCATTCGATCAAAACTATGGGAAAACTATTTAGCCAAATAAATAAATATAAAAATTTCGCTTTAATTATTCATCTGCGGAGAGCCGAAATCAAAACATGGATTAACTAAAAAACGTTCAGAAATTAAATAAAAAAAAACAAGTTTTTTTTAACTGAAAGTAAGGAGCGACATTAAAACTTAAAACGAACAGAAATTACCCCGTATATGAAAGGGCCTCCTTCCCCTCCTTTTTTCGCAAAATCATTCGATCAAAACTATGGGAAAACTATTTAGCCAAATAAATAAATATAAAAATTTCGCTTTAATTATTCATCTGTGGAGAGCCGAAATCAAAACATGGATTAACTAAAAAACGTTCAGAAATTAAATAAAAAAACAAGTTTTTTTTTAACTGAAAGTAAGGAGCGACATTAAAACTTAAAACGAACAGAAATTACCCCGTATATGAAAGGGGCTGCTCTTTACGCTAAAGTTTTTACTGTTTTCAAAAAGTAGAGTTGAGAGAAAGAGTCAAACTTTAGCGTAAAGAGCAGGGCATTGAAGAAAGAGCAGCCCCTTTCATATACGGGGTAATTTCTGTTCGTTTTAAGTTTTAATGTCGCTCCTTACTTTCAGTTAAAAAAAATTGTTTTTTTTTATTTAATTTTAACAGAAATTAAGAATCCACTTTAAAACTTAAAAAGATCAGATATGATTCCATATATGAGGGGGCTGCACCCTACTCAACTCCTCACGCTAAAATTCTTTAAAAGAAGATCTTATTCCAATTCAATGGCCCTCGTGTTTCAGCAGTCGTTCTTAAGGAATTGGACAAAAAGTCAAGCTTTAGCGAGAAGAGCGAGGAGTTGAGGAGGAGACAGCTCCCCTCATACACGGAATAATGTTTATGCTGTCCAAAAATTGATACCTAAATAAAACTTTTAAATTGACCATGGGTAATTTCATTGCATTCTGTTTTGTTGTTGCAAAATTTTGAATCGCAGAGTCAGCAAATAATCCACTAATTGATCTTCTATACATGTGAAAGGAATGTGTTGAAAAAGAGAAAAGTATTTACCAAGATTTACTGCATATCAGAATAGTGAAACTGGATTGATTGTTCTAAACAAAATGATATATAAAAGAGAATTCCTGGATGGCTGAGCTGTTTTTAATTTTTTAATATTATACCGATGAAAGAAAAACTTCAAATTATCTTGTACTTTCAGCAAAGCACAAAGGCCTTTCAGGGCTCGGGGGGGGGGGGGCTGAGAGGGGTAAGTTCCATTCAATTTGTGGTAATTAAAGATTGACTTAATTATTTATTTTAATTTGTGTTTGTTCCAGCTTTTTTATTAATTCATTGAATTAATTATTAGATTTCTATCCTTTTTAAGGTTTACTTAATTATTCATTTCAATTTCTGCTCGTTTAAGGTTTCTTTTGTTCATTCACTCAATTTTGTTTTTTTTTAAGTTTTACTTATACTATTAATCTTGCTTTTAATAAATTGCAACAATTGCAGCAACCACAAAGGCCTTTCAGGGTTCGGGGGGGGGGGCTGAGAGGGGTAAGTTCCATTCAATTTGTGGTAATTAAAGATTGACTTAATTATTTATTTTAATTTGTGTTAGTTCCAGCTTTTTTATTAATTCATTGAACTAATTATTAGATTTCTATCCTTTTTAAGGTTTACTTAATTATTCATTTCAATTTCTGCTCGTTTAAGGTTTCTTTTGTTCATTCACTCAATTTTGTTTTTTTTTAAGTTTTACTTATACTATTAATCTTGCTTTTAATAAATTGCAACAATTGCAGCAACCATGATTCTACTAAATTTCAAGTTTTAGTATCACTCTTTACTTTTCTTTAAACACTTTTTAAAGTTATTTTTCTCAATTAATTTTGCTATTTTCTTGAATTGACATTGTTTATTAATTATAGGAATATTTGTAATTTTTAAGCTTTTCTTAAGAACTTAAATATTGGATTGTTATTTAAACTACTGGCAGAATTTGAACATTCCGTAAAAACATTCGATTAGTCTTAGTTTGACTGGCTGATCCAAGGGGCTAGGGGAACCCTGACCCCCCAAGATTTCTTCTGGCACCCTCTCATCCTGTTTTTTTCTTTTTACTCTGCTTTTGAAAAAAAATTCAATTTGGCCAATTATTGGCACCTGTGTCATATTAGGTCCCCCTCAAGATTTTGCTCTTTAACACCCTTGTTACATTGGGCCTCCCCCAATATTTTACTCTAGATCCGCCCCTATAGTTTGGCATGAGTTTTTAAAATTATTTTTGCTATAAAATTTGTAGCTGTCATGAAGGAAATTTCAAATCACACGGATTTGAAATTCTGTGCATTTTTCACTCTGCTACGGGATTCCAGAGGCATATTTTCTGAAGCCATCCTAACCTCCATCTTATGGACACCCTTTAATATAAATTAAATAAAAAAACAAGTTTTTTTTAAATGAAAGTAAGGAGCAACATTAAAACTTAAAACGAACAGAAATTACTGCGTATATGAAAGCGGCTTTTCCTCCTCAACGCCCCGCTCTTTACGCTAAAGTTTGACTCTTTCTCTTAACTCTATTTTTAAAACAGTAAGAAACTTTAACGTAAAGAGCGGAGCATTGAGGAGGAAAAGCCTCTTTCATATACGGAGTAATTTCTGTTCGTTTTAAGTTTTAATGTTGCTCCTTACTTTCATTTAAAAAAACTTGTTTTTTTTATTTAATTTCTGAACGTTTTTGAATTAATGCATGTTTTGATCTTGGCTCTCCGCACATAAACAATTAAAACGAAATTTGCATATTAATTAATTGCAATTAATCGGAAGATTTTGAGAAAAAATGAGCGAGGGAGGAGGCCTAGTTGCCCTCCAATTTTTTGATTACTTAAAAAAGCAACTAGAACTTTTAATTTTTTACAAACGTTTTCATTGATAAAAAATATACGTAACTGACGAATTAACTTACGTAACGAACTTCTATATTCGTATGTTTTATTGCGTATATGAGGGGGTTCAACCCTTATCGATACCTCGCTCTTTACACTAAAGCTTAAATTTTGTTCCCAATTCCTTAAGAATGACCTCAAAGGCCGTAGAATAAATAGTTGAAATTACTGAAAATACTTTAGGGTAAAGAGTGAGGTATAACGAGGAGGTAAACCCCTAATATACGTTATAATTTGTGTTCGTTTAAGTTTTAATGCTGCTCCTTACTTTCAGTAGAAAAAACTTTTCATATTTATTTTTTCATTGTTTTTTCAAATAATGCTAGAAAATCCTGCGCCACCTTCATTGAAATTCTCTTCCCCCATGAGAAGTTTCTTTATTGAAATATCCTCCCACATAACCCCCACCCCCCCTCAACTCTCCCCCACTAAACCAAAAAAATCCCCCTGAAAACGTCTGTACACTTCCCTTTAACCATTACTATATGTAAACACAGGTCAAAGTTTGTAACTTGTAGCCCCTCCCATGGGGACTGCGAGGGAGTACGTCGTCCCTAAAGACATAGTCATTAGGTTTTTCGACTATGGTGAATAAAATGGATATCTCAGAATTTTGATTCGGTGACTTTGGGGAAAAATGAGCGTAGGGGGGGCCTAGGGGCCCTCCATTTTTTTGGTCACTTGAAAAGGGCACTAGAACTTTTAATTTCCGTTAGAATGAGCCCTCTCGTGAAATTCTAGGACCACTGAGTCGACACGATCACCCCTGGGAAAAAAAAACAAAAACAAAATAACAAAAAAAAAACAAATTAACACGCATCCGTGATCTGTCTTCTGGCAAAAAATACGAAACTCCACATTTTTATAGATAGGAGCTTGAAACTTCTACAGTATAGTTCTCTGATATGCTAAATCTGATGGTGTGATTTTCGTTAAGATTGTATGACTTTTAGGGGTGTTTCCCCCTATTTTCTAAGATGAGGCAAATTTTCTCAGGCTCGTAACTTTCGATGGGTATAGCTGATCTTGTTGAAACTTATATATTTAAAATCAGCATTAAAGTGCAATTCTTTTGATGTATCTATTGGTATTAAAATTCCATTTTTTAGAATTTCGGTTACTATTAAGCCGGGTCGCTCCTTACTACAGTTCGTTACCACGAAGTATTTGGTGACATTCATCATAAGCTTAAACTCCTTTGTTAATCCATATTTTACTTATCAGGGAATATTTCAGGGTGATTTTTGTACAACTATTATTTTTCAAAAATATGAGTTAAATAAAATGTACGTTTAGGTTATTTATAAAAATAGTTCTGCTTTTTAGACTTTAAAGCAAAATTTCGGAAGTCACGAATGAATTCTGCTGAATATTTTTCGGACATGTCGTGCAATCATTGGACTTTCTTTATCTCTTTCTGCACGCCCTGTAAGCAAGGCAGTATCCAGGGAGGAAGCGGGGGGTTAAGGGGTTTGACCCTCTTGAATTTTTGCCTGGACCGTAAAATGTAACAAAGATGCATATAAACAAATTTTTGATTTGTTTTTTATTGCAACTCCCTCCCTTTCCGAATAAAAATCCTAGATGCGAGCTTACCTATAACTTTCAAGCTGATCGGCGAAAGAAAATTTTGGATATTTCGGTCACGAATTGATACAATCATAAACTATGCTTTTTTTAAATGCCTCTCAAAATTAAACATTGCCATTTATGATTGAATTAATAACTGTTTGTTTAATAATTATTAACAATGGACATATATTTATGTTGGATTTGAAAATAATCGGAGCTTATGAGGGCTTTGCATCGACATCGGGCCATTCGGGAACCGAGCAGTGCGAGGGTATCCCAGCCCAACAGTTCCCTGCAAAATAAGATTTCAAGTTTGATTTGCCTTTACCAATTAGTGCTGTCAATGACTTTAAACGATTCGTCATTTTTCCGAAACTCATCATTCGGTATAAGCTTCTTAGTCACCTATTAAATTTAATCCCAGTAACTCTGAGACCACAACTTCTTTTTGTGCACGGGTCGGATTTTGATTTTAGGCAAAGATGCATGCTATCAAATATATTTCCAAAAATCATATTTTTTTTTTTTTTACTTTCTCAGAAAGTTGTTACTAAATTAAATATTATCGTAAATAAAAGAAAATTTTGCTTTATTTCAAACGAACCCCAAGACCTGTAATCACTGTGAAAGAGGTCTTCTCATATCTACGACTTTAGATATTCGTTAAAAAATGTGATTGAATATTTGTAAATACTTCTTTTTTACTATTATTAACCCCTAGAGACCATAATTGTTGTGAGAGAGTTTTATTCGTTCCGAGAACTTTTGAACGAACCAATGATATGTGTCAAATATATTAATAAAAAGTTTAAAGAATTATTTTTAATTTTCAACTATGTATATTTGACAAAATACTATAAATATGTTTTTGCATCTGATGAAATATTATACGTAATTAAGAGTATTTTTACGGTATTTCAGAAGGAACTCCAGACGCGAAATATTTAAATAAAATGTAGAAGTTATCAATGATATATGAATTTAGAATATAAAATTCAAGTTAAGAGAGTAAATATCGTTGAAAATCTTGATTTGTATATTAGTATACATATATTAAGAGTTTTCTTATAATTTATTAATATAGTTATATAATTTTTTATTGCATTTTCCTCAAAAGTAGGCTACAGAATTTTACGACGGTACTTTTTTATGTTATATTGAAAGCTGTATAAATTCTATCTAGAATGCTTATACATTTCCCTTAAATTTTGTATTTTCTTATCTTCTATTCGGTACTTCCGCCCTATCAGATACCTCTTTTGTGCAACCAAGGCCGTATCATGATAAAGGAACTAGGGGGTTTGACCCCCCCCCCCCCCGGAAATGTTTGTCCGACTCGTAAAAACTTAACAAAAATGCATATAGACAAATTTTTGAAGCTTATTTTAAGGTTTTTTTCTAATTCATTATTATTTGTAAATTTTTTATTATTAGTGATATTAGTGATATTTATTAATATTCAATAAAATATTCCATGCAAATAGTGAAATGTTTACCTTATTACAGACGAACCCCAATATATAAATTTAATAATATATAAAATACTATAATATATATAATATAATATATGCACAATATATATAACATATAAATTTAGAATATAAAATGCAAGTTAAGGGTTAATTTAAAATTTTGATTTGTATATTAGTATACATATTTTAATATAATTTTTTATAATTTATTAATATAATTGTATAATTTTTCATTGAGTTTGACCCCCCCCCCCCCGGAAATGTTGGTCCAACTCCTAAAAACTTAACAAAAATACATATGAACAAATATTTGAAGCGTGTTTTAATTTTTTTAATTTGTTCTTATTTGTAAATTTTTCATTGTATATCAAAATAATTTATTTTTTGATATAATATTCTTAAAAGAATATTAGTGATATTTATTTATATTGAATAGAACGTTACATATAAATAGTGACATGCTTCCCTTATTACAGACGAACCCCAAGAGACCTGCAGTCGCTGTGAAAGAGTTTTCCTTATACCAGCGGCAAATCCAGATGTTAAAGAGTGCAACAAATGTAGAGTGGCTCATTCGGCTCAAAATAAGCCTGGTACAACATAAAAAATGGACGAAAACTGCAATTACCAAGGACTATTGAAATGGAATCTAATTCTTTGAATTGGTTAAGTGGAAACTTTCCAAACCAAAATATCAATTGTTATTATATATCTTGAAAAATTAGGAAAAATCGGGAGCTCGGAAAAAAACGGAAAGTACCAGCATATGTAGTTTTTGCTAGTAGTGGGTGTAAAAAAGAAGAAAAAAACGCGGACGGTAATTCAGCAAAAAATTAGCTAAAAATATTTAGCACCAAACAGTTTAAGAGAGTGTTGCTTTCGTTTGAAGGTGCAGATATCTTTGGGAGTCCATAAATTACTAATGCCTGAATTTTTACGGATAGAAAGCGCTGTCAAATTTAACTAATTGGTTTTGCTTATTTATTTTCGTGGTTAAACGCGGCAACACTGACAAAAATGTGGTACTGCCACCCAAAAAATGCTATGTAATTTTGAAACAACCAAAAACTATAGAAAATCGTGGGTTTCTGACATGATCAGACCTAACATGGGTCAAGAATAGGGAGGGGGGAAATATTTTCATTTTGATGTCCTTGGTATTGTAAAAGATTTCATGTTGGAGCTTAGAGATAATTCATTTGATATTCATGTTGTTATTTAGTTATTCGTGATTTTCTTTTTTACAATCTATGTTTATGAGAGTACCCAGTGATCAGTAATGTTGAAACATGTTACAAGTGGCAATAAAATGTTTATGTTCACATTTTTTTCGCGTGACCAATTTTGATTTATGTATTATTTCATTATAACAGTTTTATTGTATGTGTTCTGTTAGAACAAATTAAAGAAGTTATATTTATGACATGCATAGTACAATATCTCCATTTAGGCGCCTTTCACCTCATTAAAAGTCACTAGGGAAATGGAAGTATCTTCAAATAAATTTAGACTTAAAATTAGACTTAAAATTAAAACTTAAAACTTAAAATTAAAACAAAAATTTAATTTTAAGTTAAAAAATTTTAACTTAAAATTTTAGACTTAAAATTAATTAGACTTAAATAAATTTGTTTTTAAATGAATTTAGTGAAAATGGATGAAGAGCAGTTTGGGTTAGTTTTTTGTATGGTTAGGATTTTCATACGTTCTTGTTCCATCTCATTAAGCAGAGTACCAAATATACAAATTAGCTTAGCGTTTGTTATGCACCTCAGTAGCAGGTATGTCCATTGAAAGGGGGGGGGAATCGGAGTAAACCCCCTCGATCTTTACAAGTATTTTTTTGTTAAAAAATAAAAATACGGATTTTGCAAAACTCTTTTTTTATATCTTAAAACAAAAAAGAAATAAAAAAAATCTCCCTCTCTTGTTAAATTTTCGTGAATTTGTACCCCATTTGTAGTAGAAGAGGTAAAGGTAAATTAGACTGTCAAAAATCAGTATAATATGCCTCCAAAGTTATGATTTTTGGAAGTTCAGCTCTAAATTAAGTGTTGGTGGCTGTGTTGATCTCAGATACCTTAGTAAAATGAATAAAATAAAGCGAATTCTTTTCAACTAAACTTAAAATTCGGCGTTACATAAACAAGGGCGTTGTTGCCCCCCTCCCCATCGTACCACCAATCTAAGGTTTGCGTTTGACCAATACTTTCTTCAAAGCCTTTTAGAACGCAGCAAATATTACCCGGCTGTTAATTGTATTTAGTGATTGCCTATTGCATTTCGACACATTTAGACTGAAAATTCAATTGTATTAGCACATACAACTAAAGCGCCTATTTGTTCTTAAAACATTGTGATAAAAACGTCCTATCCTGGCTTGCTCAGACAATGCCCTCAACATGCCCGGAAAGTTTCAACCAGTGCCTTTATCTGTTCCTGGAATATTGTGGATGCACGCTTTTGACAACCTGGATGCACATAGTTTCTTTTGATTTACTTCAACATTTCCCTCAACGTTCCCTAGAAGTTTTGACTTAATATCCTTAACCTCTTCTGAACCATTGCATATACGTCCCTTGGACAACGTACATGGACATAATATCTTTTGGTTTAGTTCAGCATAAATTTCAGCATGCCCTAGAAGTTTCAACTTAACCCCCTTAGCCATTCCTGTGGTATTGGAGATATGCCCTTTTGACTATCTGGGCAAACATTCTGTTGTTTCATTTAGTTCAGCATCCCCTAAAACATATTTTGAGGTGAAACATATATATACAGTTTAAAGCCTATAGCCGAACCTGAGCTTTTACAGATTAAATTAAAAAAACAAGTTTTTTTAACTGAAAGTAAGGAGCAATAATAAAACTCAAAACGAACAGAAATTACTCCGTATATGAAAGGGACTGTTCTCTCCTCAACGCCTCGCTCTTTACGCTAAAGTTTGACTCTTTCTCTCAACTTTACTTTTTAAAACAGTAAAAAATAGTTGAAAATGACAAAACAGTAAAATAAATAGTTGAAATTAATAAAATCACTTCAGCGTAAAGAGCGAGGTATCGGGAGAAGGTGAACCCCTCACATGCGTTTTCTGTTCGTTTTAAGTTTTAATGCTGTTATGCTGTAATGTATGCTGTAATGTTGTTACCTTATTTTCAGTTGAAAAACCTTTTTTATTTTTTCATTGTTCTTTAAAAAAATACTAAAAATCCTACGCCCCCTTCATGAAAATTTTCTTTCTCCATGACAAATTCCCCACGGAAAGTTCCCCCAGAATGACCCCCACCCCTCAACCCCTCCCCCAGCCAAAAAAAGTCCCCCTGAAAGCGTCTGTATACTTCCCAATAACCGTTACTATATGTAAACACTGGTCAAGGTTCGTAACTTGCAGCCCCCCCCCCTGTGGGGAAGTGCGGAACTGTGGGCGACTTACTGTGGGGAAGCAAGTCGTCCACAAAAACATAAGTTATTAAGTTTTTCGACTATGCTGAATAAATTGGCTATCTCAGAATTTTGAGGCCTAGGTGCCCTCCAATTTTTGGTCACTTAAAAAGAGCACTAGAACTTTCAATTTCCGTTAGAATGAGCCCTCTTACGACATTCTAGGACCACTGTGTCGATATGATAACCCCTGGGAAAAAACAACAAAAAAACAAACAAATAAACACGCATCCGTGATCAGTTTGACTCTTTCTCTCCCCTCTACTTCTTGAAAGAGTAAACACTTTAGCGTAAAGAGCAGGGCGTTGAGAAGGGAACAGCCTTTTTCGAATACGGAGTAGTTTCTGTTCGTTTTAAGTTTTAATGTCGCTCATTACTTTCAGTTCAAAAACCTGTTTTTTTATTTAATTTTGAACGTTTTTGGATTGATGTACGTTCTGATTTTGGCTCTCTGCACACGAATAATTAAAACAAAATTTGCGTATTATTTTTTTTGGCTAAATGGTTTTCACATAGTTTGATTGGAAAGTTTTGAAAAAAAGTAGGTGGGGGAGGCCTAGTTGCCCTCCAATTTTTGTGTTACTTAAAACGGCAACTAGAACTTTTAATTTTTTACGAACGTTTTTATAGTAAAAAATATACAGAACTTATGAATTAACTTATGTAACGAACTTCTATATTCGTATGTTTTTATTATGTATATGTCTACCCCTCGTCAACACCTCACTCTTTACACTAAAGCTTAAATTTTGTCCCGATTCCTAAAGAATGACCCCTGAAGGCCGTAGAACGCATACTCCTTACTTTAAGTTGAAAAAACTTTTTCATATTTATTTTTTATTTTTTTTTTAAATAATGATAGACAGTCCCGCGTCCCCTTCATGAAAATTCTCTTCCCCCATGACAAAGTCCTCCATGGAAAAATCACCCACCGTAACCCCTCAACCCCTCCTCCCCAACCAAAAAATCCGACTGAAAACGTCTGTACACTTCCCAATAACAAATATTATATGTAAATACTGATCAAAGTCTGTAACTTGCAGCCCCTCCCACGGGGAATGTGGGGGAGTAAATTGTCACCATGGAAATAGTTCTTAGGTTTCTCGACCATGTTGAATAAAATTACTATCTCAGAATTTTGATCCGATGACTTTGGGAAATAAAGAGCGCGGGAGGGGGCTTAGGTGCACTCCAATTTTTGGTCACTTAAAAAGGGCATTAGAACCTTTAATTTCAGTTATAATGAGACACCTTGCGACATCATAGGACCGCTGGGTCGATACGATCACCCCTGGGAAAGAAAAAAAAAAACAAATAAATACGCATCCGTGATCTGTCTTCTGGCAAAAATAAAAGATTGCGCATTTTTGTAGATAGGAGCTTGTACAGCTTCTATAGTTTTCTGATATGCTGAATCTGACGGTGTGATTTTCATTAAGATTCCATGACTTTTACAGGGTGTTTCCCTCTATTGTCTAAAATAATGCAAACTTTCTTAGGCTCGTAATTTTTGATGGGTAAGACTAAACTTGATAAAACTTATATATTTAAAATCAGAATTAAAATGCAATTCTTTTGATGTAACTATTCACACCAGAATTCCGTTTTTTTAGTTTCGGTTACTATTGAGCCGCGTCGCTCCATACTACAGTTCGTTACCACGAACTGTTTGATACTCCCTTTCGACAACCTGAATGCTCATTGCGTCTTTTGAGTTATTTGAACGTTCTCATCAACATTATATGAAAGTTTCACCTGAAAACGCTTAGCATTTTCATACACCCAGGGTCAAACATCTCCTGTTCCAACATTAAAACCTATGTGTAAAAAATGACAACTTTTGTAATTTACAGTCCTTACTCCAGAAACTGAGTGAGTCATCCCTGGAAGTACAGTTATTCCACCTTCCGACTATTGCGAGAAAAAAATGCCTGTCTTAAAATTTTGATCGGTTGTCTTTGGGTTCAAGGGATGGGGGACCAGGCATCTAAAAAGAGGGTATAAGAAGGCTGGTTTCCTCCCAATCACCGTTTACTCTTAAAAAGGTTCCTAGAACTTTAACTTTACAATCAAAAGAGCCCCTTTTTGGTTTTTATGAAAATTCCCTCCACGCCGAGTGGCATGAGGAGGAAAATACATGTAAAAAGTGAAAATAATTGTTTTTCAAAAAACACATAATACAGCTGATTATAAAAGTACAATGAGAACACTGTTGGCTGGACCCCCTCTTATTTCGATAATGTATGTTCGTAAAATAAAATATTATTAGCTGAGAAGGAAGAGGTGTTACAGTACCCCTTAGCAAAAAATGTGGGAAGAAATCCTTTCCTTACAAAATACAGAAATGCGACCATAAAATTTATTTGCGGCATTTATCCCCCTACCCCTCCGACCCGAATCCTTTTTAGCTCCAATATAAGAAGATGGAGACAGTGGTAGTAGTCCTTCCCATATTAAAAATATTTTATCGTTTGAAGAAAACGTTTTTCAAGAAAAATGGGTCTCTTTAAGTCAAGAAATCAAGAGTCTAATTAGTTGGTACGTACACGCCAAACATACCAAATCTTACAGGGGCGGATCTAGAGCAAGCTATGGGGGTGGGTGGGCCCATTTTGACAAGGTTGCCAGTAAGAAAAATCTTGGAAGGGTCTTATGTGACAAGGGTGCCAATAATCGACTAAATTGACAAATTTATTTTTAAAACACAGCGAAGAAGGGAAAGAGGGCGCCAGAATAATTTTCAAGAGGGTCCTGGGGTCCCCCCCCGATCCACCAGTGAAATCGTATGATCGACGTTTGATTTTTCAGCTGCATTAATTCCTGAAATATTTAGCTTTTACCATAGTAGAACCACCACTTACCGCAATCAAATTTATGTGCAGAAAAGTTTTAGAACCTAAGATTAACTTACGACTGTGCGCTTGCTCAGCATCTAGTTCATTCTAGATTGAAGAATAAAATGTGCGAGCTTACGTGTAGACAAACAGAAAAAGGCTACGTACCCGAGTTGAATGTGCCGAGGATTAAAATTTTCCAAGTAAGGGTAATTGTGTTTGATTCCAAATTAGCCCTCGGTAGGTTTTCTGCAAGAATCAGTTTAAAACAACACCTGACGGTGAAAGTCAGTAGAGATATTCCAGTTGTATTATGTAGGAATTAATATTCGAGTTAGAAGGAGGAAGTAATATCTCTGGCCCCGTATATTTTTACAATCCCTCTCTAAATTACATATTTGGTATTTTCTTTGATTTGTTTTTACATTTTCATTGAAAAAACAACAATTCCCTCCCTCTAGAAATAAATACAATAAAAATGATAAGCGATATCCATGTGAGTTTTTATTCATGACGATCAATAGCGATTTTAAGTGTTAGTTTTATGTGTTAATTGCTGAATCTGGTTGCTAGGGCGCTCCGGTTGACTTATTTAAATTAGACACTCCTCCTTAGTTACGTAGGCTCTCCCACTGGTTTATTTAAATTTGGTGCTATCAGGGATCATTAGAGTTCCAGCAGACTTATGTAAATTAGGTGCCCCGGTTTAGTTATGTAAATTAGGTGCTCATCATCTTGTAAGGAATATATATATATATATATATATATATATATATATATATATATATATATATATATATATATATATATATATATATATATAAAGTTCAGTAATTCCAAGGCGTTGCTCTTCGTGTACCGGGGCTGGATCTGGTTGCTAGGGCACACAACGGCTGTATCGGGTTGCTAGATTGATGGATAGGTGGATTTTTCAGCTGCATTAATTCCTGAAACATTTAGCTTTTTACCATAGTGTTACCACCACTTACCACAATCAAATTTATGCGCAGAAACGTTTTAGAACCAAAGATTAACTTTCGACTGTGCACTTGCTCAACATCCAGTTTATTTTAAATTGAAGAAAAAAATATGCGAGCTTACGAGTAGAACAAACAGAAAGGGAACTCATACCTGAGTTGAATGTACCGAGGATCAATATTTTCCGAATAGGGGTAATTGTATTTGATTCCAAATTAGCCCTCGGTAGGTTTTCTGCAAGAACCAGTTTAAAACGGTACTTGACGCTGAGAGTCAATAGAGATATTGAAGTTGTATTATCTAGGAATTAATATTCGAGTTAGAAGGAGGTGGTAATATCTCTGGTGCCCTAGGATTTTGCACTCCCCCCTAAATTACTTTTTTGGTATTTTCTTTGATTTGTTTTTGCATTTTCACTGAAGTTTACTTACGTAAATTAAGTCCCCCGGCTGACTTATGTAAATTAGGTGTTCCTCTTGTAAGGAATATACATAAAGGCTAATAATTCCAAGGCACTTCTCTTCGTACTTGGGCTGGATCTGGCTACTAGGGCATACAGAGGCTGGATTGGGTTGCTAGGGCGTGCAGTGGCCGGCTCCAAATCCCCTGTACTACTCGCAACTCATATATGCCAATCTTTTCATCTTCGCTTTCGGACTCAAATCATCTGGAGTTCCGGCTGACTGATGTAAATTAGGTGTTCTAACGAGATTCATATGAGTTCCAGCTGACTTATGTAAATTACGCACTCTGGCTGACTTATGTAAGCTAGGCGCTCCTCTTGTAAGGAAGTACATACAAAGGTAAGTAATTCCAAGGCGCTTCTCTTCGTACAGCGGTTGGATTTGGTTGCTAGGGCACGCAGCGGTGGGATCTGGTTGCTAGGGCGCGCAGTGGCTGGCTCCAAATCCCCCATGCTACTTGAAACTCATATATGCCAGTCTTCTCATCTTCGCTTTCAGACTCAACCTATCTGGATCTCTGGCTGACTTATGTGAATTAGGCTTTCTGGCTGACTTATGCAAATTAGGCACTCCTCTTGTAAGCAAGTATATACAAAATTCATTAATTCCAAGGCGCTCCTCTTCGTGTGGTGGCTGGGTCTGGTTGCAAAGGCGCGCAGCGGCCGACTCCAAATCCTTTATGCTAATTGTAACCCATATATGCCAATCTTTTCATCTTCGCTTTCGGACTCGTTTCCATCGTTTTTCGGACTCGTTTCCAGGGGTAGAGGGGCTACATAAAGGTTTTCAGAATCGTGGTAACTTATCTGATTGTTTGTAGGGACATACTCGCAGCAACCGGTATATTTTGTTCTTAGTTGCGATTTCACGACCAGGATGGCTTCAATCCTTTCTTTCTTCAACCTTTCCGGCTTTTCTGTCTCTACCTCATTAATATAAGAAAAAATTCTTTCCGAGTCTACGTTCGAATGCAGCAGGTAAAGGACCCTCTCGGCTATCTCTTGCAATATCTGTAAAAACTCTCTTGTTAGTAAAGTTTTTCAGTTTACGGATTTTTATCCACACCAAATGTGTAGTCATTTTGCTCAAACCTTTCTTTTTGGAGTCACTAAAAACATATGGCAGTTTGCACTACAGAGAATCAATATTTATCTGTTTTTGCATGAGATTTGTAAATTCGTTTACTACAACACTTTGTGATGGATTAATTTTTCTTTTGGTTCCTGGACCATCTTGGTGTTTACACCTAAGGGGACTTCAAAAGGAATCACAGTCCTCCCAAGCAGGGTTGCCAAAGGGACACTTTTAGTGATTTTTTGACACTTTTTCACTCTGGGTGACACCGTGCCACTATTGAGTGAAAAAAGGCAACTTTTTGAAAAAAAGGACACTTTTTGGCATTTTTTCAAAATCAATACCATATGTATTTATTTTCAGTTTTTTTCTTTCTTTTTTAACTGCAACTGCTTTTAATTTGTGCTTTGCGCCTTTCAGGCTCGTTTTCGTCTTAGGGATTTTTTTTTTGTCGTATCCGCACTACTTTACTTTTCAAAAGCGCGAAAATTCAAACGTGATGAAACATGTGACTTGCTCAAGAGAGGTTAGAAAAAAAAATTGATAAAAAGAACTGAAGCAAGCATATAACTGCTGGTAAGTAAAAGCTTAAGGTGTTTTATGACTTGTAGTCTACAGGAGTATGCAAAGGTGCGACCTGGACAGTAGTTAGTAGTAAACTATCTGATCCTGATCTGATTTGCTTTTTGATCATTTTTTGGACGAGGGTGAACCTCAGTTGATTTTCTGGATTAAGACATTAGGATTTTGGTAAATATACAGTTTAGGTTCACATGCATTTAAGAGGGTGGACCCTGTCCCATATGGGTACAGTCTCACTAGAAAATTCTCTGGTAACTGTCAAGATCATGAAATACTGTCATAGACTGGACATCACATCCAGTGTGCTAAGTGCTAATTAGCGATATGTGCTTTTTTGCCTAAAGTGATGAAAGGATGCAAGAACGGCAGTGAAAAATGTTTTGTTTTACATGCTGAAACCTGGTGGACTGTTTAGAGAAGAAACAGAAGACTATTATTGGAAACAACCAAGCTGGACCTCTGTCTAACGCTTCTGAATTGGAATCCGATTCATTTTGTATCTGCTCACTTTTCGTAAGCCTTCATAACATGAAATGCACCGTATGTGAAATCCAGCACAGGCTTTCCCTTGTAAAGGTCTTTTCATGCTTTCTAGGTTTTTCGGTTTGGTCCATCTTGAGCCGCGAGGATGGTAAAGGCCTAGCTCAAAATATTTCGGATTTGCTCAGACATTTGTTGTGCACCATTCTGCTTTTGGTGAAAAGGATTGTGATTAAATAAGCCTTTCCATTGTGTTTTACAGACGCCTTTGACCTCTTCTCAGAAGAAAGAGAGTAGGCAGAGAGAAACGGTCCTCGAAAAACCATAGCTATTCTTGACACCAAAAGGCCTTTTTCTTTGGTTTTCTGTGCTTTTTCTTTTTTTTTTCAACATTTGATTAAGCACATGTAATATTTGTCTTGTCACTATTTGCAAAGAATTTGACATTTCTTTGTTTTTTGAAGAATATATTAGCTTTATACAGAACAAGTGATATTTGTCTTGCCATTATTTCTCTTCTTATCAAGTTTGATCTCTTAGTCAATTGATCTCATGAATACATTAATTATTGGGTGAAATAATAATGTGGTTGTGTATTCTTGCGAGAGCAGCGTTATCAAACAGATTGGCGAAAGCCAGGTGAAAAGGATGTGAAGCACGTTCCAAGCCAAGCGCGTTTCACACGCTTTTCGATATCAGTCTGCGGGAAATGGTCGACAGAAATTTTGCAGAAGATATGATATGCTACTGAAGGAAAAGAGGGAGCGAGGGCAATTAAGCCGTGTCGGCAGCAACAGACATCGCATATGTGGTGTGTTGGCGCAAATCTTTTAAGCCCTGTCTTCATTATGGCGTTTTACGGCCGAGGCGGTTGGGGAGGCTCATAGTGAAGACAGGTTTTCTCGCTGTACAGAGTAGACATTTTGGCTGAAAACGTAAAAACTAAACAACGCATTTTTTCATTTATCTTAGTTGTACTACTCTAACTTTTGTTTACGTTCCTGTAACACCGCAAACGCAGCACAAATGATTCAGAGCTCCTGAAATAAGACTGCACTTTCGAATTTTTTGTCAAAAACGACGAAAATGAAAACGGTCGTCCAAAAAGCGGCAACTAGTACAACCGAAGGTGCGAGAGAACCCGAGAAATTGTACTGAATTCTTTTTCTTCTTCGCGTATTAGGCGATTTGAGGTTTTGCATGGGATTTTACTTATTCGAAGAGCCGCTTTGCTTTTAATTGAAAAAGAAGAACGTAAATCTGGCTCTGGAGTAGTGGCGAGAAAGCCATTTAAAGCCTTTTTTGTCAACTTTTAAAGTATATTGGCTAATTTTCTAGGAGGACACTAAAAGTGTCCCTTTTTTGCTGAATTTGACACTTTAGTCCCAATAAGTTTTGGCAACCCTGCTCCCAACCATCCTCACAAATTCTTCGAAAATCTTTGATTTCTCAGCTGCAGCGGCAGTAGCAGGACATAAATGGACTGAATGGCATATGCATTTCAAAAGCATCAGGTTTGTTTTATTTTTAGATGTACTTTTATAATTTGTTCTACATTTTCTTACATTATGCTACGATTATACTATCCTAAGGAGTATTATGCTTGGATGCTCTTGTTTCCTAATTATCCTACATTCCACATAATTATACATATCTGGTAACATTAATTCCAGTATCATTTGTGCTAGCCGTTGACTGAGAAACTTGTGTTCCAATTGAATTTTCTGATCAAATAGCTGAGCATTTTCGTAGAAAGTTAAGACCAAATAAATCCTCCTAGTGATCTCGGATGAAATAAAACTTGACATTTTTGAAATCTAAATATAAAATTAAATCTAACAAACAAATAAGAAACAGATATAAATAAATGCTGCAACTAATAGTAGTAAGTAACATGACGGTACTAGATCCATAAGGTCCAAACTGGCACTGTAATACCAAGTCACCTGAGGCCAGCACAGTTGAACACACTCCTCCTCCATTCTAATCTTTTTAAAGCCCTCTTCTTAACATTCTCCTACAAAGATCCAATTTCCCTGAAGTGCTTCCTTATGACTCACCTCTCAGACCATTCGGGTACGATGTGCTTTTCATATGGTCCTAGATGATTAGCCGATAAGAACGGTCTTGGCACCGTATTTTAAACACTAGTATAAATAAATAAAACAATCTAAATAAATAAACATAACAGGGTTTATTTTTTGTGAGTATTTGGTTTATTGGGGTAGTTTTGATTTTTTTTTCCTTTTTTTGCATTTTAGATGTATAAATAAAACAATCTAACAATAAAAAAAAATCAATATAAATAAACATAGCAAGATCTAACTTTATACAATTAAATTGTTTATTGGGGCGTTTTGACATTTTTTTTCATTTCAAGTGTTTTTCTCACAAACATAATTCCTTTTACAATCGAGTTTATCTCAGCTCCATATCCCTGTCGAGTATGAACAACTTCTTCCTTCAATTCCTGAGAACAATACACAAATAGGAAACGACTCAAATATGGCAAAAATAATTTTTAAATAAAGAATTACGTTTTTGATAAATTTATGCGGGTATGGAAGAAGATCTTAAGAACTAAAGCAAGAAAGGCATGGGCTTGTCTAATCGATATATCATGCTTATTATAAGGGGCTGAGCTCTAAATGTAAATTTACCGTAAAATATCACTTAATGTTTTTTGAATTATTGCAATTACTTTAAAGGGTGGACTGTATACTACCCCATTCAAGGTGGCACATACTATGCCTAGATTACATCTGAGGTTTGGACTGGCCAATTTTTCTGCTATTCTTGCAACCTTAGACAATCAAGATGCTTCAAAAGCATAGGCTAGAGTAGCAAGGACAATAAAAATAAAATTTGATTTTTGGAATTGATTAAGTGGAAACTTACACAACCATGTACAATCTTCATGGCACCAATCAGCTAAAGAAAATTGTAGCTTGTCTTTGAAGATGCTCTAAAATACTCTTAAAACTTCACAATTCCAAACAGTCAATAAAAAGCTTTTAGGTATCTGTAGACATAAGGTCGGTGTAGGCGGCTAAATATGTCTTTTTTGTATTTCCTTGGGGCCTTTAAAGGGTATTTTGACAATCCGCATGTGCATAACGTATTTTGATTTAGTTTAACATTATCAGAAAGGCTCACTGGAATGCCCTTCGTATTTTTGGAAAGCGAAGGTCAAACACCCCCCCCCCTTCTCAATAGCATATACTATTGTAAACAATGGATGAGTTGCATAGCTTACAGCCCTCGCCCTGAGGGCTGTGGGGGGGGTTGACATTCCCAAAGACATAATTACAGGACCTTTCAACTATACTGAACAAAATGGCCATCTCTAGATTATGTTGGGTGTGTTCGGGGAAATGATGGGGTAGGGAAGAGCTGATTGCCCTCCAATCAAATTTGACTCTTAAAAAGGGCAACAGAACTTTCCATTTCCATCCGAATGAGTTCCTATCGAATTTTCTACGACAATTCCATCTATAAAAAGTGCCTTGGTCAGAAAAATCAACATATTGTGCCCACTTTGCTCTTTACTTAGGCAGCGCTATTGCACTGCCTATGATATCCTTGTTATTACATGTAAAGTATATAGTTTATGTGATAACTTACAGTTTTGTAAAAAAAGAAGCAAATTATAGTGGACAAAGAAAAGAGACAAGTTTATTTAATTGCTTCCTACAATTTATGGTATCCTGAAAAGAAAGTAATAACTGTTACAACTGACCGTAATTATCCCAATTTCAGTTCGATTTAGGGGCTGACATGGTGGGTAACTTCTTTGCGAAAATTCCCGCAAGATGTTTAAATTATTATTGCTTAGTTCTTAAAATTCACATTTATCATTATTAAAAATAAATGGTGAACATAGTAGTTCTCGAAATATCATCATTACAATAATACTTCAAATTTACTATCTACTATTTCCCTTCTTAAAACAAGCCTTTCTTCTTTTTAAAATAGACAACTTAAGGTTTAGAGTCTGGAATTGATACTTCCGGTCACAATTTGAAGAAAAGGACGAACATAAGATGTCTTGTCAAAATAGCTTAGAAATATCATTGTTACAATTTATATTATACGAAAATTTTTAGTCCAATTTTGCTCTTCTTCATTTTTTATGCCTAAAATTTATAGCCTACTTAGAACTTATAATCTGAGCTTGATGCATAGAATTGCTACTTGCACCAAAAACCTACCTTTTTCTTCCTCTTTTTGTGCTTATTTTTAAATTAATGAGATATTCGAATATCAAACGATTCGTGGTAACGGACTGTAGGTAAGGAGCGACACGGCTCAATAGTAACTGAAACTCTAAAAAACCCAATTTTGATCTCAATTGATGCATAATAGGATTGACTTATTCTGCTGATTCCAAATATATAAGATTCTTTAAGCTTAGTGTTACCCATCAAAGACTACGAGCCCAAGAATATTTTGTCTGATTTTGGAAAAAAGGGGAGAAACATCCATTGAAAGTCGAGGAATCTTAATGAAAATTACACCATCAAATTGAGCGTATCATTCAGAGGTTTCAAACTTCTATGCAAAAATGGGATATTTTGTATTTTTTTTTGCCAGAAGAAAGATCACAGATGCGTGTTAATTTGTGTTTTTATTATTTTATTTTTCGTAGGGGGATCGTATTGAAACAACGGTTCTAGAACATCAGGAGAGGGCTCGTCTAAACGGAAATTAAAGCTGTAGCGCCATTTTTAAGTAATCAAAAAGATTGGAGGGCAACTAGCTCGCCTCCCTTACCCCTTTTTCCCCAAAATGATCCGATCAAAATTTTGAGATAGTCATTTTTCAGCAAAGTTGAAAAGTCGAAAACTATGCCTATAGAGATCCCTGGAGATGGGTCTTTAAGTTAAAATTTGTCCGTTGTTTCCGTATACTATTTCTTATTTTTGCATACAATTTTTAAGGTGGGAGGAGGGGTGGTGAATTTTCTGCTGGGGGATTTTTCAAGGGGAAAATTTTGCATGGGGAGGGAATTTTCTTTGGTTATAACTTTTCAGGGTAAATTTGACTTTGGGGGAATTTGCCGGAATTTCTCCATCAGAACTCAAATAGAAAAAAACATCAGAAATTAAATAAAAAAACAAAATTCAACTGAAAGTAGGGAGCAACATTAAAATTTAAAACGAAATGAAGGGGATTGCCCCCTCCTCAACGCCTAGCTTTTTATGCTATACTTTGTTTTTTTGTCACAACTCTATTTTTTGAAGTTATAAAAAACTTTAGCGTAAAGAGCGAGGTGTTGAGTAGGGGATATCCCCCTTTATTTACGTAATAATTTCTGTTTGTTTTAAGTTGCTCCTTACTTCCAGTTGAAATTTTTTTTTTAATTTAATATGAATTGGGGACAACGTGTAGCCTACATGCCCTTTTTTTTTAAAATAAGACTATAATTTTTATTTCACAGTAACCATTAATATGCCTAGGGATATTCTTCTAAACAGCTCACAAGTGGGTCTGGGAAAACTAGACAAACGAATGGTTCTAGAAATAGGAATATTATTTTTATTTTGTTTAACATCCCCTTTAGCATTCCATATGAGTTTCAACTTAATGTCGGTAGCCGTTCTTGAGACAAATACAGGTACGCACAGGTGCGCCCTTTTCAACATATCCTGAAAGTTTCAACCTAATGCCCTCAGCCGTTCCTTAGATATTACTGATGAGCCCTTTTCACAATCGGTATGCACATAGTCGCAGTTGTAGTTGCAACCAGTCATATTCACAGCCGCAGTAGCAGTAGTTGTTGTGGCCCTCATATTTTCAAGTTAGTACCCTTAGCCGTTCCTAAGATACTTGGAGACACCTAATCTGGACACAAAGAGCATAGTTTGATACTGTTCAGCATCCCTCTTAGCATTCCCTGAAGTTTCATCTTAACGCCCTTAGCTTTTTTGGGCACAGCCACGATCCAACATTCCTCTTTTTGCAGCCATAAATTCTTTATATTAACAATGAGCAAATGGCATAATTTATAACCCTTACCCAGAAGGCTGTGGAGGGGTTCGGTATCCCATGAGGCATAGTTAGTAGACCTTTTGACTATATTAAGCAAATATTTTTTTTTAAAATTTCGATCAGTATTGGGGAGGAGCATCTTCATACGGTAAATGGGGGAGGGGCTGCATGTCCCCATAGCCCTGGGGCAAGTATTTTAAATTATGCAACTTGTCCATTGTTTACGTGCAGGATTTATCATTAGGAAAAGGGGAAATGTTTGACTATGGGTATGTCCAAAAAGGACAAGGGTATTAAGGTAACATTTTGGAGAATGTTGAGGGGTATGTTAAACTAAATCAATAGGCAATATGTGTATCCAGTGGTTTCATCACCAGAGTTTAGTTTTTGCTCAGTGATCAGATAACTTCGAAGACCACAATGCCTTTCCATGACGAAAGTAAAACAGTTCAAAATAGGGATGAAACCTTTTAATTGACTGTGAACAGATATAAAATTATTTAATTGGATATTTCGAACACATATACAGTGTTCATCATCAGCAGTAAAACTCTGCAAGCAGTAAAAGAGTTTTACTGCTGATGATGAACCCTGTATATGTGTTCGAAATATCCGGTTAAATAATTTTATATCTGTTCACTGTCAATTAAAAGGTTTCATCCCTATTTTGAACTGTTTTACTTTCAGTGATCAGAATAATTTCTTGTAAATCGATGAAGTCTCCCCCCCCCTCTACGCCTCTTTTTTACTCTTTATGAGCTAGCGTTTAAATAGAGTTTTTACCCCCCCCTGTTCCACAGGTTGCAGCCGGCGTTTCCACCGGGAAGTTCCCCCTATCAGAAAGTTCCCCCCAGAAAATTCCCCAGCGGAGAATCCCAGCAGCAGATGCACCTTTAGAGGCATCTGCCTCCCTCCCTGGCAACAAACAAGTAGAGATTCCTACTGTGGAGGTTCAAAGCTCTCATCCAATAATGTTGGGAATTGCGCATTTTCTTTTTACCAAAGAAAGATCCCATGACCCCATGTGTAATCACCATAAAAAAGAACCAGATATCAAAACGGTAGTAGGATAGCGGCTGTTTGGTTTCGACTTTGAAAATGGACTAGAACTCTCTCTATTTCCGATTGAATGAGTATCCTCCAAAGTTTTGATGGCCATGAGGGGAGGTTGGGGATAAGGAAGGGGCAGCTGCCCTCCTATGCGGAACAAATTCTGCTTTTTCTGGTGTTTAACGTTCCTCTATACTTTCATTATAACACCATCGACCAGAAATACTTCCGGAAATCAAGAGGGACTATATGTAAATTTCTACATCCATCTCTCCAACCCGTTCCTTAGAACGAATTCTATTTTAATCTGAAGGCTCTATGAGGGTCATGATGTTTTGGCGTTAAAATGCACCTTTTGAGACGTCTACCCCCTTCTTAGCTTCAAAACGATCAAAGAGCCCTACTGTAGAGGCTTCAAGCTCTTATATTCAAATATTTTGAATTGTGTATTTTTTTCAAAAGAATGATCATAAATAAAAACAACAACAAGTAAAACAACAGGGAAGTTACCTAAGACAGTGAAATTTGTTAAGACCTTAAAATTACTTCGGCTCTATATCCAAGAGCCGTCCTCAGAAAACTACATATATAAATGAAATAAAACGTACAATAAAATGGAAAAACTTAACCAGTCCCAATTTTATGATGAAAAAGCAGCGTGGTCTTCGTCGTTGTTAAAAGATCACCGATGAGCGTTGTTTTTTTTTTTTTTTTTCAGGGATGACTGTGTCAAATCATAGGTCCTAAAAGATCGGAAAAGGGCTCGATCGAACAAGAATTAAAATTTCAAGCGATCAAACATAATGGAGTGCTTCTAGTCCCCTTCCCATGCCAGTTTTCTACCACAGAGACATCCGATTGAAATTCTGAGATAGCCATTTGGTTAATCATAATTGAAAGATAGATGCAGACAGTGTTTTTTGATTTGGCTTAACATAAATCCCTCAATATTCCCCGACACTTCCCTGCAATTCTCTTAGTCTTTTCGGACACACCCAGAATCAAACATTCCCATTTTCCTAGAGATAAATCCTGAATATTAAGAATGGACCAATTGGATAATTTGCAATTCTTCCATGCATGCAATTCTTCCATGCAATTCTTGTCATCCATGGAGGCATAGCTATTAGACCTTGGAAGTATTTTGAATACAATGAATTTTCAAGGTTTCTATCAGTATAAGGGGATGTAGCTAAAAAGGTAAGAGGAGGGGAGCTGGTTGCCTTCCGTTCCTTTTTCAACTTCCCTCTCAACATGATTTTAAAGTTCCGACTTAATGCGCTTCGGCATTCATTAGATATTGCTCTTGAACCCTTTCCACAGCCCTGCTACACATAGTGTACTTTGGTTTGGTTGACATTCCCCTAAACATTTTCTAAAAGTTTTACATTTATATCAGCAGCAGAAACCCTCATAATGGTTTACACCAGGAGTTCAAAACCTGCCATCAGGGGCGTTCATGGAACTAGGGTAGCTACTGTCTTTTTACCTTGTTTCTAAGGGGCATATGGACAAAATGGTATATTTTCTTGTATCTATGGGGCTTATGACGACATTTTTCTGGTTTCTATGGGAATATAGTGTTATCCCATACAGACATTTTTTAATATTTTCCGTCCCCTTTCTAAGACACCAATCCTTCCAGGAGACATATTGCATTATTTTTGTTATTGAATGTAACAGAGCTGTAAATATCTCATGGGGGCGATACTTTCAGGTGGGTTTTATACAGGTGGGGGTGATACTTTACGTCGGAGGAACTTTCCGCGGAGATTTTCTCACGAGGGGAGGGAGTTTTCCATGAAGAGCGATTAGAAATTAAATAGAAAAAACAGTTTGTTTTTTTTACTAAAAATAAGGACATTTAAAGTTTGACTGCTTGTCCCTTAGAACGGCTCCTGAAACACAAAGGTCGTTTAAGTAGAATAAGAAGTTTTTTAAAGTGCTAAAAAAAAATTAGCGGGCAACTTGCATAATTTACAGCATTTGCCCCCGGGCTGTGTTTTTTGTCAACCCCGGAGGTATAGCTATCTGACCTTTGAACTGTTTCGATCAAAATGGCTATTTGAAAATATTTAATGAGTTTATTTGGGAGAAAAAGGGCATGGGGGACAAGTTGCCCTCCAATCGCTTTTACATCTTAAAAATGACACTAGAACTCCCAATTTCCTATCGGACGAGCCCCTTCCGAAGTTTAAATGACGACCCATTTTATATGAAGTATATCTGGGGAAAAAAAACAAATTGATAAGTAATAAAACATTGAAACCTTAATGGCTCTTTACTGTGGACAATGCTATAGCTTAACCTCTGATAGGCAACGCTATAGGATTATGCCTCTGACTTTAACAGGTGAATACCACTTCATTTTCTGTTCTAATGAACATCCAAAAATTATCCAGGGTATATTTTCCGTTGGAAATTTTCCACTGTGGGGGGATTTTACCGGGGAAACACCGAGCACCTTCACAGGCTATGCAGCCTTTATGGGGATCAATGCGTTGTATTTTTTTCGTGAGTTTTTGGGGTTTATTATTATTTTGTTAAAATTATATCGTGACCCCATAGGGATTAGCGCAAGAAGTCTAATTCTCACCATAATCTTCCCTCACTAGAAAAATAATGGAAAAAAGTCATATAATAAGATCGTTTTTCACTGCTCTTCAAGATGAGAGACCAGATTTTCACCAGGTTTTCAATAATGGCTATATCGATGGCGTACTTTTGTGTGAAGTCGGATAATTTTATTTCGATTTCATGCCATCTTTGAGGGGGTTCTTTGTCTTTTTCTAGGCGCACTTAGCACTGATTGACCTAGTAAAAAATGAATCAGGAAATAAATTGCTTTTTGTTGTCCTGTACTGGTTCAATGGGATACGGTATCGAGGGTTCAATCTCATGTGTAGCAACGCAGCGTAGGTCTTGTTAAGTGATTTTGGTGACGTTAGTGTGTTAAAGCATCTCCATAATAATAAGAAAAAAAACAGAAAAAGGTAACTTTCTGCTGCTTTTCTGAATATTTATCCATTTGATAATCAGTTTTACCGTTTTACATACATTTTACCGTTATTCTATCTATGAATAGTATTACTTGTAATTTGTCAAAACCCGTCACATTGCTATTAATGTATTATTATATGTTATAAAATGATACATAATATACATTGGTATATATTAAAATAATATATATGGAGCATATATAATATGTATTATTATATATTATTATTATATTCTATATATTATATGCTACATCATTATATCTATATTATTAAATGGCTATAATTACACAATCATTCGGTTTCATTTAGCTATATATTATGAAAGTGAGGCAATACAAGTATAAACGGTAGTGACAGTTTATAAGCTACTCAGAAATAATAGTTTTTAATGATAGTGGTGTGGTATTTATTGCATCAATAATGTCACTAATACTATAAATTGTAATAACATTGTTAATTGTAACATAATGATAAGAACAGCGTTGTCAAAAGCTATAATAGCTATTACACTATTAATAATAGTAGTTGAGTAATTTGGCAATTTGTCACTTTGACAGTTTGCCATTAAATTGGTATAGTAAATGAAATAGTATTTGGTAAAATAATTGGTATAGAGTCTAAAAGAGGTATCGGTCACGTAATCTAGGGATGCAGGGAGAATTATAGCCCTCCTTTGATGTTTTGACGAATGACATGAAGCCAAAGAAGATTTACGTTTGAAACAAGAGTTTTGTTGAAATCCCAAAAAAGAAATCATTGAAACATCTGGAAATAAACAATACTGATTTTAGCCTTGAAATATAAAAATGAAAAAAAAAACACGAGAAAACATCATATCAAAAAAGTTATCGTTCTGTAGCTTTATTTAACTACTGTAATTACCACTTTAAATAAAAGGGGCGTTCTCACTGTGGGGTTAACTTTTAAACTAAACAACCTGCTTTTAGGTTGCAGGAAAAGTTATAAGTAGTATCGCCATAAGTCTGTTCGTGAGGCACATAGCCACTACTCATTTCTTCCTTTAATGATTTAAGCTGAACGGCAATTCCCTCAAGACGCAGGTGTTAATTATGTAATAGGGAAAGTTTACGTTGGTTGTTATGTAATAAGGTTTGGTTGTTACACCATAGTTTCTTTTATTGTTACGTGATAGGACGTGTTAGATTCCAATAGTCCAGCGGGAGAATTTTAGTAAGACATTTTTTCTTCAAGACTTTTTTAAGACGTTTCGAGATTTTTTTGGTTGTTATGTAATAGGGGAATGTTTACCAGTGTTATTCAGGGCACTTTTCTTTTTTTCTCAGGGAACATTTATCGACTAAAAAAATTATGTTCAAATTAGGATTCAAAAGCGCTTCCTACTCAATAGAACTGCGCCCTAGACAGCTGGACTATGAAAATCTTTCTAATAGTTTGATTCGACTAGTATATTCTACATGATAACCAATTGCGAGCAAAGAGAATCCCCTGTTCGCGCCTACTAGAATGATTAAATTCATCGGATGTTTCCAGCCCTTTCCACATGAGAGCGCAAAAGCATCCCCATACTGTCGATTTGAGCTCCGTTAGCTGCACCTGCCTATTATAATGTTATCAATATTCTAATTTGACCTAGACAGGTTAAGTTAGGTACTGAATCAGTGAAATGTTACGTGGCATTGGTCTTAGATATTTCATTCTGTAAATGATTACGTATTCCAGTTTTATCCTGGAACAAACTTATGCATCTACAAATTTTATTTACAAAAACATTATACAATCATGAAGTCACGGAAAGAGCGGTTTAAACTCAACAAACTAAAAAAAAATGTGAAAAAACTAATAAAGGATGAAATAGAAGAAAAAGGAACCATGAATTAAAGGAAGGCGGGGATGCTGGCAAGCAATTCCAGGGAGGAGGAGGGTTGATATTAGAGGTAAATTTAAGCCCTATTAAAAGCTGTTTCTGAGAGCTTTTAATGAAAATGTCGCTTTTTGGCTAAGACTATGCAGTCCCGGTTTACAATAGCATATTTGAATAATATTTTCTCTTCAAATTTCAAATTTTCTCGTTAAAGGTAAATTTAAGCCACATTAAGATATTTTTAGAACTTTTAATGAAAATGCCTCGTTTCTTTGACTGAGCGTTAGATTTCACTCCACCCTCAGTCAAAAAAAAATTTAACACGTCTCTGCTTAACTTAAAGCTCTAAAAAATTGATTTCACGCCACCGTGACAATATATGACTAGCCCTACGTAGCAATCAATTTCAGAAGGGGTAATGCTATTAGACATAAATTTGGACGTTATAAGGGTTTATTTATAAGGGGTGTGAATGAAAATCCCTCAATTGATTGGATGCTAGATTTCAGTCACGCCACCAACAAAAAACTCATTTAACACATCCCACCTTAACTTTAAGCTGGAGAAAATGTTAGTCCAAGCAATTCACGTAACTGTGGGAATATATGGCTGCCCCATGGCACCCTGATGATACATATTATCATTCGTAATACATTTTCCAGATATTTTAATGAAAAATATATGATTTAAATCCATTGATTCATATTTTGCGCAAGCCAACCTTCCGTAAAACACCATGTTTATTCACGTCATCGTGTCACACTATGACTGTACCCCCTGGCACACCCTCATCATTCCTAATACATTTTACAGATATTTTCATGATAAAACACGTTTTAAATTCAATTGTGTGTGCTTGTGAAATAGTTCTAATTGAATGAAAAATATTTTGTGCAGAAAACAAAAACTTAATACAAAACAGAAAAATTCTAACAACAGCCCAAATACTTCTTATGGAATTCAAAAATTTCAAACATAGTCCAAGTAACTCTTACAAATCAAAAAATTATTCTTACGAAATACAAATATATTTTACACAATTCTAAAATAGTTTTAAGAGAATGGAAATGAGTTGGTGCAGAACACAAAATACATCCTTCGAGCTTATAATGAAAAACAGTGGAAGTAAAACGCAAAATACTTGCTAAAAAACAAAAATTCTTACAACTTCCCAAACGCTTCTTATAGAATACAAAAAGTTCAAACATAATCCAAAACAATTGAAAAATTGTTGCTATGAAATACAATTCTAAAATTTCTGAATTTCTCAATTCTAAAATAGTACTAACGGAATGAAAAACTATTGGCGGAGAACGAAAAATTGCCACAAAACACAAAAATTCTAACAACATCCTGAATACCTCTTATAGAATAAAAAAAATTCAAACACAATACAAATAATGTCGAAGAAAAGAAACAATTCTTACAAAATACAGAAAATACTTTGCATAATTCTAAAATAGTTCTAACAGAATAAAAAATAGTGGTCCAAAGCACAAAATACTTGCTGCAAAACAAAGAAACTCTAACAACATCCGAAATACTTCTTATAGAATACAAAAAAGATCAAACATAGTCCAAAATAATTGCTACAAAACAAAAATTACTCTTACAAAATACAAAAAGTACCTAAAATAATTTGTATAATTCTGAAATAGTTCTAACAGAATGATAAATTGTTGGTGCAGAACACAAAATACTTGCTACAAAACGCAAAAATTCTAAAAAAAATGCCAAATACTTTTTATAGAATACAAAAAAAATTCAAACATAATCCAAAAAATGCCTACAAAACAGAAATAACTCTTACAAAATACAAAAACACTTTGAACAATTCTAAAATAGTTCTAAGAGAATAAAAATAATTCGTGCATCAACATCCCAAATACTTCTTATAGAACACAAAAGGCTCAAAAATAATCCGAAATGATTCCTACAAACATATTAATTATTTCTACGAAATACAAAAACACGTTGCAAAATTCAAAAATAGTTTTAACAGAATGAAAAACAGTTGGCTAAGAGCGCAAAATACTTGCTACAATACCCAAAAATTGTAACAACATCCCAGGTTCTTCTAATAGAAGAAGTTCATAGATAATCCAAAATTATTCCTAAAAAACAGAAATATCTCTTACAAAATACAAAACACTTTGCACATTTCTATAATAGTTCTAACAGAACGAAAAATAGTTTGTGTGGAACAAAAAATACTTGCTACAAGACACAAAGGTTTTAAAAACATCCTAAATTCTTCTTATAGAATACAAAAAGTTCATACACAATCCAAAATAATACCTACAAAACAGAAGTATCTCTTACAAAATGCGAAAATACTTTGCACAATTCTAAAATACATTTAACAGAGCGAAAAATAGTTGCTGCAGAACAAAAAATACTTGCTACAAAACAAAAGAATTCTAAAAACATCCCCAAATGCACTTTACAAACTACAAAAAGTACACAATCCAAAATAATTCAATCAAAACAGAAATAACTCTTACAAAATACAAAAATATTTTTCACTATTCTAAAACAATTCTAAAAGAATGAAAAATAGTTGGTGGAGAACAAAAAATACTTGTTAAAAAACTCAAAATTCTAACAGCATCTAAAATACTTCTTATAGAATACAAAAGCTCAAACATAATCCGAAACAGTTCCTACAGACAAAATAATTATTCCTACGAAATAAAAAAAAATACTAAAACTACTTACGGATATTTTTTGCTGGAAAACGCCTGAAAAATGTCATATGTGTGATAATGCTTGCCATGGGGTGCCGTGTGTTAGCCATTAAGTGTCACAAAATGAGAATTGCCATGGAACATCGTAATATAACAGAGATTCTAACAAGCGTAGTCTAACAAGTTTCCGCTATTCAAATCAAAACAATGGTCATTTTTAGTTTATAAAGTTAGTTTTGTGGGTATAAGGTTGAAAAGCACTAAAGTTAGATAATGTGTGTCAGAGGGTGTCATTGGGCTTCCTCCTCAATAAAACTGTGCCCTAGACAGCTGGACTATGAAAATCTTTCTAATAGTTTGATTCGGCTGATACATTCTACATGATAACCAATTGCGAGCAAAGAGAATCCCCTGTTCGCGCCTACTAGAATGATTAAATTCATCGGATGTTTCCAGTCCTTTCCACATGAAAGTGCAAAAGCATCCCAACACTGTTGATTTTAGCTCCATTAGATGCACCTGCCTATTCTAATGTTATCGATATTCTAATGTGACCTAGTCAGCTTAAGTTAGGTATTAAATCAATGAAATGCTACGTAGCATTGGCCTTAGATATTTCATTGCGTAATTGATTACGTATTAAAGTTTTATCCAGGAATAAACTTATGCAACTACAAATTTTATTAATAAAAAAAACATTATAAAATCATGAAATCATGGAAAGAGCAGTTTAAACTCAACAAACTAAAAGAAAACAAAAACGTCAAAAGCTTATAAAGGATGAAATATAAGGAAAAGGAACCATGAATTAAAGAAAGGCGGCGATGCTGGCAACCAATTCCAGAGAGGAGGAGGGTTGATATTAGAGGTAAATTAAAAGATGTTTCTGAGAGCTTTTAATGAAAATGCCGCTTTTTTGGCTAAAACTATGCAGTCCCGGTGTAAAATAGCATATGTGAATAATGTTTCCTCTTCAAATTTCAAATATTCTCGTTAAAGGTAAATTCAAACTACATTAAGATATTTTTAGAGCTTTTCATGAAAATGCCTCGTTTCTTTGACTTAGCGCTAGATTTCACTCCACCATCAATCAAAGAAGTTTTAACACCTCTCAGCTTAACTTAAAGCTTAGAAAAAGCTGGTACATTGTACCACGTCTGCTTTGATTGCCAGGAATCATCAGAAGAAATGCTTTTCTGGATTTTTTAAGTTTAACCGATCGTTTCTAGTGTAAACTTATGTCTTTGTCGGAAAATGTCAGATAAATATCATATGTGTCACAATACTTGCCAGAGGGTGCCATGTGTCAGCCATTGAGTGCCACAGGCTAAGAATTATCAGAAAATAATACCAGGAAAAAATGAACAAAACATAGAATCAAGTCACAAGTCCTTTACCCTTTTGAATTTAGTTTTAATAAGTCATCCCTCCTCTCAAAGGTCTATTTGTGACTGGTTCTGTGTTAATATCTACTGGTTTCTTAAAATTGTTTGTAAGATCGTTTTTAATTAAAGTTGTGTATAGAGCATTTAGTCAATATTCTCCCGAGTCCCTATTTAAGGAAATATTATTATTAATCTTAAGTCTTGTTTCAATTGATTCTCGAACTACCTGCTTTATGCCTAGGTCATTGCTAATGAGGGCAGGATTCTTTGAGGCTGCCAAAAAAAATAGCACTAAAAACGTCTTTTAGTTGTTCTTCTTTCATTTCAATGAATTGCCTTCAATGAATAGTGTTCAGCGAAGTTGAACTTCTCTGAAGTAAGGATACAGGGACTGTTAAAAAAAATCATTTTAGTTTTATTGGTCGTACGTTGCAGTAAGTTTTTTTCCTTCTATATATTTATGTTTCGCTGAGGACAGCCCTTGGACATGGGTCCGAAATGTTCATTCAAATTAGATTTCCACTGTCTTACGAAAAGAATTTCCTATTGTTCTTCTTGTTTTTGATTTTGAGATCATATGGCAATGCCTCCATGGTTGAAACAACCATCCAGGGCCCGGGTATAAGGGTTGTATGTTATGCCCAAGGGCATATATGGTTTTTATGGAAGGGATGGTCGCATAAACATTGGAGTTAGCTCAATTGATTGGGAATCGGAAGTTCTAATTTCTCTTTAAGTTTCAAAGAAGGACAAACAGCCCTTCCTTGCACCCTTTCCCCCAAACTGTTCCGATTAAAAGTTTTAAGGTAGCCATTTTATTCAAATCAGTCCTCGGGCACATTAACCTAAGCCTGAATCTCGCTGTGGAAAGGGCTATAAGTTATACTAATTGCCTATTGATAACCTATAAGGTTTTTATGGAAGGGGCGGTTGCATAAACTTTGGAGGGGGTTCATTGAATTGGAATTAAAAGTTGTACTTCCCTTTTTAAGATTCAAAAGTGATCGGAGGGTAACCAGCCCCCTCCCTGTCACACCCTTCTTGCTCAAATCCGATCAAGATTGTGATATAGACACTTTGTTCAAAATAGTCCAAAAGTCAAATAAGTATAACTCAGGGATTGACAAACCCCCAACAGTGCCCAGGACAAGAGCTTCAAGTTATGCAAGCTGATTATTGTTACTTCATATTTTGTTTTTTATTGTTTCATTGTTATTGTTACGTTCGGTTTATGTTTCATTTATTCTTTAATAGTAAAAAAATTTATTCGTTTAAGCTTGATTTGCACATTCAGTTTAAGTTTTACGCGTTTAAAGATTGATTTATTCATCAATTTTCATCAATTATTTCATCAATAATTTCAAGTAACGCTTTTTCTCGATTAGAATATGCTACCTCAGATTGTTCTGAGACTCAGATTCTCTGGGCATACGATGGTAGGAGAGGACACTTTCCTGTGGGACGATTTGAAACTGAGATGTTATTTATATTAATTTTATTAATTATATATTTCTAATGCGATTGGCAGATTTGGAATTTTCCACTCAACAGTATTTTTGTCCTAATCCGTCTGAAATTTTAGTTCTGGTCTACAAAATGAGGGATGTTGACACTTTCTTGGGGCATGATCAGAAAACCGGAGACCGTGTGCACAGCGTTTGGATGCTTCGCAACCATAGCACAGCTTAGATACCAATACAGTTATAACAACTCCTATATTGCCCATGAGAAGCGTTTGGTACAGAGCTCTGAACTTGGCGCCTCCTCCAAGCCCGCGCTCCGACGTGTTGATCGTACTACAGCTCCGTAGGCGGGAACAAAATTTTGTTTTGTTGCATACACAGCTTAGGTACCAATACCAGTTTCCTGTTACCAATTAGATACCAATGCCAGTTTCCTGTCTCCAGCCGCTAGCATCGCTACCGCGCACTGTGTCCCAAAAATAAATCGAGTTTTCATAACTCTACTGGTATCTAAGCTGTGAACCATAGGCTGTTTTAGAATTTTTATTTGGTCGCGGCGAAATCTTATCGCGGTGAGGGTAGAAATTGGCACTTTTGAGGGCCATGATAACAGAATATAGCCTTTGGATAGTTTAAAATCATAGGTTATTTCTGAATTTTCAATCAATAGTATCTTTGCCCAATTCAGCCAAAATTTTGTCAATGTAATGCCAGAAATCGGTACTTCTTTTTGGAAAGCTCCCCTTTTGTTGCGTTAAAATAAGACTAAATCTTTATATTTCTGTTCAAATGAGCTTTCTTTAGATATTGTACGATCTTTGGTTGGATACAATTATTGCTGGGGAAAATTAATAAAGAAACTAAGAAACACGAACTTGTGACCAAATTTGTAAGAAAAAATCTGAAATTTTATATTATAGAATATATGGACTTGAAGCCTTCATTATAAGGCTCTCGGACATGCTATATTTGAAGGTGTAATAATTTTTTCAATATCACCGTCTTTTCTGTATTTTCGTATTATGCAAATAGCTTTTGATAATTAGCATTGAATGAATTTAAAAAAATTAGATATTTGGAATTAGAACAAGAAATCAAATTCTTTTGATTTACATATTGTAGTGGGAAATTTGTCTTTTAGAAGTTCGCTTACTGTTGGTACGAGTCCACCTTTACTTACAATATTGTTTTTTTCCACGGACTGTCTGATCGATAGATAATCTATTGACGCAAGGTAGGATATGCGAAATATTACCAACTGCATGATAAGTTAGAATGATACGTAATGAATAGAATAAAGCAAAATTTCTATAACCAGAACGGAAATACAAAAATACAATGGTCCGTCATAAAATATCATATTAAAAAAAAATGTTAAATGTAATATCAACAATTCCCTCCCTTTGTTAACCCTAAAAATGAATCCCAAGTTTGTTTTAGGTAACCATTTGGTGTAACTAACAAATTGTATTGTCGATTGCAAATTCATTGTGGGTTAAGTTTTTTGCTAACATATCTTCTAATGTGTCTATTGTTTCACAATAAATTTTGAGAACATAAAAATAGTTTTGCGACAGCATTTTTTGGTTTACAATAAAGTTATTAATGAAGAATCTAAAACCCGACAATTCCTGGTGGGCTCTAGCCCCTCCTCCCGTTGAGTCCCTGCCCGTCAGCTAAACTTTGCTTATTATATTACAGTTACAAAGGTTCCGCCAAACGATTACTGTATGCGTTGCTGTTAATAAGTTTGTAATTGAACAACGTTGGTATTTATCGACTCCCCCCACCCTCCCCAATATATAAAAGTGACCCCTGATTGCAGCAAAGTGGCATAATATGAGTTAGTATTCGCCCCATCGATGACATCTATTTTATAAGATAAATACAGTAGAAAAAGCGTATTTAGTAGGTCAGTACGCTAGTTTATTTACGTAAAAAAATAAAAAATTATTTACCATCACATCAAAAGCTAGTCTTCTGAGAATATGCTGTAGAGAAAATGGTGTCCAGAAAATGGTGTACGCTAAAGTTTTTTATTGTTTTAAAAAGTAGAGTTGCGAGAAAGAATCAAACTTTAGCGCAAGGAGCGGGGTGTCAAGGAGGAAAAGCCCCTTTCATATACGGAGTAATTTCTGTTCGTTTTAAGTTTTAATGTCACTCCTTACTTTCACTTCAAAAAACTTGTTTTTTTATTTAATTTCTGAAAGCTTTGAATTAATGCATGTCTGATTTTGGCTCTCCGTACATAAATTATTAAAATGAAATTTGCATATTCATTCTTTTTTTGGCTAAATGGCTGTCTCTTAGTTTTGATCAGACGATTTTGAGAAATAAGGGGTGGGGAAGGAGGCCTAGTTGCCCTCTAATTTTTCGGTTACTTAAAAAGGCAACTAGATCTTTTAATTTTTAACGAACGTTTTTATTAGTAAAAAATATACGTAACTTAAGAATTAACTTACGTAACAAACTTTTATATTCTTATATTTTTGATTATATATATGAGGGAGTTGGTCCCCTCGTTAATACCTCGCTCTTCACACTAAATCTTGTTTTGTCCCAATTCTATAAGAATGACCCCTGAATCAGAAAGGCCGTAGAATAAATAGTTGAAATTACTTAAAAAATTTTTAGCATAAAGAGCGAAGTATTTATCTCCTCCTAAATACCTCGCTCTTTATGCTAAAGTATTTTTAGAACCCCTCATATGCGTAATAATCTCTGTTCGTTTTAAGTTTTAATGCTTCTCCTTACTTTCAATTGAAAAAACTTTTACATGTTTATATTTTCATTGTTTTTTTTTTTAATAGTAATGCTAGAAAATCCTGCGCCCTTTTCATTGAATTTCTCTTCCCCCATGAAATATTCCTCCAAGGAAAGATCCTCCCATATAGCCCCCTCCTCTGAACCCCACACCCAAACCAAAAAATCCCCCTGATAACGTCGGTACACTTCCCAGTACCCATTACGGTATGTAAACATTGGGTAAAGTTTGTAACTTGCAGCCCCTCCCCCAGGGACTGTGGGGGGTAAGTCATCCCAAAAGACATAGTTATTATGGTTTTCGACTATGCGGAACAAAATGGCTATCTCAGAATTTTGATCCGTTGACTTTGGGAAAAAAATGAGCGTGGGAGGGGGCCTAGGTGCCCTCCAAGGATAGTAGGATAGTAGGAGTAAGGATAGTAGAACTTTTCATTTCCGTTGGAATGAGCTCTCTTGCAACACTCTAGGACCACTTGGTCGATACGATGGCCCCTGGAAAAAAACAACAACAAAACAAATAAACACGCACCCGTGATTCTGGCAAAAAAAAACGAAATTCCACATTTTTGTAGATTGGACCTTGAAATTTTTTTTAATGGGTTCTCTGATACGCTGAATGCGATGTTGTGATTTTCGTTAAGATCCTATGACTTTTAGGGGGTGTTACCCCCTATTTTCCAAAATAAGGCAAATTTTCTCAGGCTCGTAACTTTTGATGACAAAAATTAAATTTGATGAAACTTATATATTTAAAATCAGCATAAAAATCCGATTCTTTTGATATATCTTTTAGCATCGAAATTCCGTGATTTAGAGTTTCGTTTACTATTGAGCCGGGTCGCTCCTTACTACAGTTCGTTACCACGAACTGTTTGATTACATTTTGTAATGGCAATGTTACTTACGTTTCCCGGTCATTGTAAAGCGTCGTTAAAAAAAAGTGTCATGGTTTTATTTTGTCGTCGGACGAATGCCATTGTCATTTTCACTGACTGTTTAAAATCGTTGTAAGACGAGAAAATATAACCCATATTATGTCACTTTGCTGCAATCAGGGGTCACTTTTATATATTGGGTAGGGGGTTCGTTATAGGACGTTAAAAAACGCGGCTGAGCGATCTCGCGACATTCTAGGACCACTGGGTCGATACGGTCACCCCTGGGGGAAAAAACAAATAAACACGCATCCGTGATCTGTCTTCTGGTAAAAAATACAGAATTCCACATTTTCGTAGACTTCTACTGTAAACTTCTACACTTCTTTAAACTTCTACAGTAGCATTCTCTAATGCACTGAATCTGATGGTGTGATTTTCGTTAAGCTTCCTCTATTTTCCAAAATAAGAAAAATTTTCTGAGGCTCATAAATTTTGATGGGTAAGACTAAACTTGATGAAATTTATATATTTAAAATCAGCATAAAAATACAATTCTTTTGATGTAACTATTAGTATCAAAATCCCTTTTATTAGAGTTTCGGTTACTATTGAGCCGGGTCACCCCTTTCTACAGTTCGTTACCACGAACTGTTTTCTGTCATCGAACAAAATCAAAAGATTTTCTGTCATCGAACAAAAGGCTAACCAAAGGTTTTATTAAATGCAAAAGAAGCTGCTACTCCCTCCTTTAACTCTTCTGTTTACGTTCAAGTTTAGTGTTCGTATAATAGAATTTGGGATTGATAGTAATCCCTGAAAAAATATACCATTCAAAATATTTGTTAAGAGAAAAAGGAGGATCCTGAAATATCAAAATTAATTATAGAGGCATCATTCTTACGTTTTAAAAGGCAGGTTCTCAAACCAAATCTTATATAAAAGTATACTTCCCACAGATTTCAGCGGGAAGGACATGGATAATGCCTCCAGGAAAACAAGAAGACATCAAACCTTTTTGTATAAATGGAAATATGAGAATTGTTCCTATTTTAATTTAGGTTAAAACAAAGCTCTTGGTAGTACTTGCACCCCTTCCGACGGAAATTTTCTGGTGACAGTCATAATCCCCCCTCCCATCTCTCCACTCTTTGCATCAGTGTGTGAGTTTAATCTGTTACGCCATATAGAAAAAAGTGTTTGCTATAAGAGGGACGCTGTCACCACGCGGCACTTACATTGCAAGCGTAGTCCAAGAATCTTCCCGGGAATCAAGGAGGAGTAGGTATTAATTTTACTCCTCCTCAAACCTCCTTTTGCTTTTATCTTATGACTGATGGAGAATTGGGAAATTTGGGCATGAAATATGCTTTTTGAGGCTTCAAGCAGACTCCCTCAACTTATACAAAGATCTACCAGCCGTTGTCCATTATGGCCAATATATAATTATACATAACTGGACATAGTTCTATCAAGCTCCAAATTAATCAATTTAGTTAAACGAAACTTTAGCGTAAATGGTTGTAGCTCCATCCGGTGACAAATAATTTAAGGAATTTATTTTGGTAATTATTGCTGCCCTTTCAATTATATGCAAGCATTATCTGTTCATATGCCACCAAGTAGTACAAAACCACAAGCAATTATTTGTGCACTTTATCATTTATTGTCAAAAATCATGGACAATGACAATTTATTTTTATGGTAGACATAAAGACCAGCTTAAATTCTGGATAATATAATTATATTAGCCGTAAAAATGGAAGAAGCTACAATTTCCCTTTACAATGTAGCTAACGGCTGAGTTGTTTTAACTCACAATACAAATACAAGTAAAGAGCGGAAAACAATGGTCATTAGACTATTTAATGAGATCTGAAAGGACTATGAATATTCTGGCGAAACATCTTAGCACATGTATTTAACTTTGGAAACGCAGACAAAGAAGTAGGATCTATAAACTTTATCGCTTTAAATTAGCGTCTTCCCCCAAGCTGAGAAAAGTTGGTGTCTCTGAATATTACGAGGGATAATTGCTAGCCGGTCGCCACACAACGAGAACGACATAGAAAAGGTCCGTGTAACGCACTACGATAAAGTTTAATATGCCGGTTTTTGTTGGCAACCCGGCGCCGTGTCTTTGAAGTAAATTAGAGAGTTCTAAGCATCTAATTGCGATAAGCTAAGACGACTGTATCGTGTGTACTAGCCATTAGCAAACTCTTTGCTTCTGGGAATTCCGGATCTAATCTCAACGACTTAGCTGAGATGTCAAATGGATAATAAAAACTGATACGGTTTTGAATGTAGTTCAACATTGTTACTACTTATTTCAGTAAATCAAAAGACATTCATATCAGCAATGTCATTATGTGGGAGACCAGTATCCATGCACGTATATACCTCAGGGAAGAGTGGTGGCCTTTTGAATGGTTGCGAAGACGAAGGGGGTTGCGAAAATCTAAACCTTAAAAAAGACACTGGAATTAAAAATAGTTAAGACCCTTTCAAAGCAACGGTGAAAGGGTAACTGAATTTAAAATACAATCCTGGATGGCAGTTCAAAATTTAATTTTATGTAAAGCGTTCTTAAAGGCCAATCATTCACCATGTATGGTGTTATTAGATATTCTATTAGGTTGCGAAATGTTATTTTGTGGATGGATATAAAAACAATTAGAATTAATAAGTTCATTCTAAATAGGGCTTCGATAGGTTTCTCCAGTATCTGTGTTAAGGCCAATCCCTTGGTGAATGTGCTTTTATTTACTTTTTGGATTTTTTCTGTGTTTTTTTCATTTGCACTGAAGACGGTCAAGCGGAGGTCTTAACCGAAATATTTCCATTCTCCTCTTGGCTGTTTTTTCATTGGCTAATATTAACCTTGTATCTCTCTTCTTTATGATTCTTTCGTCTTGTTATTATTAGCCAGTGTGGTCTCGGAAACGAAACTCTAAGAATGGGTATACAGTCCAAACTAAGGCCTTGATATTTTTGCAGCTACTATACCCAACCCTTTTCTACCTATCAGGCCCTGACCACCGCGTTTTAACACCACCGCGGTTTTCCGCCACCGTATGTTTTCCGCCACCCAGGATATCTTGCATCATCAAGAGGATTAGTTGTGTCAGAATAGACAGGTTAGGTCAGTCTATGTCTATATCTATATCTATGTTTTTTTCTGTATCTGTGTCTATGTCTATTTGTTTGTCTATGTCAATGTCTGTTCTTATATCTAAGTCTGTGTCTATGTCTATATATATATATGTCTATTCTGACCTACCTGACTTAAAAGGTGGCGGAAAGCATATGGTGGCGGAAAACCACGGTGGTGTTCAAACACTACTTCCTTTTCAAGTACCAAGGATAGCGAAAATCAAATCTGATTGTTTCGGTTAAGTAGAAATTTGCACGAACATAGATATCTTAAAAATAGGAATTTAATTTTTAATAAAAAAGACTTCCATACACAGTTTTTGGTAGTGGCGGAAGCCAAATTGAAAATAAAAACCTTTGGTGAAAAGTCGGCCAAAATATAAGCTGAAAATATATGGCACCAAACGACTTAAGAAGGTGTAGCCTTCTTTTTTAACACCCTACAGATTGTTAATGTCTAAACTTTTACGGACAAAAAGTGCTGTCAAACTCAACTAACTAACTCAGATTATTTGTTTTCACGGTTCAATATGGCAACACTGATGATAAGGTGGGACTACCATAAAATCTGTAAAATTTCGGAGCAGTAAAAAAAAGAGCATTGAAAAATTGCAGTTTTCAGATATGAATAGACCTAAAAAGAGTCAAATGGGCAAAACATATTCTATTATGATATCCTCTGGTTCTTCAAATATTTTTGAATACATGAAAACATGCCTTTAACCTGACAAATATATTTTAGGTAGTCTCACCCTTCTCTTATTCCTTGCTCAGTAAACTGATCGCAATTGATTTTTGTGATGTTTGGCGTTCAATTGCCATGTGCAATTATCAAATTACGTTCGAAAGCACTCATTCAAACTTATTGCAATTAATTATTTTTCAATTGTGCTTAAGAGCTTAATAAGCTGCAACTCATCCTTTTATACATTAAATAAAAAAGAAGTTTTTTTAACTCAAAGTAAGGACCAATATTAAAACGAACAGAAATTATTACGAATATGAGGGGTTACCCCCTCCTTAACACCTCGCTTCTCACGCTAAATCTTTTTGGTATTTTTAAAAAAGGTCCTTACTGTTCTAATTAAACGACGATTGTGTTTTAAGGGTCGTTATTAAGGAATGGGGACAACTTTTAAACTTTAGCGTAAAGAGCGAAGTGTTGAGGAGGGGGCAACCCCCATCATATACGTAATAAGTTCTGTTCGTTTCAAGCTTTAATGTTGCTCCTTACTATAAGTTGGAAAAACTTTTTTTAATTGATTTTAGATCAATTACTAAATAATCCCTGGAATCTGGCTCCACCTCCACGGAGAAATCCCCCCTCCACGTAAAGATCCTCTAGGCAGTTCAGTTCCGAAAAAAGTTTACCCCGGAATTTTTTTTTTTTTGAAATTTCTACTTTTCTTTTAATCTTTTAGAATATTTAAAATGTATTTTTTCTCTAGCTTGCCTGTCCTTCAGCCTAGTAAAATATATGTATGTCTTATTGCAAGTCAACCCCATTCGTCCTTTCCCTAGTTATGCTCAACCATAATGTAACTCAACTCTTATTTAACTCAACCCCATTTAACTCATTCCCTATGCAACCAGACCCCTATTGATTCCAGCCCCCTGCACATCTGACCCCATTTAATTCAACCTTCATTCAAATTAATTCCGTGCAATTCAAATCTATTTAGCTCAAACAACTCAATTAACCCCATTCGTTCGAAACCTAATTTTATTCCACCCATTCAATTCCATCCCATCGTGACCAACTCCCATGCAGCTCAATCCCAGGTGACTCACCCCCATTCAACTCAGCCTTCTGGAAATTATCCCTGTTTACCTCCGACTCAAATCAACCCTCTTTAAATCAATAAAGTAACTAAAAAACTTAATTCAGCATGTTTTTGTCAGAAGCAATGCATGTTTGACCGAAATGAAATAATATTTGTTCATTAGTTAATTGTGATTTGTGGTATGGTTTTGTCCAGGCCGAATACGGAGGTAATAATGTGTTAAAAATAGAATGAATTTTTTTTTTTTGAAAATTAGGTAAAGTTGGAATATCTCTCCCAGTATTTTAATAAATATTTATAGGTTATTATTATTAATTGATAGGGGTGGAGTAGGGGGGGGAGTAGGAAATGTGTATTATTATTGATGATTAGTTTTTTAAATGTCATGCGCTCCCACACAGGATACGGTTGTGCCCTTCATGTGAAAGTTGTGTATGTTTTTGGTAATTGAGTGTAAATAAAATGAACTGAATTGAATTGAATTAATAGGCTTATACAATCATGTAATAATGAAATGACATTTTAGGAAATCAAAACCACTTTTTGTCATTGATTCAATAAAAACGTTTACCAGACAAAATCTACATGAAAACCTAAAACGAAAGGCAAAAAAGTCATTTAATAATCCAAACTCAAAATGAATGATTAAGTAAAATCGAAAGACAAACAGTAATTAAAATAATTAGTTACATCAGACAAAAAAAAACAGATGCTGGCTGCTAGGGATAAACAAATGAAGCCTAAACCGAACAATATCCTGAAGTGACCCTCCCACTAAAGTTTCTATAGGCGGGAGCGTAATTTGCACTCAACTGACAACAAATTGGTTTTGAAAATATGTATCGTCAAAAATATTTTTATATATTTACAAATCTTAATTTATACATGTTAAAGAGTCATTCGTAATTTTAACATTGAAAACAAAAATTGCTGAAACTTCCCAGAGTCAATATCATTATGTTTAAAGGGTATAGGCCTAAACTATAACTATATACAAAACATAGCGCACCTTGTTTGTTTGTTTTATTTTTCGGTATCCTTTCAGTATTTCTTTATTTTTCCGGTTTCTTGTCAACAGTTGCTTTATAATGCTAAATAATAAAATTAAAAAAAGAATTTAGGATAGTTTTGTATATAGCCAAGGGCAACATCCAGCAAATAGAGGGGCTGGGAAACATTAAATGGATAGCAGCTAATATATTTGGAACGATCGTTGAATGGTAATTAAGATGTTAAGTTTAACTTTCAGCTAGCAAATTAATCTCAACTTCAACAAAATTTATCAGATCCAAATATAAAATTTATATATAAATGTAGGCTATATATATATATTTATATATATATATATATTTATATATATATATATATTTATATATATATATATATTTTATATATATATATATATATATATATATATATATACTAGCTGTTGGGGTGGCGCTTCGCGCCACCCCAACACCTAGTTGGTGGGGGCGCTTCGCGCCCCCCCCAAGCCCCCCCCGCACGCGTAAGTCGTTACGCGCCATATTAGTTACGCGCCATTGTAGTTGTGTCCCTATGTCCCACCTGTGAATATAGATAGATATATATATATATATATATATATATATATATATATATATATATATATATATATATATATATATATATATATATATATATATATATATATATACATATATATATATATATGTTTTTAACTACGTAAAACTTGCGAATATACAACATTCTTTGCTGTCCCATTGTCTGTGCATATAAATAGATTGTCAGGTTTACCGACTCTTGAACATGCAACATATAATGGTCCATGGGAAAACAATCCGTATTCAGATCTATACCTCATGATTCTAATGATTGCCCTTGAGCTTTGTTGATGGTGATTGCTAATCGACCATTCCCTGAGTCGCCATCGTCATTTATATATCCCCCTGTGCACCCCGGCGTCCCCTTTGTAGTTATGTCCCTGTGTCCCGGTCGTCATTTATATTCCCTGTGTCCCGGACGTCATTTGTGTCCCGGTGTTCCAGTCTGTGATTTCTCTTTGAGTGTCCCGGGCGTCATTTATATTCCTTGTGTCCCGGTGTCCCGGTCGTCATTTATATCCCCCTGTGCCCCCCGGCGTCCCCATTGTAGTTGTGTCCCTGTGTCCCGGTCGTCATTTATATTCCCTGTGTCCCGGTCGTCATTTGTATCCCGGTGTCCCGGTCTGTATATACATTCGTTTTTTAGTTTTGTTTTTCTCCTTTATTTTTTTCCTTTTTTCTTTTTTTTCTTTTTTAGTTTATTTAGATTTTTAGATTTTTTAGTTTTTTTATTAGTTTTTAGTTTTTTTGTAGTTTTTACCATTTTTTTAGTTTTTTTAGTTTTTTTTTTTTACTTATGTCCTGGTCGTCATTTATACTCCCTGTGTCCCGGTCGTCATTTGTGTCTCGGTGCTTTGTTGATTGCTAATTTATATTATATTTATATTTATATTTTTTATATTTATTAATATTTTTTTAGTTTTCTTTTTCTCTTATTTTTCAGTTTTTTCCTTTTTTTTAGTTTTTTCTTTTTTAGTTTTTAGTTTTTTTTTGTTTTTTACCTTTTTTTAGTTTTTTTAGTTTTTTTAGTTTTTTAGCTTTTTTAGTTTTTTTATTAGTTTTTAGTTTTTTTTTAGTTTTTGCCTTTTTTTAGTTTTTTCAGTTTTTTTTAGTTTTTAGTTTTTTACCTTTTTTTAGTTTTTTTTAGTTTTTTAGCTTTTTTAGTTTTTTTTCTTTTATAGTTTTTTTTGTAGTTTTTACCTTTTTTAGTTTTTTTTCTTCTTTTGTATTAGTGTGAAATAATTCAGACGTCATATGCGGACAAACACGACGTCACTCGACAGACAGACAGACAGACATAACCCACAAACAACTTATTTTTATATATATTTATTCATATTTTTTTAGTTTTCTTTTTCTCTTTTATTTTTCAGTTTTTTCCTTTTTTTAGTTTTTTTCTTTTTTAGTTTTTAGTTTTTTTTAGTTTTTTACCTTTTTTTAGTTTTTTTTAGTTTTTTTAGTTTTTTAGCTTTTTTAGTTTTTTTATTAGTTTTTATTTTTTTTGTAGTTTTTGCCTTTTTTTATTTTTTTCAGTTTTTTTTAGTTATTAGATTTTTACCTTTTTTTAGTTTTTTAGCTTTTTTAGTTTTTTTTTCTTTTTAGTTTTTTTTGTAGTTTTTACCTTTTTTAGTTTTTTTCTTCTTTTGTATTAGTCTGAAATAATTCAGACGTCATATGCGGACAAACATGACGTCACCTGATTCATCCACAGATCCACACACAGACAACTTATTTTTATATATATAGATATATATAGATATATATATATATATATATATATATATATATATATATATATATATATATATATATATATATATATGGGTAGGCCAGTTTGAAAGAAAATACTCAGTCTCTCCTTTCGGGTACCTCTAATTCTATAAAAACGGAGATTAAAAAAAAGAAAATTAAAACAATAGAACAATTATGCAATGAGATTTGTAGCTATAAGAGCTTGTCAAAAATCGCAATGGCCAGAGAAAGAGAAATATTTTGGGGGTATGTAATAGGTTTTTACATTTCCATATGTCAAAGGGTCAAAAATAAATATCTGACACTCAGTATGTGTGATAGATTTATTGCATTTTAACGATTTTAATTGTCAATTTAATACTTTTTAATTGCAAGTTTTATTTATTTTTCTCATACAAATCCTGATGCAAAAAGATGTTGCATCAGGAAAGATACCTGCATCTAGAAATCATCTAAAGCTTGACTCATCGCTGAAGCTTGGCTTTTTGCCACGATTCTTTCAGTAAGACTGCTCAAACACAAGACCCGTTGAAGAAGTATAAGAAGTATTTTTGAATAAGTATGAAACTTTCAAACAGTTCGTGGTAACGAACTGTAAGTAACTGAAAATCTAAAAAAAAACGGAGCTTTAATATCAAAGATTCATCGAAAAAATCAACTTATTATGCTGATTCCAAATATACAAAACTTGTCAAGTTTAGTGTTACTCATCAAAAGTTAGGAACCTGGGAAAACTTGCCGGATTTTTGAAATAGAGAAGGGGAAACATCCCCTAAAATTAAAATAATCTTATTGAAAATCTCGCCGTCAGATTCAGCGTACCAGAGAACCCCACTGTAGGAGTTTTAAGCTCCTATCTGAAAAAATGTGGAATTTTGCTATTTTTGCATGAAGACAGATCACGGATGGGTGTTTATTTGGGTTTTTCCCCCAGGGGCTATTGTATCGAAATAAGGGTCCTATTAGATCGGGAATGGAAATTAAAAGTTCTAGTGCTCTTTATTAGTGACCAAAAAGGTTTTAGGTCACCTAGGCCCCCTCCCACGCCCTTATTTTCCCCAGAGTTATGTGATCGAAATTTTGAAATAGCCATTTTATTCAGTATAGTTGAAAAACCAAATAATTGTGTCTTTGAGTGTAAACTGACCCCCTACAATCCGTGGGGAGAGGCCTGTAAGTTATGAAATTTGTCCATTGCTTAGCTTTACGTATAGTGTTTGTTATTGGGAAATATACAGATACTTTTTTTTTGGGGGGGGGGGGTGTTCTTGGGATGGATTTCTATTGGGAGAATCTTCCTGGGGGGAATTTCGGGGGATGAATATTCCGGGGCCCAGGAATACCCTAAATTTTGTTTACAATTGTAAGGGACGTAAATAAGTGTAAACATGGGTGTGCGTAGGGGGTTTTAGGGTTAGGGCCCCCGAAAGCCCTAAATTTTGGTTATAATTGTATGGGAAGTAAATAATTGTGAACATGTGTGTACGTAGGGGGATTTAGGGTCGGGGCCCCCGAAAGCCCTAAATTTTGTTTTGAATTTCGGGGCACTGCTTATTCAGATCAATTTAAAAAATCATTGCTACCACTTCTCCCATATTTCTTTTAATGCGCCCAAGCAGGAGTTCCGTTTCGAGGGCGAGGCAAGGGGGGTTGTGGCTCCCCAATAATTTGGAGAAAAAACTTATTTTATAGTCCATGTCCCTTGATTATCTAGATATGGACCACTCTTGTCCCCTCCCCTCTATTAAAAATAATGGAGCTACGCCCCTGACCCCAAGAAAAATCCCTACGTAGGTGCCATGTTGCAAAGACTACTTTTTAGAAAATATTCTTGTTTATTGGGGCCTTAACGAATAAAGCCCAAAAATTATTTTGCGTTTCAATCTAAGTTATCTCAACACAACATCTCTGATGAACTCGCACAGCCTGTTATATTAAAACAAGTTACTGAGATAAATGTACCAATGGATCATGCTTCAAGTGCTAATATGTCTGGTCTCAGCACAAGGGCATTGACTACAGGGTATTGATCAGCACAAGTGTTGACTGAACTACGAAATTTCTAAGTAACTTGCTCAAAAATTATAATAAAACACAAATTTTTCAGCCAGAGCGCGGTACAAATGATAATGGAATACGTTTTTCCCTTTTGCTAAAAAAAATTCGCAGAAAAATGTAAATGGAAAATGGCTTTGATATTTATGGAGTCAAACAATTTTTTGAATGGTAGAACATTTTGTTTTCAATTTACAAAAAGATTTTTATTTTTATTTCCGAAAACAAATTTACCTTCCGTTCTAACCTAACTTTTCTCAGCTCAAGATATTAAATATAATAATTAATACAAAATTTGAATTTACATGAATACAGAATTAAGAACAAAACCCTAACAAAAAGCTTCATTGGATGTTAATAAACCAACGATTTCTCAAGATAAAAATAAGTTTCTTTTTAAGGCAATGTAGAATTCATATTTCGATTAATTACTGCTTTTGATGTAGAGGATACAGCTCAAGGGCGTATTCGGTACAGCTCAAGGCCGTATTCAAGCACAGCTCAAGGTCGTATTTAGAAGAAGTTTTAGGGGGATTTTAGCCCACCTCTCCTGTAATGTTTTATAACTTGTAAAAACATAATAAACGCATAACTATATTTTTGACGCATTTTTGAAGATTTTTGTCCCCCCCCCCCTAAAACAAAATACGGCCCTAATAAAGCTGGAAGATCCAGGCTGTGTAAGCTCGATTTTTAATAGCGGATAAATTATTTTAGTTTTTACTGCTTATTTTTCCTCATTAAGATTTCTTCTGAAATTACCTTCATGCGCAGAATCTGTACTGATGTATTTCAAGATTATTGGAGGAAAAAGCTGTCTGGCTGAAAAGATCTTAATAATGCTACAAATGTTCAAAAAACTTACATTTTTCGGTAAATTTTCGATAGTTACTCATTGGACTTTGGGAGACATTTAAAACATGGTTACATCCTGGCACACCCATGGTAAAACCATGAGCACAGTTAAAAATGAGTATGAGAACAGTTGTGCAAGTAAATGAGCACAACAGCTGCGCATACCATGAGCAAATGATACCATACCATGTATGACGAAAGTAGTGACATAATGTGAATGGAAGCCCCGGTAAAATATTGAACATTCGAGTATTAAATGAAGAAAAACATAAGTAATTCTGAAATAAAAAAAATCTATTCGGAAGCTGCAAGCAATTGAAAAGCATAAGTTTAAGATTAGTTTGCAAAAACTGACATTTCAAATGTTTGCAACTTTTAATTTGGGCATAAAAAAAATCCTTGATAAAATATTTTTTATTTTAATTAAGGATTCAATTGTTCGGCATTTAATAGGATTCATCACTAGATGTTTTGATACCACCCCCCATGCTACAAAAAGGAGCACACCGCGAATACCTTCGACATAATGTTGCTGAAAAAAAAGCTTGAGTCGCCTATTCCGTTTTTTTTTTCTTGTTTTTTTTTTTTTTTTGTTTTTTTTTTTGCAGGTCCACATTGTTTCTGCTAATGCGGATTCTCGCATCGTTAAGTGCTTTAGTAGATATCTAGAAAGGCCGATGGCATTGATTTGATTTATGAAAACTAAAACATTCTATATATCACCAAAATCCATCATTTATGTAGGGGAGAGGGGGTCAAGATCATGCTCATCCTTGAATATCAAATGTTCTTTGCAGTGTCTTTACTTTAAAATTAATTAATTAGTTTAATGTTTTTGTTGCAAAAACTTTGATCACAAATGTAGAGGAATAACGAGGGTTCATATTCGTCTTCCTCTCCCCTTCATAGTTTCTCGCATTTTAAACTTAACTCGTTAGTTGTATTTTATTTGTGTTTTTTTTGTATTTGTTCCTGGCCAACTGGTGCATGGCTACTGAAACAATTTACACATTACTATAGCTTTTCCATTATATACATAGAGGGAATGTTGAGGATTGCCCTCCTTTTTGAATATCACATAACCCCTCATATTTTGGTGTATTTAAACTCAATTCATCTGTTACTCTTTGAGTTTTTTTTATTTTATTTTATTTATGGCGTATGACTAATGATCAAGAAAGCCACTCAACTCGTGTACAAACAGGAAGGAAGGGGTAGTCAAGCCTATCTTTTTTATGAATATAAAAAACGCTTTGCACAATCTATACAATTTTAAACCTAACTCATGAGTTACTTTTTTTAATTAATTATTCATCCCCTTCCAAACTTGTAATTTTCTATATATTCATCTGAAGCCACTTTTCATCCTAGTTTTGCTTTTAATATTCCACTTCATATAAGTTTGAAACCCCTCGTTAGATTGCATAATTATATGATGTATTTTTCTTAGGTTGAGAGAAAAACGATAAGTTTCAATTGAAAAAGGTTCGAGAAGGAGGTGCTCCTTTTCGAAAATTACATGATCGTGGGCTGAACAACGATGCTTTTTACAAATTCAATATGACGGTCCCAAAAACGAGCGCTATATAAACAGGTAGTTATTAGAAGAAACAAAATCTTCTTCAATATGATCTGGAACCGCCTTTTGGGTCTCAACAGCTTTTGATTTATTCTAAGATCAGGGACTTGATTCGATTGTATCGTAAAAACCAATATTAGGTGCATCTTGATGTTACGTGAGTGATTTTTCTTAGCGATAGATTTGTATTCAAATGAAATGGATCTTGCAACAAAAGCACAAATTTTTATCAATGAAAAAAGGACGCAGAAGAGACGCATTCTCCTGGGAAAAAAGGGAGTTGACTGCATAGTATTTTCTTAAATTTATCAAAAAATATGGAATAATGAAAAAAATTTCTTAAAATCCAAATATCTTACTAATGTACTAAACATCCTTATTTAAATAAACTTGTTTTTTTTTGTATGGTGGCCAATGGCCCGCGTAGCAATGGTGTCGATCTCCTGATTCTCTGCCTTCGACCAGGAGTACATACGTGATTTGGGGCAGATCGTCAAACTAACTAATATTAAATAATATTGAAATAACCAGAATATTATAATTTAAGTAAGTGTTCTAAATAGACTAATTTCTAAAATATTCAAATGCTAAAAAAAAACAGATGAATAAATAAAAAAATATTGCTTGTGGGTGACTGAGAATGAGGCTTCTAAGCTTTGATGGGAGACTACCTTTTATTCAAGGATTTGATGAACGGTCCCAGCAAAATATGGATATTAAACTAAATAACTTGGCTTTATTTTGTTATTTTTTTTGCGCTTGCTATATATTTTCTAAGTGTCTAGTTTATTCTGTATGGTCCTTTTTGACTATTATTAGAAATTTTTAATGTAGAGCCCTTCTAGCAATTTCCTAGTTCCCAAAGTCCCCAAAATTTACCTAGTCTAGTGTAAGCTAGGAGCCAGCTTGGCCTCTTCTACAGTTTATACTACAGACTGATATTTCTTAGTCCTGTCTATAGGCGTATAGATCAGTTATATCTGCCTGTCAAACAGTTCGTGGTAACGAACTGTAGTAAGGAGCGACCCGGCTCAATAGTAACCAAAACTCTAAAAAAACAGAATTTTAATATCAACAGTTACATCAAAAGAATCAAATTTTAATGCTGATTTTAAACATATAAGTTTCATGCCTGACTAGTTACGAGCCTGAGAAAATTTGCCTTATTTTAGAAAATAGGGGGAAAACACTCCCTCAAAGTCATAGATTCTTAACGAAAATCACACCATCAGATTCAGCGTATCAGAGAACCCTAATTTGGAAGTTTCAAGCTCCTACCTACGAAAGTGTGGAATTTTGTATTTTTTGCCAGAAGACAGATCACGGATGTGTGTTTATTTGTTGTTGTTTTTTTCCCAGGGGTGATCGTATTAACTTAGTAGTCCTATAATGTCGCGAGAGGGCTCATTCTAACATAAATTAAAAGTTCTAGTGCCTTTTTTAAGCAACCAAAATATGGAGGCCACCTAGGCCCCCTCCCACGCACATTTTTTCTCCAAAGTCACCGACTCAAAATTTTGATATAGTCATTCTATTCAGCGTAGTCGAAAACCTCATAGCTATGTCTTTGGGGACGATTTAATCCCCCACAGTCTCCAGGGAGGGGCTGCAAGTTACAAACTTTGACCATTGTTTACATATAGTAATGGTTAATTATGAAGTGTGCAGACGTTTTCAGGGGGACTTCTTCGCGTTGGGGCGAGGGTGGGTCAGGGGGAGGGGCTACGTGGGAGGATCTTTCCATGGAGGAATTTTTCATGTGGGAAGAGAATTTCCATGAAGGAGGCGCATGATTTTCTAGTATTATTTAAAAAAACAATGAGAAAATAAATAATTTTTTTCAGCTGGAAGTAATGAGCAGCATTAAAACTTAAAACAAACATAAGATATTACGTATATAAGGGGGTTCGTCTCCTCCATAATACCTTGGTCCTCACGCTAAAGTATTTTTAGTAATTTCAACTATTTACTCTACGGCCTTTGTGATTCAGGGGTTTTTCTTAAGGATTTGGGACAAATTTCAAGCTTTAGTATAAAGAGTGAGGTATTGGCGAGGGGGTGAACCCCCTCATATACGTATTAAAATACACAAATATAGAAGTTTGTTACGTAAGTTAATTCGTAGGGTACGTACGTTTATTACTAACAAGAACGTTCGTAAAAATAGATAAAAAAAATCTAGTTTTAAGTAACCAAAAATTGGAGGGCAACTAGGCCTCCTCCCCCACCCCTTTTTTATCAGAATCGTCCGATCAAAACTATGAGAGAGCCATTTAGCAAAAAAAGAAAATATGCAAATTTCGTTTTAATCATTCATGTGCGGTTAGCCAAAATCAAAACATACATTAATTAAAAAACGTTCAGAAATTAAATTTTAAAAAACGAGTTTTTTTAACTGCAAGCAAGGAGCAACATTAAAACTTAAAACGAACAGAAATTATTCCGTATTTGAAAGGGGTTCTCCCCTCCGCAACGCCTCGCTCTTTACGTTAAAGTTTTTTATTGTTTTAAAAAGCAGAGTTGTGAGAAAGAGTCAAACTTTAGCGTAAAGAGCGAGGCATTGAGGAGAGGACAACCCCTTTCATGTACGGAATAATTTCTGTTCGTTTTAAGGTTTAATGTCGCTCCTTACTTGCAGTTAAAAAAAACTTTTATTTTTTTGATTTCATCTTATTAAGAAGCCTCATTCCAGTTCATTCCTCACTTCCTACGTTCATTAAACATTATTCCTCTAGTTAACTAAAAAGGATCAGGCAAACTTTTCTTGTTTCCTTCTCTGTCCAACCAAGTCAAAGAATGATGAAAACTCGCTACAGTTGCAAGTTCCTTACCATTCTTTAACTTGATTTTACAGTTAGGATTCATGCCTTCATAAAATTATATAACAGAAAACAAGTTATTTCAACTGATAGTAAGGAGCAACATTAAAACTGAAAACGAATGGAAATTGCTCCATATAAAAGGGGCGCTGTCCCTTCCTCAGCCCCCGCTCTTTAGGCTAAAGTCTTAAAGCTTTGAAAATATTTCTCAGTCAAATTCAACGACCCTTGCGGTTGAGCAGTCTTTCTTAAATAATAGAGGCAAAAAGTCAAGCTTCAGCTTGAAAACGGAATAATTTCTGTTCGTTTTAATTTTTTATGCAGCTCCTTTAGCCTTGTTGTACCATAGTGGATTGATGCTCTTCTTGGCAATAGGGGGCCCGGATTTGATCCCCGTCGCAGCAAGGCTGGGCAACAAGCTTGCTACTTGACCCTGTAAAAAAAAGACCCATCAACTCAAACGCCGATTCGACGCCCGACCAGCAATGATTCTACGATTCGAATAGCAATTGCTCATAGGAGGATCTTCATATCCATTTTTGTATGTTTACTTTCAGATGGAAAAGATCGTTTTTTATTTACTCTTTTACCGTTATTTCAAAAAACGCCAGGAAATCGAGATTGTACACAAATCCTCGGGGTATTTAAAGCATTCTAAGAAATAAAAGTGGTTCTTGAAACCCTACTTCTCATCGCCTAATTCTGAATTTTTAACATTGCAAGGAAATGCTAGTGAGCCCCCCTGCATTTAAGTAGTGTTCCCTTTGAAGCTTTCTCTCTCGTAAAACCAACAAAGGCCTCAGAATAGTTCTTTTAAGTTTAGCCTCTTTAATAACCAATTCAATGCGGTATAAACAAGTTCTTCTACTCCTTTGTCAAACAGTTCGTGGTAACGAACTGTAGTAAGGAGCGACCCGGCTCAATAGTAACCGAAACTCTAAAAAATGGAATTTTGATACCAATAGTTACATCAAAAGAATCACATTTTAATGCTGAATTCACATATATAAGTTTCATCAAGATTAGTTTTACCCATCAAAAGTTACGAGCCTGAGAAAATTGGCCTCATTTTCGAAAATAGGGAGAAACACCCCCTAAAGGTCATACAATCTTAACGAAAATCACACCATCAGATTCAGCGTATCAGAGAACCTTGTTGTAGAAGTTTCAATCTTCTATCTATAAAAATGTGGAATTTCGCATTTTTTGCCAGAATACAGATCACGGATGTGTGTTCATTCGTTTTTTTGTTTGTTTTTTTTCCCAGGGGTGATCGTATTGACCCAGTGGTCCTAGAATCTTGCGAGACGGCTCATTCTAACGGAAATGAAAATTTATAATGCCCTTTTTAAGTGACCAAAAATAGGATGGCACCTAGGCCCCCTCCCACGCCAATTATTTTCCCAAAGTCACCGGATCAAAATTATGAGATGGCCATTTTATTCACCGTAGTCGAAAAACCTTATAACTATGTCTTTGGGGGCGACTTACTCGCCCAGTCTCCGTGGGAGGGGCTACAAGTTTCAAAATTTTGACCAGTGCTTGCATATAGTAATGGTTATTTGGAAGTGTACAGACGTTTTCAGGGGGATTTTTAGGTTGGGGGGGGGGTTGAGAAGAGGGAGATATGTTGGAGGAACTTTCCTTGGAGGAATTTTACCTCCCAATTCCTCCAAGGAATGGAGGAATTTGTTTTGTTTTTTTGTTGTTGTTTTTCCCGGGGTGATCGTGTCGACCCAGTTGTCCTAGAATGTTGCGACAGCGCTCATTCTAACGGAAATGAAAAGTTCTAGTGCCCTTTTCTAAGTGATCAGAAAAATTGAAGGGCATCTAGGCCCCCTCCCACGCTAATTATTTTCCCAAAGTCAACAAATAAAAATTCTGAGACAGCCATTGTATTCAGCACAGTCGAAAAACCTTATAACTATGTCTTTGGGGACGACTTACTCCCCCACGGTCCCCATGAATGGAGTGCAGGATTTACTAGCATTATTTAAAAAAAAACCATGAAAAAATAAATATGAAAAAGCTTTTTTCAGCTGGAAGTAAGGAGCAGCATTAAAACTTAAAACGAACAGAAATTATTACCCATATGAGGGGCTCACCTTCTCCTAATACCTCGCTCTTTACACTAAAGTATTTTTAGTAATTTTAACTATTTATTCTACGGCTTTTGTGATTCAGGGGTCATTCTTAATGAATTGGGACAAAATTTAAGCTTTAGTGTAAAAAGCGAGGTACTGGCGAGGGGGCGAACCCCCTCATATATGTAATAAAAACATGAGAATACAAAAGTTCTTTACGTAAGCAAATTTATAAGTTACGTATATCTTTTCCTAATAAGAAGATTCGTAAGAAATTAAAAGTTCTAGTTGCCTTTTTAATTACCAAAAAAATCGGAGGGCAACTAGGCTTCCTCCCCCGCTCTTTTTTTCTCAAAATCATTCGATCAAAATTATGAGATAACCATTTAGCAAAAAAAAAAAATGCAAATTTCGTTGTAATTATTCCTCTGCGGAGAGCCAAAATCAAAACATGCATTGGTTCAAAAACGTTCAGAAACTAAATAAAAAAAACAAGTTTTTTTAACTGAAGTAAGGAGCGACATTAAAACTTAAAACGAACAGAAATTACTTCGTATATGAAAAGGGGCTACTTCCTCATCAACGCCCCGCTTTTTACGCTAAAGTTTTTTACTGTTTTAAAAAGAAGAGTTGAGAGAAAGAGTCAAACTTTAGCTTAAAGAGCGGGGCGTTGATGAGGAAGCAGCCCCTTTCATATACGAAGTAATTTCTGTTCGTTTTAAGTTTTAATGTCGCTCCTTACTTTCAGTTAAAAAAACTTTTTTTTTTTATTTAATTATTTTAATAGATCCATTGCCAGTTTAGGTTTTGAAAAAAATGTTCTACTTGAACGTAATTTCTGGTTAAACGATTTCGTTCATTTTCATATACATTCAACTCCTTGTTTTATTTTTGTTCTTATTGTGATTATGCTCCGTCTGTTTTTAATTACTGGTCATTCACGTTTTTTTTCAAACATTAACTTAGAAACTTTGCATGTAAATTTAGTCACTGAATTAGTTTTCTATAGTAATTAGGATACAATCGAATGTTAAAATAATTGTATATTTTCTGATGACACAAAGACAGAGAAACGGTTCCCAACGATGGACTTAAAAAAGAACATCTCATTGTCCTGAGTTCTTTGCTACTGTGATATGAAGCAATAACTATTGGACAGGTAGAAACGATGACCCTTTTAGATGCAGAAACTGAGATTTTGAGGCTCGAGGGTTTGAATCCTCTTAAATTAATGTAGTTTTTATCCCAGTCGTAACTTGTTCTCAAAATATTATTTCTGTCTCGTCGGAGTCAACACAGGGCAGTCTTAAGCCAGCAAAGAGTGATGTACCCCCCAAACATTTGTTTTTTCTCCACCATTTCGTATAGAACGGATAGTCTTAGGAACTTAAAAAAGGAACTTGTTCAACTTCAAACTTAAAGTCATAGCCGTTTTAGCAAGGGTTGCAAGTGGTCAGAGGGTATAAATAAATTAAATCAACATGATGGAAAATATAAGCCAGTTCCATGACACTTCCATCCCCCACCTCCTTCCTAAGCCTCGAACTTCCACAAAGACAGGCAAGCTTGTTTAAACCGGAATAGTACGAGGATTCACAATCTCAGGGCTAAAACGAGCCAAATCCAAGCAGCAAATAAAGTTGGTACAAAAACAAACATCACACTCACTTTGCTCCCTACTCAGTCTGAAAAACGTCTTGACATTGTTTGAAAATGACCAAAACTCTGACTTGCTGTGAAAATGAGTGAGGTCTTGACTGAGTGCAGTAGGAAGCTAAGTCATGAATCAGTGCAATTTCAAGTAAATCAAGCTGAGAACTGACATAGAGTAAAATCGGGGAAAGTCCCAGCTTGTTGAAAAAGCCAGCTATGTTCTGTGCAAATTTGGTGCAAAATGAGGAAAGTCCTGAATCCATGTAAAAATAAGTGAAGTCCTGACTAAGAATCAAATTGAATTCTTAGACCGAATTGTGACAAAAAAGGATAAGTCCTGATTTGGATACACGAATGAGCCAACTCTTGACTTGATGGAAAAAGATCTGATTCAATTGAAAAGGAGGTCAGTCCTTCCTTGGTAAAAGAAAAAGTCCTAGCGGCAAAGTTTCGATGGGACGGTGTAGGACCGGGTCCTGGGCTTGGCAAGAAAATGAGCTAATACGACACTTATTGCTAGAAAAGCCTAGTCCTGACTTAATGCAAAACAACCAAGTTCCAAAATGGCGACGGATGCCGACAAAAGTTAGGTAATGACTAAGTGTAAATTCGAGCTCAGTCCAATCTCGTTTGATGTTTTTTTTTTTTTTTTTTTTTTAGTTTTATTACTCTTTTTTGAATAGATATAGAATACGGACCTCGCCCCACTACCCGCGGGGCTCATGAACTAATACGCTTCGCTCTATAGGTAATGTTAGCTGTAAGCAAGCCCACTTTACGCATTTTTAGTGTCGTTGGAGGGGATTGGGATGTGCTTCTCTGATAATGACAAGGAAACAATATGCGATCATCAGAATCTTGCTCGGAACGAAACTAAACATTTACCTATAATGCTTATTCTCTGTAGTGGGGGTTCCAAAAATTGTTCCAAATCTATATATATATATATATATATATATATATATATATATATATATATATATATATATATATATATATATATATATATATATGTGTGTGTGTGTGTGTGTGGTGTGATGTTGGAACCTAGACCAAACGGAAACAAGTTCATGCTCCAGCCTTGAAGCAAACCGATACTAAAATAAATAAATAAATAAAACTTATGCATACACAAGTTACTAAGAATAAAAAATTAAACGTAAAAGGAAGAAGAATTAAAAGAAATAACCAGATTAAGCTTAAGACGGCAGTTATTACTGCAAACAGGACTGGGGATGCCGCAATCTTTAGGGATCTCCTAAAGATCAGAGTGTAATTAGGTGCAAAATAATATAATACTGTTCTTAAACTCTCAATTTTATTACTTTGCTTCAATAAAAAACTTAACGTTAGGGTTGAGATTTTCATAGCCTAATTAGACGGTTACCCCATGCCCCCTAGAAAATGTTATTGTTTTTACAAATTGTTTCTAATTTGTTGTATTTACCATATAATTCGCCTATGTTGAGTGTTTTTAGAGTCCCCGACCAAATAATTCCTATAAACTTACAGGGCGGATACAGCATTGAAGTTTGGGGGATTGCCAAGGGATCTTACTTTGGTGTTTTGATCTTTCCATTTCTGTAGTTAGTTAAACTTTCAACCTTCTGGGTGAGTGCACATGCCGAAAAAACCACCCCATGGATCCCCCTCCTTGAATAAGTACCAAGGCCTTGTCCAAGGGCCTTAGAACCCCCTCAGCAGAACTGTTTTTCCGACTCGTAAAAGTGTAACAAAAATGAATATAGACGATTTTTTGATACATTTTTCAAAGTTTTTCCTGTAGCCTCCCCCCCCAAAAAAAAAAAATTCTTGGATACGACTCTGATACCTATGCTTGCCTACATAAGGTACAAAATTCTATTCTTTACAATAGGTTGGGCAAAAAAAAAATGTTAAAACTGTCTAATCATTGCAACTAGATGTACTGTAATAGTACCCATAAGACAGACCTCCTACTTACTAAATACGTACCGCGGTACAAGACTCGCAGTTCATAAAAGATCATTAAGGCTCATTAATGGACAACTTGCTGAGTATTTTCGTACGGCAGTAAGCAACGAGTTATGACGGTACTTATACAGAAATTCATACAGCTCAGACTCATCTGGTTGTTGTGCCTGTAATTAAACGCTACGATTTTGACTAAAAGCAGTCGAATATGGTCGTGGCCTGCTGGGCGCAGAAGCCGCTACTGTTAGACTATAGGCAAGACTCTACCTGTTGTGAATGCTGATGTCCACGATATAATTGCAATTTATGAGCAATAAATATCCTGAGAAAAGTTTTCTTGTATCTGAAGTTCACGACTTATCATCAGGTCTTGTACTGACTAATTAGTAGTATGTCATAATGAACAAGGATAGCGCCCTTTAATTTACATAAGAAATGACCCAATTGTCTGCAGCAAGTTAAGAACAGGCGAATTTAAATGTAATTTGCTAATTGCATATAAAGCATTTTAACCCAGCAAATCATTGTAAGAAAATGTTTAACTTTCAAATCGGGTGGTATTGCTCTACGTAAATTGCTCCTTCTTTTTTATCGTTGACCCCTAAGCCTTTCAGCTTTGCGTTTTTTTGTGAACTAGTCACCAAACCTGTTCTAGTTCAATCAGTTGCTAGTTTAATTTACCACCTTCCACCAAACACGAAACTAAAAGTCCCCTAGTCCGCCTCCTCCAAGTAGAACTTTTCGCCAAAGTCTTTTCTCGATTCCCCAGCTGTAAGACAAAACAATACATCTACCGAACTATCTATAAAGCTTATCATCTCTTCAGGAAACTTACTGAATATATGCAATCTCTATAATAAGATGTACTCGCTTGGGTTCATGCATAAAAAGAAAAACATCTTTACTCTATTGTAAGCATCCAAAAATCAACTGATTCTGATACTTCACCCATTGTACATCATCATGTAGTTGTATTCAGATTAGTGATACACACACTTTATGTTGTGTATGTTGTGTTTTATGCTATGTTATGTTGTGTTATGTTGCAACTTTATGTTATGTTGTGCTGCAATAATTAGCAAATAAAACTCTAAAAAACGGAGCTTTAATACCAATAGTTATATCAAAAGAATCGAATTTTAATGCAATCCTGATTTTAAATATATAAAATTCATCAAGTGTAGTCTTACCAATCAAAAGTTACAAGCCTGAGAAAATTTGTCTTATTTTAGAAAATAGGGGGAACATCCCCTAAAAGTCACAGAATATTGACAAAAATCATACCATCAGATTCAGCGTATCAGAGAACCCTACTGTATAAGTTTCAAGCTTCTATCAACAAAAATGTGGAATTTTGTATTTTTTGCCAGACGACAGATCACGGATGCGTGTTTATTTGTTTTTTTTTTTGCTGTTTTTTCCCCCAAGGGTAATCGTATTGACCCAGTTGTCCTGGAATGTCGCGAGAGGGCTCATTCTGACGGGAATTGAAAGTTCTAGTGCCCTTTTTAAGTGACCAAAAAATTGAAGGGCACATAGGCCCCCTCCCACGCACATTTCCCCCCAGAGTCATCGGATCAAAATTTTCAGATAGCCATTCTGTTCAACTTAGTCGAAAACGTAATAACTATGTCTTTGGGGATGACTTAATCCCCCCAGTCCCTGGGGGAGGGGCTGCAAGTTACAAACTTTGACTATTGTTTACATATAGTAGTTGTTAATTAAGAAGTGTACAGACGTTTTCAGGGGGACCTTTTCGCATTGGGGTGGGGATGGGTCGCAGGGAGGAGGTTACGTGGGAGGATCTTTCCATGGAGGAATTTTTCATGAGGGAAGAGAATTTCCATGAAGGGGGCGCAGGACTTTCTAGCATTATTTAAAAAAAAAATAATGAGAAAATAAAATTCAACTGGAAGTGATGAGAAGCATTAAAACTTTAAACCAACATAAAATATTACCTATATAAGGGGGTTGGTCTCCTCCGAGGCCTTTGTTATTCAGGGGTCATTCTTAAAGATTTGGGACAAAATTCAAGCTTTAATGTAAAGAACAAAGTATTGACGAGGTGGCGAACCCCCTCATATACGTAATAAAAATACACAGATATAGAAGTTCGTTACGTAAAATAATTCGTAATGTGCGTATGTTTATTACTAACAAAAACATTCGTAACAAAAAAATCAAGAAATCTAGTTGCATTTTTAAACATCCAAAAATTGGAGGGCAACTAGGCCTTCTCGCCCACCCCTTGTTTATCAAAATTCTCCGATCAAAACTATGAGAAAGCCATTTAGCCAAAAAAAATAATTTATAATATGTAAATTTATTTTTAATTATTCATTTGCGGTGAGCCAAAATCAAAACATGCATTAATTAAAAAACGTTCAGAAATTAAATAAAAAAAAAACAAGTTTTTTTTACTGCAAATAAGGAGCGACAATAAAACTTAAAACGAACAGAAATTATTCCATATATAAAAGGGGTTGACCCCTCCTCAACTTCTCGCTCTTTACGCTAAAGTTTTTATTGTTTTAAAAAGTAGAGTTGTGAGTAATAGTCAAATTTTAGCGTAAAGAGCGAGGCGTTGAGGAGGGGTCAACCCCTTTTATATATGGAATAATTTCTGTTCGTTTTAAATTTTAATATCGCTCCTTATTTGCAGTTAAAAAAAAACTTTTTTTTATTTAATCGCAATAAAAGACCTCCATTTTTTACCAGAAGCAAAATTTTTAAAAGGAGAGATTCAAGCCATCCTATCTGATTTACTTTTCAGTCCCTCCTTTGTTTATTTGGTTAACATGTATTTTACTCTTTTGTGACTTACACGACTGATCCAAGGACTTCATGAGAGGATAAAAGCAAGCGTTTTAAACAGTATGGGAGGTACAGCTTAGATATACAATACAGTTATGAAAACTCGATTTATTTTGGGACACAGTGCGCAGTAGCGATGCTAGCTGCTAGAGACAGGAAACTGGCAGTCTGAATCTAAAAGATCGGAGCAATTGGACAAACAAAACAAAATTGTGTTCCCACCTATGGTGTTGTAGTACGATCTAGGAGGCGCCAAGCTCAGAGCTCTGTACCAAAAGCTTCTCATGGGCAAGATAGGCGTTTTCATAACTGTATCAAGCAGTTCGTTGTAACGAACTGTAGTAAGGAGCGACCCGGCTCAATAGTAAACGAAACTAAAAAACGGAATTTTGATGTTAAAAGATACATCAAAAGAATAGAATCAAAAGTTTGATTCTCTGCCGCAATTCTACTTTTTAAAACAATTAAAAACTTTAGCGTAAAGAGCGAGGGATTGCGGAGGGGACAACCCATTTCATATACGGAGTAATTTCTGTTCGTTTTAAGTTTTAATATCGCTCCTTACTTTCAGTTTAAAAAACTAGTTTTTTTTATTTAATTGTATATCTAAGCTGTGATGGGAGGCAAGATTAAGAATATGACACGGGTTGCGATAATCTTGTTGTAGCGTCAAGTCTGTACAGTCTTGAAAACTTTGCTTGTCAAATTGAAAGTCAAATTTCAATAGTATTAACCCAAGGGATTACTTAGACAGTGGCAATTTGCTTATGATATTTTGGGGCGACCTTCTGCGGTTGGAAGGTGGGTAAAGCAAAAATTTTAAACATGGTGGGATGTTGCAGGAGTGTTTGTCAGTTTTTCAAAGTCATAACACTGCTACAATTTATGGCAGCATTACAATTTCGTTAAAAACAGTCTTGCTAACTTTGATAGAAAGAATAATATTAAAAACTTGGGGGTGGCCAAGGTCTGATAAAGGCAATGTCAATTTCCAGATTAAAACCATGATAATTTTTATCTACCCCTGTCCCACAAAAAAATCTGGTAGGACGGATGGTTCATAACTAAACCAAAGTTGTTCCTAATTAATTTTTATTCGACTGGGAGGCGTACTTGGAATATCTTAGATCATCTTTACCTTATTTATAGCCATCTTTTTGCATAGCTGAACAGGGCTCAGATTCAGTAGCACACTTTAACAACTTGACCCTCACCTTCAGCTTTTCCTATTATCTGAGAATATACATAAATGTCAGATGTTAAGAAGTTGTACAAGCACGCATAGAAGACAGATACCCTATGATCAGTACAGTATCTACTGACAGTAGCCTATTAAAGGCTAAGTTTGATCGTGGGAAAGGTGCTGAGGCTTCTTGTAATTAAACTGTTTGCTGATCTGGTCATCCGATTTCCTCACTGTGTGTAATTACTAATATGGATTTGCAATAAATTCCAACGAGTATCACGCAATCACAAGCAATATATTCAGGTGTTTCTGATTAAAGATTACAATCGTCAAAAATTTCTGTTCCTGGAAACTGGTAAATTAGCTAGCTTGTATTGTATGAAGAATAAAATGAAGCGATTCTAGAATTTAGATTTTTCAAAAAATCTTGACCTCCGAATCGATCATTACAGAAACAACGTGTCTAGAAATTTTCGATAGGAACAGAAAGCTGATTTCTTTGGTAAAAAATCAGGTAAATACTTTTTCAATATACTTTGAAAAACTGTCACTCAACTGAATGTCATCATCAAGAATTGTTATTCCGACGCAGGGCTTGAAAACATTGGCATGTAATACAAAGCCATAGCCGGGGTGATCTATGGGTTTGATTCCTTCCTAGATAATAAGTAACGTCACAGACTTTCCTGTTTGTTCTTGCTAACATTAAATATAAAAAAACACGTTTTTTGAACTGCAAGTAAGGAACGACATTAAAACGAACAGAAATTATTCCGTATATGAAAGGGGTTGTCCCCTCCTCAACGTCTCGTTCTTTACGCTAAAGTTTGACTCTTTGTCACAACTTTACTTTTTAAAACAATACAAAAACTTTAGCGCAAAGAGCAAGGCGTTGCGTAGGGGAGAACCCCTTTCATATACGGAATAATTTCAGTTCGTTTTAAGTTTTAATGTCGCTCCTTACTTGCAGTTAAAAAACTTGTTTTTTTATTTAATTTCTGAACGTTTTTGAATTAATGCATCTTTTGATTTTGGCCCACCGCATATGAATAATTAAAACAAAATTTGCATATTAATTTTTTTTTGCTAAATGGCTTTCTCATAGTTTTGATCGGACGATTTTGATAAAAAAAAGGGTTCGGGGAGGAGGTCTAGTTTCCCTTCAGTTTTCGGTTACTTAAAAATGCAACTAGATTTTTTAATTTTTTGTACAAACTTTTTTTTTACTAATAAACATACGTAGCCTACCTTAAAAATTCACTTTCGTAGCGGACTTCTATATTTGTGTATTTTTATTACGTATATGATGGGGGTTTGCCCCCTCGTCAATGCCTTGCTCTTTACACTAAAGCTTGAATTTTATCTTAAAATCTTTAAGAATTGAATAACAAAGGCCGTAGAATAAACAGTTGAAATTACTAAACATACTTTAGCGTAAAGAGCAAGGTATTGTGGAGGGGACGAATCCCCTTATATACGTCATATTTTATGTTTGTTTTAAGTTTTAATGCTACTCATTGCTTCCATATGAAAATAAAGTTATTTATTTTTTAATTGTTTTTTTAAATAATACTAGAAAATGTTTGATTCTCTCTCTAAATTCTACTTTCTAAAACAGTCAAAAACTTTAGCGTAAAGAGCGGGGCGTTGAGGAGGGAACAGCCCCTTTCATATACGGAGTAATTTCTGTTCGTTTTAAGATTTAATATCGCTCCTTACTTTCAGTTAAAAAAAACTAGTGTTTTTATTTAATTACTGAACGTTTTTGAATTAATACATGTTTTGATTTTGGCTCTCTGCACATGAATAATTTAAACGAAATTAGCATATATGTTTTTTTTATGGGTATATGGCTTTCTCATAATTTTGACTGGATTATTCTGAGAAAAAAGAACCGGAGGAGGAGGCCTAGTTATCCTTCAATTTTTTGGTTACTTAAAAAGGCAACTAGAACTTTTAATTTTATTACGAACATTTTATTAATAAAAAATATACAAAACTTAGGAATTAACTTGCGTAATGAACTTCTTTATTCGTATCTTTTTATTGCGCATATGAGGGGATTCTCCCCCTCGTCAATACCTCGCTCTTTACTCTAAAGCTAAAATTTTGTCCAAACTTCTTAAGAATGACCCCTGAATCACAAAGGCCGTAGAATAAATAGTTGAAATTACTAAAAATACTTTAGCGTAAAGAGCTAGGTATTAGGAGGAGGTGCGTAATAGTTTCTGTTCGTTTTAAGTTTTAATGCTGCTCCTTACTTCCAGTTGAAAAAAAACTTTTTCATGTTTATTTTTTCATCGTTTTTTTTTAATAATGCTAGAAAATCCTGCGCCCGCTTCATAGAAATTCTCTTTTCCCATGAAAAATTCCTCCGTGGAAAGATACCCCCACGTAACCCCTTCCCCTCAACCCCTCCCCCCAACCAAAAAAAAAGAAAACGTATCTACACTTCCCAATAGCCATTACTATATGTAAACACTGGCCAAAGTTTGCAACTTGCAGCCCCTCCCACGGGGACTTTGGGGGAGTAAGTCGTCCCCAAAGATATAGTTATTGGGTTTCCCGACTATGTTGAATAAATGGATGTATCAGAATTTTGATCCGGTGACTTTGGGAAAGAAGTGAGCGTGGGAGGGGGCCTAGATACCCTTCGATTTTTTGGTTACTTAAAAAGGCAACTAGAACTTTTAATTTCTTACGAATATTATTATTAATAAAATATATACAAAACTTACGAACCAACTTACGTAATGAATTTCTTTATTCGTATGTTTTTATTACGTATATGAGGGGTTCGTCCCTCGTCAGTACCTCGCTCTTTACACTAAAGCTAAATTTTGTCCAAATTCCTTAAGAATGACCCCTGAATAACAAAAGCCGTAGAATAAATAGTTGAAATTACTAAAAATACTTTAGCGTACAGAGCTAGGTATTAGGAGGAGGTTCGTAATAATTTCTGTTCGTTTTAAGTTTTGATGCTGCTCCTTACTTTCAGTTTCAGTTCTCATCGTTTTTTTTTAAAATAATGCTAGAAAATCCTGCGCCCCCTTCATGGAAATTCCCTTCCTCCATGGAAAGATACTCCCACGTAACCCCTTCAAAAACAAATGAACAACTTTAATAAACAAATAAACACGCATCCGTGATCAATGTGTCTTCTGGCAAAAAATACAAAATTCCACATTTTTGTAGATAGGAGCTTGAAACTTCCACAGTGGGGTTTCTGATACACTGAATCTGATGGTACGATTTTCATTAAGATTCGATGACATTTAGGTGGTGTTTCCCCTTATTTTCTAAAATAAGGCAAATTTTCCCAGGCTCGTAACTCTGATGGGTAAGACTATACTTGATGAAACTTGTATATTTAAAATCAGCATTAAAATGTGATTCTTTTGATATATCTATAAGTATCAAAATTCCGTTTTTTAGAGTTTCAGTTGCTATTGAGCCGGGTCGTTCCTTACTACAGTTCGTTTTACGAAATACCTTCGCCATAATCAACTCCACTCCCATTATTGTTTGAAACGGTGTCTTCAGGTACACATGTGGTGATTATTCTACAAGAGGTAATAACACAACAAAACAAATTAATTTATTAACTTTAACAAGAAATTCCTAGAAATTTAAGAAAATTTAGGACCTAAATAGTGACGAAGTGTAGCGGCCAAAAAGGCAAGATTAGCATTGAAAGAGTGTTTTTAGTTATTTTTGTTTTACTGGAATGAATTTCCTTTTTCATCTTACTTGACGTACCAGTCCTGGTGGTGGTTCCCTGAAGTAAGGTTGCTAGGAGTGTTTTAAAAGGATTTTAGTTTTAATGGTCGTATTTCAATGTGAGTCTCTTTTATATTTTGATTTGTTTTGTTGAGGACGGCCCTTGGAAACAGGATCGAGATTTTCATTTAGGGTTAAGGCTCTTAAGGGTTAGGGTTTAGGGTTAAGGTGTCCTAAGAAAAAAATCCTTGTCGTCTCTACTTGTTGTCTGTATTTACAAGAATTTGGAATTATTGTCATAAGAATAAATTCCCTGTTGTTTCTACTTGTTATTTGTATTTATAAGAAGTTAGGACCCCCCACCCTCGCTTTTGTGCATGGCCAGTAGTGTCCTTGCAATTTATTTTATTAAGGAAAAATTTACTCAGGACAAAGGCCATCAAGAAGAAAAACTGGGACCTCCTTTAATTAAGTCTCTTTATTTTTTTCTGCTTTTATTTTTCTGGCAATATACTATCGCACATAGTAATATGACAGGGTTAAAGCAGTGATTGTGAGAATTGGAAGCTCAAAACTGCAACAATGCTTCCCTCGATTTATTTTGTTCTGTAACGTAAATTTTCTCGAGTTTTATTACAGTATATCCCTTTGATTTTCCTTTTTGAATTAGCTGAAAAAAAATAGCGCATTATCTCATTTAGAAACCAAAAGAAAAAACAATTAAACATATAACTTGAATTTCTGCATCATATATAGAACTTCACACTGAGCTTCAGCGACCCCCTTACCATCCTTGCTCACCCCCATACCATCTTGCTAGTCCTGATCGCAACTGATTATAATTTTAATAGAGATACACATAGGGGGAATTAAGCAGCTGGGACTCCTTTGGCTCGCACCCTCACCTTCAAATATCAGAACTTCCCTGTAATTTCCTATATTATTGTCATACAAATAAGCATTTTTATGCTTCCCTTGATGTTTTCTCTCCCTCAAAGTTTCTTGCCACCGTGACGTAAATAACTTATTACTTGTTTGATTTATTTTGAATTATCCGTTGAATTTTTTTTTCTTTTTTTTTTACAGATTTTTTTTACAGCCACCAACATTTAATACGTAATGTTTTTATAGCATATTTTCATTGACTTTTCCAGTTCTTAGAATACGTAAAGTACAAAGAAAGGTTGTTTTCTTGTACAAACATTCCTTAGTTTTGATACACCTTGAAGTTTTTTATGTCCGATGTCGCGTCACTGAGTCAGAATCACTGAGTCTGAGTAAAGTAATCATTGCCTCTCCTTGACGCCCAATGATTTCTGAAACTAGTCACAAGACTTGAAACTCAAAATTAACGCTTCTTGCCAGTGAAATAAGTTTATATTCGTTATTGTCTGCCACTGACATTTTTTTTTATTTTGGTATACCCCAGGGCGCTTGCGATCCCATTGCGGACGCCAAACATCGAGAAATATACATCCGATAAAAATTTCCGAAAAAAATTTTAGCCCTAATTCAAGGATTAAATAAAAAACAAGTTTTTTTAAATGAAAGTAAGGAGCCACATTAAAACTTAAAACGAACAGAAATTACTCCGTATATGAAAGGGGCTTTTCCTCCTCAATGACCCGCTCTTTACGCTAAAGTTTGACTCTTTCTCTTAACTCTATTTCTAAAACAGTAAGAAACTTTAGCGTAAAGAGCGGGGCGTTGAGTAGGTAAGGCCCCTTTCATATATGGAGCAATAGTTTTAATGTTGCTCCTTACTTTCATTTAAAAAAACTTGTTTTTTTTTATTTAATTTCTGTACGTTTTTGAATTAATGCATGTTTTGATCTTGGCTGTCAGCACATAAATAATCAAAACGAAATTTGCATATTAATTACTTGCAATTTTTCGGAAGATTTTGAGAAAAAAGGAGCGAGGGAGGAGGCCTTGTTGCCCTCCAATTTTTTGATTACTTAAAAAAGCAACTAGAACTTTTGATTTTTTACAAACGTTTTCATTAGTAAAAAATATACGTAACTTACGAATTAACTTTCGTAGTGAACTTCTATATTCGTATGTTTTTATTGCGTATATGAGGGGGTTCAACCCTCGTCGATACCTCTCTATTTACACTAAAGCTTAAATTTTGCCCCAATTCCTTAAGAATGACCTATGAATCAAAAAGGCCGTAGAATAAATAATTAAAATTACTAAAAATACTTTAGCGTAAAGAGTGAGGTATAACGAGGAGGTAAACCCCTCATATGCGTAATTATTTTTGTTCGTTTTAAGTTTTAATGCTGCTCCTTACTTTCAGTAGAAAAAACTTTTCGTATTTATTTTTTCATTGTTTTTTCAAATAATGCTAGAAAATCCTGCGCTCCCTTCATTGAAATTCTCTTCCCCCATGAGAAGTTTCTCCATGGAAATATCCTCCCACGTAGCCCGCCCCCCTCAACTCTCCCCCCTAAACCAAAAAAATCCCCCTGAAAACGTCAGTACACTTCCAAGTAACAATTGCTATATGTAAACACAGGTCAAAGTTTGTAACTTTCAGCCCCTCCCACGGGGACTGCGGGGGAGTAAGTCGTCCCTAAAGACATAGCTATTGGGTTTTTCTTCTATGATGAATATAATGCCTATCTCAGAATTTTGATCCGGTGACTGTTGGGAAAAATGAGCGTGGGAGGGGGCCTAGGTGCCCTCCAATTTTTTTGGTCACTTAAAAATGGCACTAGAACTTTTAATTTCCGTTAGAATGAGCCCTCTTGTGACATTCTATGACCACTCAGTCGAACCGACCACCCCTGGGGAAGAAAACCCAACAAACAAACAAACAAAAAAACGAATAAACACGCATCCGTGATCTGTCTTCTGGCAAAAAAAAATGCGAAATTCCACATTTTTGTAGATAGGAGCTTGAAACTTCTACAGTGAGGTTCTCTGATACGCCGAATCTAATGGTGAGATTTTCATTAAGATTATATGACTTTTAGGGGGTGTTTCCCCCTATTTTCAAAAATGAGGCAAATTTTCTCAGGCTCGTAACTTTTGATGGGTATAACTGATCTTGATGAAACTTATTTATTTAAAATCAGCATTAAAATGCAATTCTTTTGATGTAGCTATTGGTATCAAAATTTCATTTTTTAGAGTTTCGGCTGCTATTGAGCCGGGTCACTCCTTACTACAGTTCGTTACCACGAACTGATTGATTAGGTAAGGAAACTCCGGAGTGGACACAGCCCTGTAAATTTTTGTAATTTTCTTTAACCGAAATATTTTCAAACAATGAAAACTTCTATGCCTTAAATTATATTTTAAAAAATCAGTAAATTATCAATCCGAAACAAAGACCAGTAGTATTTCATTCCAATAAATGTCTACTTCTGTGCCGACATTTAGGTATCTTCCTCCTTCAATCATTCGTTCAGAGAGGACGTTTTCCAAATTGAAAATGAAGAAAATCCATTTAATGCAATATTTTCTGAGTTGAAAACGAAAAAAAACCTTGCGTGATGCACCCCATCCGAAAACAATTGCCAAGGTAACGCAGAATCCCAATCAAGACATTTCCAATCAAAAAGTCTTGTTAATCGTTACCCATTTAAGAAGAGTAAGAGGTTGAAATGAAAAACTCCCTTGTCAATTTGCAATTGATACAATACGTACATCAAATATCTGAGAGAAGACATATAGTTTAAGGAAACCAAAATAAAAACCGCTTCAGCACCCTTGACCTATCTTATTTCTATTCATACCCATGGGCGAATCCAGGATCTTTTCCAGGGGTTGTTTTTTTTTCAATGGGGCTTATAAAAAAAATTAAATTCGAATTATAAAATTATTTTTATCGATTTTCGTTGCGTTTTTAAGGGGCGTCAGAAAAATTTCGGGGGTTGGAGAGAGGGTGTTTGGGTGGGTGGAGTTTAAAAAACTGAACCCCCTCCTCCCTGGACACGGCCTTTTTCATACCTGAAAGCCACAATTTTGTAAGGCTCTTCTTTTATCTGTTTCAAAATTATAAAATTCTTACGGTAGTGTCATATTTTTCTCAGTGTTGCCATGATGAAACTTGAAAATAAATAAGCAAAAATATATTAGTTAAATTTGACATCGCTTTTGTCTGTAAAAATTTGAATATTAACAAGCTGGCGATTCTCAAACACAACTGCACCTTCACGCTACACCTTTTTTTAGCTCTTGAACTGTTTGATGGCAAATGGTTTTAGCTTATTTTTTTAATGCTTTTGTTTAATTGTCCCCCACTACTAGCAAAAGCTGCAGAGCTGCACATGAACGCCTTTTTCATTAAAAATTGAATTCTTCAATGGAATTCGAAAGTTTCCATTTAACCTACTAAAATAATCATAATCAATTTTCACTTTCCTTTGTACTTTAATTTTAGTCTTTTCTTTTTATGTCTTTCAAAAGGTTTGTAAGCTTCGATAACTGGATCTATGGTATATTTCTTAATCATTTTGAGCTTCGAACACATAGTGGGTAAGCGGAGCCAATATTTGGCAAAACAGGTAAAGGTGGAATATATTTTACTTTATAGTTTAAGCGAATATCTTCCACAAATAGGCATAACATGGAGGATTTGAGGCAGCTCGACAGCGTTGTAAAGATTGGCGAGGTGGAAACGGTTGAAAATAAACTTTTCAGGACATTTGAAGCATATGAGGGGGTTTTCGACGAGAACAAGAGTAATCAAAAGACTACAAATTTGGCTTATCGTAATTACCGATAGAGAAGCCACGATTGTCAAAAGCCACGATTGTCCTATCAAAAGCCACTTGGAAATGAAAACTTGGAAATAAAACAAATCAAAATATAAGAAACGCTTACATTGAGATACGACCATTAAGACTAAAATCTTTTTAAAACAGTCCTAGCAACCTTACTTCAGGAAAGCACAGCCAGGACTGGTATGTCAAGTAAGGTGAAAAAGGCAATTCATTCCAGTGAAAAAAAATAACTAAAAGCATGCTTTCAATGCTGAATCAAAGACCAAGATTGTATGAGATTCGGTCAGACGTTTGGTTTATGACTAAGTTGTTGATTTTTCTTCAATCGCATAAACAGCACATATGTATGGTTGTGGTATAGCTTCGTCATTGTAGAGTAATTTTCAAATAAAAAAATAAGCGGCCGTCTGCTTAAGAAAACAAATTGAGAGTATAAATAACTTATTTTTAGCTACACCCTAAAATGCTTTTCTCAAAACAGAAAGGTGAGTTTGCCCACAACGTCGAATTGGCCTTCACCTATTCTTTCGTATCACTTGGCAACCCTAACAGTAAGCCGAAATAGAATTTGTACAGCTTGTATTTCATGCTTTAGAGGGTAATTTACTTTGATGAAGCAGACTCTAGTGTTAATTCCCAATATATTACAAACCATGGCATTGGAAAATATTACCCTTTTCATCCAATATTACGAGCTTACAAGAGCGAACACTAGCAAGGGGAGTCCAGCTGGCACTTTTTGGGGGAAGTGGCAAAAGTTTACGAAAGGTAGGTTGTGTAAGCCTACTTATGTTTAGAACATTAACACCCCTTTTTATATGTATTTAACCGTCTTCCTTAGGAGTTAAATACACTTCGCGTTTGGAAAGTAATTTGTCGCTTACTGGTCAAGGGTGTATCCAGAATTTTTTTTCGAGGGGGGGGGGGGGTAGGAAAAAAACCCAAAGCACAGACATTGTTTGTGCTTTTTCGTTACATTTTCATGAGTCGAAAAAAATTTGGGAGGGAGATTCAAACCCCTTCACCCCCGCCCCTGGATACGGCCTTGTTACCGGTCACTGTTTCCAAATTGGCTTATAATAAATCGTTACTAGCATAAATGTAAATTACCAATGCTGTATTTTGCCTGGAAATACAATACACGAAAAGAAACAAGACTTCGTTGAGACTTTGAAGCCTTTAGAAGACCCCCAGATCAATAATCTTCATTTCTCATGTAAATTTAATCCCCAACCGTGCCAATTGACCATATTGTGCTTCGGTGCCACCACGCTGATTAGATAGTCCCTTCTCACCTATAACTGATACATAAGATGGTCCTTCAGCCCCCCCTTCCAAATAAAACAAACCTAAATTTTCGCGAATATTTGGGCACCTTTTATTAAAATCATCAGATAAATCTGTTATTTTATTGTTGCCCCCCCCCGGAAACAGTTCTGCGCATTTTCCTCCACACCGATTACGAAGTTTGTGGATCGATAAGAGTAAAAAAAAGGGGGGATACATAGTATATACTCTTACGTGAGGCTTTACTGAAAAAGCTTTTACAAAAACGGAGCTTTTCGAAGAAAAGTAAAGAACTATGCGGCACTAAACCAAGGACGATAAAAACTAAAATCATGAACTAATTGAAACTTAAAATGAACACAAATTATTATCAATAGATAAATGAGACACAAAAGGAGCAAAAATTACATTGGGTGATCAAGTCATGCTTAAAACAACCAGAAACTACTACAAACAGGAGCAAGGCTAACACTTTTAAGCCTTTTAAACACCAGAGAGGTATTTGTGCATAATTTACAGCCTTTGTCCCAGAAACTGTACGAATCTTGCCATCCCTGGAGGTATATCTGTTCAATCTTACAACTTTTCCGAACAAAAAGGCTATTTCAAAATTTTGATCGGATGACTTCGAGATTGTCGAAGGCAGTTAAGAAAAACAGCAAGACGAGGGGAGTTGCCCCCCCAGGCACTATTGACTCCTAAGAAGACAACTACAATTTCTAATTTTGCATTTCAAGGGCCCATTTCCGTTCCCAAGATGTTGCAGGTATGCATTTTGATAATCTGGATACAAATGATATTCACCCTACAATTTCCCCTAAATCATAACTGTATGCGCAAATGCTTCCTATTAAGATTCCCTAGAAGTTTCAGCTTCATACCCTAAGCCGTTCTTGCAATATTTCAGATATGCCACCTGTCAGCCTGTGAGCATACAGTGCTTTTGATTTACCTCACTAGTTAACTATGCATAAATTATAAGTCCAACAAAAACTTATGATGCACAAGCGTTATTTCGTCTGGATTGGATGTATTTTTTAGCCCCTTCCCCCTCTAAAGTACTAAATTTCAATTTGTCTTAGCCCCTCCTACTTCGTAGTCTGATAGTACCTAAAATTTTCGACTCCATCCCCAAAGTCGTTCCAATGATATTACAAACATGGTACTTGGATGAGCCGGATAAAAGTAGTGACTTTTAGTTCATCTCTACTCCCTCCTCAGGTCAATATTTAAATCGCACTGGACTCCTCCCTTTCTAATGCTCCGCGACAGTTTCAGCCAGTTTTGAGATATCGTAAGTCTTTGGCGAAATCAGATACACATGGTGCAGGTAAAACTTTGGGAAATTTCGGAAACTCCCAAAAAACTTTTGGGCAATTCCCAAAGTAAAACTTTGGGAAATTTCGCCAATTGCCTCTCTCCCGTTAACAGCAAACTATTTGGCTATTTTGACAAAAAATATCACTGAAAGTTGCAAGTCGATCGCACACTCAATATCAAACAATCTCCGTTTTCCTTAAACTAATAAAAAAAAATGCGCAAAAAGTAGTTTTCTAAAGAAAATTAAAGGTCATATTAAACTTCAGATCTGACAAAATAGAAAGCTACAATAACTCAAACTCAAAGCCACCAGAAATCAAACAGATCGTAGTAACGACCTGTAAGTAAGGACCGACTTGGCTCAATAGTAATCAATACTAAAAAACGAAATTTTGATACCAATGGATACATCGAAAGAATCAGATTTTTCTGTTGATTTCAAATATATAAGTTTCATCAAGTTTAATTTTACCCATCAAAAGTTAAGAGCCTGAGAAAATTTGCCATATTTTTGTAAAAAGAAGAAACACCCCCTAAAACTAATAGAATTGAAATGAAAACCATACCAGCAAATTCAGCGTATCAGAGAACCCTATTGTAAGAGTTTCAAGCTCCTATCTACAAAACTGTGGATTTTTTCCCAAGATTACAGATCACGGATGCGTGTTTATTTTTTTCCCATGGGTGATTGTATCGACCCAGCGCTCCTAGAATACCGCGAGAGAGCTCATTCAAACAGAAATTGAAAGTTCTAGTGCCATTTAAGTAACTAAAAAAAATTGACGACAACTAGACTCCTCCCACGCTCATTTTTTCCAAAGTCATCGAATCAAAATTTTGAGATAGCCAATTTGTTCAGCATAGTCAAAAAATATAATAAATATGTCTTTGAGGATAACTTAATCGCCCTCATTCCCCAGGAGATGCAAGTTATGCAAGCTATGCATTTTCCCCATTGTTTATACATAGTATTGGCTAATGGGAAGTATATAGACTTTTTCAGGGGGATTTGTTTCGTGGGGGGGGGGGGGTTCAGGGGAGGGGGTCCTTACTTTGGTTGAAAAACTTTTCTATTTGTTTAGTTACATTCCAAGAAACTGCGAAGTTTTATGTATACAATACTTTTGGTAACACAGAAAAAAAGATCAATATTTCAATGAACTCTGTTTGGATTTTGATGGTAAATCAAACAAAATGAACTGTAAGGAGATTGCGGCCCGACTCAATAGTAATCCAAATTTTAAAAACGGAATTTTGATGCAAATAGATACATCAAAAGAATTGGCTTATTATGCTGATTACAAATATACAAGTTCTATTAAGTTTAGTGTTATCCATCATAAGCTACGGGCCTCAGAAAATTTGTCTCATTCCCAAAAAAAGGGCAAAGACCCCTCCAAGTTATAGAATTTTAATGAAAATCACACCATCGGAATTTTCAAGCTCGTATCTGCAAAAATGTGGAATTTTGAAAATTTTGCCAGAAGGAAGACAGCCTACTGGATACGTGTTTATTTATTTTTATTTTTTCAAGGGTGATCGTATCGACCCAGTGGACCTAAAACTTCATTAAAGGGCTCATTATAACGGAAATGAAAAGTACTAGTGCCCTTTTTAAGTGATCAAAAAAATTAGAGGGCAACTAAGACCCCTTCCAAACCACTTTCTTCCCAAAATCATCTAGTCAGAATCTTGAGATAGATTTTTTCTTCAGCATAACTGAAATGCCCAATAACTGTTTTTAGAGATAAAATGACCCCTTACAGCCCCTGAGGAAAGGTTTTTAATTTATGAAATATACACATTGTTTTATTTGCTATTGGAAAGTATGCATACATTTTTCGGGTAGGGAGGACAAATTTCCTGCTGGGAGGATTCTGCACAGGGAGAATTTTTCATGGACATGGAAGCTTCCAGGGGGTGAACTTTTCAGGGGGAATTTTTGCACTGTGTGAATTTTCCAGAATCCCTACACGAAATTTCTTTATATGTCTTGCTTTCTCTTTACCAATTTAGTTTTAGCTACGGAGATATTAAGGGTAATTTTCCAGGTTTGGATTGTATTGCCCAGAGGATATTTCTGAGGGGAGGGGGATTTTTCTGAAGATATGGAGCCAGGTATACTGGCGTTATTTGAAAAACGATTGGAAATTAAATTTAAATAAAAAAAATTCAAATGAAAATGAGGAGGAACATTAAAACTTAAAACGAACGGAAATCATTAAGTACACGAGGGGGTTGGCCCTTCCTTAACACCTCGCTCCTTACGCTAAAGTTTAAATTAGAGTTTTAAATTAAAGTTTAGGGTCGTTTAATTAGAACAATTAGCAATTTTCTTTAAAGTGCCGAAAAACTGCATTCAACCGCTTGAATTTGAACTTCTTAGCATTTTTTTTTTTTTTTTTTTTTTTTTTTTTGCTGTGCCGAGACACTTTATTGCCTACACAGACGAAATATTTACACTGTCTATTTCTTCTTTGAATTTCTGACCTTAAATTAACCTTAACCAATTAATGAAATTTTACCTTAGTTTTCACTCAATTTCTGAGTTTTATTTCAAATGCCAGGTCCTTGTTACCGTGAATGTCGACCTTCACCGGTGAATGTCCGAAATACCTTTTTCTCTGCTTGGACTCAATTAGCTTTGCCAGTCAATTTTTCCGATTTAATGCAAGGTTTGATGATGACAGGTTTGGTTAGCTGTAGTTTAAACCCATTTCTGATATTTAGAACCAAATTTAACCTAACCTAAACTAACATTATCCAACCTAACTTAAACTTTTACCATCATAGCTTGCATAAGACTGAAAAAACTCACAAAGCTAATTGAATCCAAGTAGAGAAAAGAAATTTCGGACATTCACCGGTAAATACTAACATTAACCAGATTTTGGACATTCACGGTAACATTTTCATTCACAGTTTAACAGACATAACGGATAATTTATCATCCAATGAAAACGCGAGAAAATGTGTTTTTTTTTTCAACTCAGGGCAAGAAAATTGTTTCTTCTATTGGCAGATTTGTTGGGTGTTCTATCCATAGAATACCAAATGAAAACAGGGCTATATACTTCTTTCTGGAACATTTTCTATTAAAAAGAAAATAAAAAAAGTACCAGGTTTTAGGGAAGAAGGGCCAAAAAGACCTAACCATAGGGCCAATAATTCATCTCTGTGACTGGCAAAGGCAGTCTCGAAGGATTCATTGAACGCACACGTCTGTCAGGCCATGCCTCGTCAAACGTATTTACGATTTTTGAAAGTTGACAACCCAGGGACCAGGGTTGCCACTAAATGAAAAAACTCTAGATTTTAGTGATTTTTTGGTTGATTTAGTGATTTTCTTCAATAATCTGGTAATTTATGTGCTGATTTAGTGATTTTTATGTTTAGGCAATACAAAAACCACTAGAAATAGTGATAAATAACTAGGGATGATAAGCCTACTCCGGACAGTCTTTGAAAATAAACTTGCAAAGAGATGAAAAAAGCGAGTGGTCCATTAATTACTAAGTTTTCATTATTCATGATTAAACAACGCCCCAAATGTTCAGCCAAAAAGACACAATAAGGGCTCCACACTGAATAGTCTGGTAGCTTTTATCTGACGTCGGATCAATAAAAAGCGGCAAATTGGTTACAAATATAAGAGTCATTTATAATAATAGAGGCTTTGCCATTGTCGTTGAGGTACTTATTGATAAAATCGAACTATTAGGTGCAAAGAGATTAAGTCGTGCTGGGAATACGGATTATCGCGATGGAGTTCTTTGATAGCAAATCTGCCGAAACAGATGAAATATTGCTAACGAAAAATAAACGTTATGGATTTTCAGATTGTTCCTTTCGTAGATGCAATCAAGGGGCTGGCGGGTTCACGTCACTTTGTAGATTAAGAAAGAAAATGTGACTATAAAATGGTCAAAACGGGTATAATTAAAATTCGGTACTAATGTATGAAACCAAACACACTCGAGACGTTTGCTGAATATAAGATCTTAGAAAACCGGTTTCATAGCCACAAAGACAAATGACACAATGCATTGGACTTGTATAATTTGGGTTATATATTTGCACATTGGCGGGGGAGGGGTAAGGTTAGGTTACTTTACCCCCCCCCCCCATAACTTGCAAAATATATAGCCCAAATTATATTATTTTACAAACTAAAGTATTATATTTTTCGCGTGTTTGGCTATATTTCTTTATGATTAACCTAACTTCACTTCTTGAGCGTGTTTGGTATAATACATAAGAACCTAAAATGGGTAATGCAAAGACAAGAGGGGTTGGATAAGTTTGAACTTATTAATCCTTAGCTCCAAGCACTATTACTTCCCTCGATTGGACAAGAAAAAATGAAGAAAATCACTAAAAATACCCGGGAGACATACAATACGCCTCACCCCTTAACGAAAATGAATTGTATTAAAATAAAATAATAATTACAAGAACAAATGAAAAAATTACTTTTTTTTAATATTGACGACTAAGTTTGAAGAATTTAATCAAGTTTTTGGGGTATACAAAGATACATACAATTTAATTACCAAGGACACTAAAAAAGAAAATCAATTCTTTAAATTGGTTAAGTGGAAATCTACATAACTATATACGTCTTTAAAACTTCAGAAAAACCGGTAATTCAATTTTTAATTAAAAAGATCTTCAATTTTCAATCCGTTTTTTTTACTCGTGGTTGCCATGTTCAAACATAAAAAGGTAAATTAAAAAAAAAAAAAAAAAAAAAAAAAGCAAAAAAGACATACCATCATGGAACCTGAAGAGTGTAAATTTCCTGATTAGTGTAGCAGAAGGTATTATTTGGCACTTTGGCCATTATTTGGCAGTAAGCTGTGTAAACATTCAGTGATTGGTTGAGTAAAATTTTCTAAAAATATAGGATAACCAAACATACAGGCTAGACATCTTGCTAATAATAGTAATTGAAATGTTTATGTGTTACCGTGAATGTCCGGAATCTGGTTAATGTCGATAAATATACCGATATTAACAGCATTAACATATATATGAATATATATGTCCGAAATCTGGTATATATATATATATATATATATATATATATATATATATATATATATATATATATATATATATATATATATATATATATATATATATATATATATATATATATCCACCGGTGAATGTCCGAAAATCCTTTTTATCTGGCTAATTGGAATTCAATTAGCTTCGCGAGTCAGGTTTTTCAATCTTATGCAAGCTATCATGGTAAAAGTTAAAGCTGGGTTAAGTTAGATTATGCTAGTTTAGGTTATGTCAAATTTGGTTATAAATATCAGAAATGGGTTAAAAACCTAACCTATGCTAACCTAACTAAACTTAGTCTAACCTAATCTAACCTGTTATTATCAAACCTTGTATTAAATTGAAAAACTTGACTGGCAATGTTGACTAAGTCCAAGGAGAAACAAAAAATATATTTCGCACATTCACCAATTAGCGGATATTTGCAGTAACATATCTAACACAAATAATTGGAAGACCAAATGAAAAAAAAAGATTATTTTTAATGATGACAACTAAGTTTCAAAAGTTTATTCAAGCTTTGGGTTTTACAGCATACCCACAATAGACGCATATTTTTACTGATAATTTGAATATGCTGGCTTTGACTGTCTTTAAAACCCGAGGCTGAAATAAATATAGCTAAAACCACTAACAATAATCATGTAGTTTTTGTTATCTATATTATTTTAAACAGGAATATAGCAAATATTCTGTTTCGGCTCAGATGGGGATTGGGGAGGGGCTTAACTATGGACGGGTTTATCTTATAGCCACTATATAGTAAAACACAGTATATATATTTTTTTAAGATTAAAAGGGGACAGAGTAGGACCCTCAATCTTAAAGAGACTCTACCCATTAACGCTCACAAGTATTTTTGAGGTTATTTATCACTTTTTTTGGAGGTGAATGGAGTTCGTCCGGAATGAGGCAGACTCTGTCTGCTGAACACGTGCCTCTGGATATGGGGTTCCTCCCCTAACTAAACACTCCGATCAGGACGGCCACAACCTCATGTGGCGGGTGGAGCCCACCCCGGGAATCTCAGTACCTAGGTTTAACCTAGCTCTAATCAGATTCCAGGCCTAGGGTCGGTTGGGCTAGCGACCCTCCACCCGATAATCAAGTGCTACAAAAAGTAACAATATAGCCTCGGACCCGGATTCCCTTTTAAGATCTCGACCATCGCGCGTCAATGGACATGCTGACGACGTCAGAAAGACTGACAGACTAAACCTTATGGACCGAAGGGGGCTACGAATAGCCACCTGGAATGTCTTGACTTTGAATGCACCTGCGTCAAAGAACCTACTCTCTGAAGAACTTCGCAAGAATAAAGTGTCAATTGCAGGTCTTACAGAAACACGTCTTACCGGAAGCGGAGAAGAGCGAATAGGTAACAGTGACTCATTGCTCCGGTCTGGAGGAAGCTCGAGAAGGAATGGTGTTGGCCTTGCACTAAATAGCCTTACAAGAAAGGCCTTACTTTTACACGAAGCTGTAACGGACAGATTAATGAAGGCCCGCTTTGGAAACAAGCATGGCAAGATGACTGTCATCGTATGCTATGCCCCGACCAATGATTCTGATGATGCAACTAAGGAGGATTTCTACTCTGCTTTGTCCAGATGCCTTGCAATAGTCCCCCCCCATGATATAACTGTTCTCCTTGGCGACTTTAATGAGACAGTGCGCGATGATATGGATTTATGGCGTGGCACAGTTGGTCCTGTATCCCCCGACCCACTTAACGGCTTCGCCTCCATGCACAACGATCGGAAAGAAAACCCGTCGCTGCAGATATTGGGAAACTAAAGGAACCAGATACTCGCCAGAAGTACAGTATCGAGATATCGAATCGCTTCGAGGCCCTTGGCTCACTTAATAGCAGCGAAGATCTCTGGAAGCATTTTAAATTGCAGACCAGTGAAGCAGCATAACTAGTGCTTGGCAAGAGGAGTTATCCAAAAAAATCGTGGCTAACTAATGAAACACTGCAAGTCATAGAGCAAAGACGGAAGGCAAGACTTCTTGGGGACATGACCACATATCGGAGGCTCAATGGAGTGCGGAACAGACTCATTCACCGGGATAGAACCCAGTTTGTTGCAAGGAAAGCCGATGAAATTGAGCTAGCTGCAAAAAAGAAAGACATGGGCAGCCTATTCAAGCATCTCCGAGACCTCACTGAAAATAAAACTCCCACCTTGGGTCCCGTCCTGTCCAGTTCTGACGAATCTCTCTGACGAAGGTTCTTGTCTTGAGCGGTGGAAGGACCACTTCTGTTCGCTCCTCAACAATACTGGTCCGTCTGCGCCTCCTAATGATAGTCCCAGCCAACCTTGCAGTCAAAGACCTGGAACAGATGTTCCTCCAGATGAGCATTTCAGCCCCTCAGAAATTGGACATGCAATAAAAAGACTCAAGAATAATAAAGCTGCTGGTATCTGTGGCTTAAACTCAGAGCTGCTAAAATAGTGAGGCTTGAGGCTGCTAAAATAGTGCTTGTGGCGGAAATCAGGCGTTTCCGCCTCACCCAGCATCAGGGATTTTCGAGACCTGTTTGGACCAAATTTAGTTAAAGTTTAAATCTTTGAAGAAACTTCCTTGCGACAGGCAGGATTGAACTACTATCCGAGCTGTTTCCATGCGTGGCTTCAATTACTAAGCTGTCCCTAGGTAACAAGTGTATATATATATATATATATATATATATATATATATATATATATATATATATATATATATATATATATATATATACATATATATATATATAATATATATATGTAAAAGAAGGCTTTTAGTCTAAATTCAACCTCTAAATTAAAAGCGGCCTACACACTGCGTACGTAATTTTTCATGCTAAGTGGTTAAGTTACGTCATGTAGCTCCAATGTAATCTTCGTCTAAGAGCATCATAAGCAAACTACTGAAAATTGAAAACCTGGGATGAAGATGGGATTCAAGATCTGATGGGGTTCAGATCTTGAATCAGATGATGGGGATTCAAGATCTGATCAAACATAAAAGGATTTCTAGGAAAAGCCTACCAATTCGGTTCTAAATTATTCATTTACTTATCCAGAAATTCCATTTTATTGCTGCTATGTTGAACATTTCCAGCGTAACGTAACACTCGAGTCTACTTACCGCTGCCTATGGTTCGACCAAAATTTGGTCCGTAAGATGACATAAAGTACCACAAAGTCTTACGTAATGCTGGTCTAAAAGGTTTTACGGCATAGTGTGAAAGAACCATAAATCTAAGCAAGTGGTTTCGCCTGCTTCAACCGCCCTAGGGCACTTTTACTGCTGGCATGGAAAGAAAAGCGCTAGGAGTTTGCGAAAACACATGATGTCTGTAGCCTATTATGAGTCAATACCTCTTGTTCTTGTTCGTGTATCTTCGTGTAGGTTTATCTTGTACGTGTACGGTGTGCATCTTCAAGGCTTTGGACCTCGAGTGTTTTTTCAACTTTTTTTTGCTTTCTTTGACTTTAAATAAATATGCACAGACATTATTTATCTAATTTATATTTTATAAATGTTGTTGTATATTTTGCATACACGTATATCTTGAATATAATAAACGTGACTAATCGGTATGATTAAAATAATTACTGTAGTAAATATATTTTATGTTCTACTAATTTTACTGCTTGTTATTTAATACACTTTGGCTTTTTTTTTATTGACGTAAATCAGTATCTTGTCGCTTGTGAGAATCTTTAGAAAAATAAATTTGATCGATATAATCACCATTCTCCATTCGTCCATTTTTTTTTTTAATTTTGGCGTTGAGATTAACCAGATTTACTTTGAGATGATTTGGCACTAACTAGTGATTGGATATTTGTTAATCTGCAGTGAATATTTCTGTAAATTATTTGGCCTTGAAATTGGCTTTAGCAGCTTAGACAAGTCTTACTCTAGGGAGGACAAGCTTAATAAAGACAACCAATAAGAACCTCCACTGCAACCTCTTAGTAGGGAATTTAGGAGACTAACTGCTGATACAATTTTTGCATTAGTGGAATTGTTTATGGAAAAGTAATTAGTCGATCTGATAAATATTTATAGTCATTCAGAAACCCAAGATTCTAAATATATATTTTTTTCATACAAAAATATATGCGATCCATCAGTCTCATTTGCATATCCCCCCCACCCCCATTATCGCTATTTCTACCATCTGTTTCAAATTTAAGACGATTTGCCTCAGATTGGAACCAATAGTAGAGGAGAATTCTGATGTTACTCGACTTTGACTAAAGGCATATAAATACGTCTTTCCTCGTCAATAGCTTTACGCGAGTGAAAAACGCCTCGGATTAATTGAAAGTGATGTCATGGGGTTATTTTCATCCAATCAAAAGCCATTCTACACTAATGTTGGTGCAGATTTGAAACGAGATGGTACAGTTTCTAATACCCAGCATACCCGCGCATGTGCTTGACAGCACGTAACCGCGTTGGTCCATAGGAATACTAGGGGTTACGTTTTGAAACGACCGTGATACTTGTGGATCACGTTCGCCACCCTGAGTTTATACATCAATCGATAGAAGAGAAAAAGAACAAGTCAATTTTCTAGTTTACTGGAATCTTGTAATTCCGGAAAATTAAGTTTAGGTTTTTGTAAGATAGAAGGCCAAAACTTGAAATAATGTAGATTTTCTATTAGAAGGGGTTTTAACAAGACAATGGTGGGGTTTTAAGAAAACGCTGATGCTGTAAAACGACATGGTAACTATAGGACAGTTGACATGTAGTTCGAGCCTCATCATTGTAATTTTTAAAATTTTGACTGTATGAAAATGGTACGATCGTCAAAGAGGTCAATGTCACTTTTAACTATTGTAGCGAAGCACTTATCATGTCTCTAGATATGTACAAGAAGTCTAATATAAATATTAAATATAATTTTAATTGAATTATATTTTTATTTTATTATAATTTTAATTATAATTACAATTAACGCCCTTAATTATAAGTAACGCCCATAATTATAATTAATTATAATTAAATTATAATTATAATTAATATATTTATATATTATATAAATATAATTATAATTATATAATATATAATTATATATTATAATTTTAATTCTGTTTTTATTTTGATTGCATAAAAAGGATACAATCGTCAGACAGCTCAGAGGCATTTCAAACCACTATACCAGAACTCTCACATTGTATCCCGATAAGTATAAGAAATCTTACTGATATATCTTACTTGAATCTTAATTTAAAATGCTTCAATAATGAAAAATCTTAAATACTTAATCTTACTTAAAATATACTTATATATCTAGACAGGCTATGCTTCTATGTCTTACAAAAATATCATACTTGTACTAGACATGTATAACCTTAGAAAGTTCATTACAAAGCACATAAATATGTTCTTAAAGGTACCAAACATTCTGAAATTTAATTTAAAAATTATCAGTAGATCCTTGGGATTAGCGATGAAAATAAGCAATCATGGCCTTGGGGCATATGACACTAAGGTTTGTGGATGAATTTTTAATACAACTTTGAGGAAGGAACTGGTGAAAAATATATTTACTTAGTCAGGAAGAAACAATTTAATTTCATTACTATTAATTTTTAATTAATTATAGTTAATTACTATTTATTAATTAATTTAATTACTACAATAAAACTGTAAAAATGAAAGCAGTACTTATACCTATCGCATTGAATCGCACCAAGTTCTGTTTCTCCTTCAATAAATTACAACCAGAGATCGAAATTTTCCTATTCCTATTTCCAATCTTTAGAATAATCTTTTCAACTATTTTGAATGGTATATATGGGTATTCTGCCTCTGTTGCTTTGCAACACGAAATTCAGTTTTATCCTAATTGAAATGTTGACATTTTACTTGAGAAAGAAAGCTTTCATATGAACAAAACTATCATATCCTGCTTTTGTGTTTTAAGCATAATTAACAGCTGAAAAAAGAATAGAGACTAATACAAATTTTATTAACTGGACTAGAGTGTTCAATAAAGATCGTTCAAAATCCTTAATCGCATTTTGCTTCGAATGATTCAGTATTCAAGAATCCAGAATTTTTATTCGGGGGGTGGGGGTATTTATTTTTTTTGGGGGGAGGGGAGTAAAAAAAGCTTGAAAACGCATCAAATTTTTTCATTTGCATTTTATTACGTTTTTTACGAGTTGGGCAAAAAATTTTAGTGGAGGGGGGTTCAAACCCTGAAAAGAACAGGATCCCCTTTTCAAGCAGTAGGACAATTTCGTTCTCAGACCAAATAAATGAGACTTCGAAATAAATCATAAAATTTAATACAAAAGTTGTCAACTGGGGAGTAGATCCCTGGAAATGGACATGGAAAACTTATCCATCATAACATTAGGATTGAGAATACAACTTTGGTGACAGAATGCTGCTTCCGTACAAATTAAAAGGAGGAGATTCAATAGATAATCCATCGTAGTATTTCTCCTTTGATGCAAACATAGGTATGTGCTGAACTTTGCCCACAGACCATGCCTGCAAATAAAAAATATCATAAGTGTATTTTTTACAGAATATTTTAGTTAATATTTAAATTAAATTAATTAAATTCAAATTTTTAAATAAAAAACTAAAAATTTGAAATACTAAACTTTCAATAAATTTAAATAAAAAACTAAAAAATAATTAATCAAATTAAAAAATTATTAAAGTGAATTAATTGAAACGAAAAACACTTTCGTTTTATAATTATACACTACATTATGCACACAGACAATATATAAATTGGTCAAACAATGAATAGTGGGCTTGTAATATGATTTCTTGCTATAGATCCCTAATGACACACAAAACTGACGATGTGCTGTTTCAAAAGGAGCTATGTGAAACTTTTTTGGAAAGGTCAGGTGTAAGCACTCCTTAAAAGAAGACAATTCCCTAGAATTAACAAATCGTTTTTCTTCCGTTTTATTTGATACTCAAATAAAATAGGAGTTCCCTTTTTTTTTAAATACAATATATCCCATTCTTTTATTTACAAAAATAGGTGGATATTGAAACTTTTGATATACAATTTTTATTGTCGTATCTTGGATACCACAGAAAAAATTATCTTAATTTAGAAAACAAAAAATTTAAAAAATGTGAAAAATCTTTTTATATTTGCACAATTTTTATAAATGTATGAAGCGTAACAAATCGGCTTTGAACTACGGCTGCCAAGACGAACTCTTCGTCCACTGGATTTTCTGTTTGTCCATATTGCTGCAGGACTTATGTTCTAGAACATAATATTTTAACATTATTATTTATTGTTACATTTAAAACTACATTTACGTTTAAAATTATTATTTATGTCTTCCTTTTTCTTTTGCTAAGTTAGTCTTATTTCTCACCAGCTTAAACAAGGACAATTCTCCAGACCGATTCAATCCGTTTCCTCCTATCTTATCTGGTGCCTAAAATAATTAAAGGTTCCTCGTTTTTCCTAAATGTGATATTTCCCCATCTTTTGTTTGCAGGAAGAATTGGAAATAGACTTTTTTTTATGTCGTACTTTGAACGTCAAAGAAAAACAAAATCTTCCGTTTACAACCAACAGGTAATAAAATGAAAACAAAAATATATTTAATTATACATATTTTTGTTTATGTTTAATTATATAACGGAAGATTCGTTTAATATATATAAAAAAGGGAAATTTATTTTTTCGTTTTGTCTCATTCCAGTAGAATTTTTGATCTGTAGCATATCACCTTTAATTTTTTTTTATATTTAAAGTTGAATTTACACCTCACTCCCTGAATCAAAGAAGATTCTCTAGATTGATTTAGACCCTTAACTTCCATCTTATTTGTTTCTCAAAATAATTTCCATAGAATTCCCAATTTTTTTCCTAAATACGACATTTCCTCTTGGTTCGTTCAGAGGAGCTTCAATTTCCTTTAATTCTTTAAAGAAGATACAGGAATAATGGGGGAGTGAAGTATTGTTTCATGAATTCCGATGAGATTACCAGAAAGGGTATTTTTTTAAAAATCTACAAAGGAGAGGGGAAATAGACCCTCCCAGCCACCACCACCCCATTAGAGCTTCCCCTCTCATTTACATTGAAACAAAAGCTTTTTAATAACAGAAAACAAAAACAACTGAAAAATAATGTTCCGGTTTTCCGCATTCCTACAAAATTTATGTAATTTAATATATCGGCTTAGAATTAAAGCAGTCGAGATGGACTCTGGTTTTTTCCTGTACCACAACTATAAAACTTAAAAAAAACAAAAATTAAACTATCGTCACCGTAAATGACTTTCATGGAGAACGTTTGTTTCTCGTTTTTATTTTCTATTTTACTTTTCACTTTTTCTGGAAGTAAAAAAAAAATTAAAATGCTCTAGTCTATCGTTAGGTATATACTGGCGTTTCTATATTATTTTCAATGTTTTTAAGGCTAAAGAGTAAAAGCAGTGGAGCATACTTATGAAATGAGGGGGGAGGGTAATTTTTTTCTTTCCAATAAAAATATCAAGAAAGGGTATTCTTCATCTGAATACTATAGCCCCCCCCCCTAATTGGTGCACCGAGTGAGAGCCGCTTAAACAAAAAGTAGAAGTCTGTTTATACTTTTTATGGCACTTGGTATTAACCAAGTGACATATAGCAATCGCAAATTCCGTCGGTCTGTCTGTTTGTCGGTCCCGGTTTTGCTACTTTATGCACTTCCAGGTAAGCTAGGACGATGAAATTTGGCAGATGTATCAGAGACTTGACCAGATTAAATTAGAAATAGTCATTTTCCCGATTTGGCCATCTGGGGAGAGTGGGGGGCCGGTTAATTCGGAAAATAGAAAAAAATGAAGTATTTTTAACTTACGAACGGTTGATCAGATCATAATGAAATTTGATGTTTGGAAGAATATCGTATCTCAGAGCTCTTATTTTAAATCCCGACTGGATCTGGTGACCTTGGGAAAGGGGTTGGGAGGGGGAAACCTAAAATCTTGGAAAACACTTAGAGTGGAGGGATCGGGATGAAATTTGGTGGGAAAAATAAGCACAAGTCCTAGATACATGATTAAAATAACCGGAACAGGTCCGCTCTCTTTGGGGTAGTTGGGGGGGGGGTTGGTTAATTCTGAAAAACTATAAAAAATGAGGTGTTTTTAACTTACAAACGGGTGATGGGATCTCAATGAAATTTGATATTTAGAAGGATATCGTGTCCCAAAGCTCTTCAAATTCCGACCGGATCTGGTGATATTGGGGGGAGTTTGGGGGGGGGGAGCCTAAAATCATGGAAAACGCTTAGAGTGGAGGGATCGGGATGAAAATTGGTGGTAAAAATAGGCAGAAGTCTTAGATACGTGATTGACATAATTGGAACGGATCCGCTCTATTTGGGGGAATTGGGGGGGGGGGGTAGTTCTGAAAAATTAGAAAAAATGACGTAGTTTTAACTTACGAAAGAGTAATCAGATCTTCATGAAACTTCATATTTGGAAGAACCTCGTAACTCAGATTTCTTATTTTAAATCTCAACCGGAACCAGCGTCATTGGGGAGGGGGGCAGTTGGGCGAGGGGACCAGAAATATTAGAAAATACTTGAAGCGGAGAGATCAGGATGAAGCTGGATGGTAAAAATAAAGACAACCCGCTCTCTTTGGTGGAGCTGAGGGGGGGGGGTAATTCGGAAAAATGAGGTATTTGTAACTTACGAACGGGTGATCAGATTTTAATGAAATTTGATATTTAGAAGGATCTTGTGCTTTAAAGCTCTTATTTTAAATTCCGACCAGATCCTGTAACATTGGGGGAAGTTGGAGGGGGGAAACCTGAATTCTTGGAAAACGTGAAAATTGGGGTATTTTTATCTTACGAATAGGTGATCGGATCTTAATGAACCTTGATATATAGAAGGGTCTTATGTCTCAGATACTCCATTTTCGACTCGAATCGGATCCGGGGACATATGGGGTTGGAGGAGGGAAACAGAAATCTTGGAAAACGCTTAGAGTGGAGAGATCGGGATGAAACTTGATGGGAAGAATAAGCACAAGTTCTAGATATGTGATTGACATAATTGGAACGGATCCATTCTCTTTGGAGTAGATGGTGGGAGGGGTGGTTGTTAAGAGCTTTAAAGCTCTTATTTTAAATTCCGACCAGATCCTGTAACATTGGGGGAAGTTGGAGGGAGAAACCGGAATTCTTGGAAAATGTGAAAATTGGGGTATTTTTATCTTACGAATAGGTGATCGGATCTTAATGAAGCTTGATATATAGAAGGGTCTTATGTCTCAGATGCTCCATTTTTGACTCGAATCGGATCCGGGGACATATGAAGTTGGAGGAGGGAAACAGAAATCTTGGAAAACGCTTAGAGTGGAGAGATCGGGATGAAACTTGATGGGAAGAATAAGCACAAGTTCTAGATACGTGATTGACATCATTGGAACAGATCCATTCTCTTTGGAGGAGCTGGGGGGGTTAATTTGGAAAGATTAGAAAAATTGAGGTATTTTTAACTTAAGAACGGGTGACCGGATCTTAATGAAATTTGATATTTAGTAGGAATTCATGTCTCAGAGCTCTTATTTCAAATCCCGACCAGATCTGTTGACATTGGGGGGAGTTGGAGGGGGAAATCGGAAATCTTGGAAAACGCTTAGAGTGGAGGAATCGGGATGAAGCTTGGTGGATAGAATAAGCAAATGTCGTAGATACTTGATTGACGTAACCGTACTGGATTCACTCTCTTTGGGGGAGTTTGGGGAGGGGTTCAGTGCTTTGGCGAGTTTGGTGCTTCTGGACGTGCTAGGACGATGAAAATTGGTAGGCGTGTCAGGGAGCTGCACAGATTGACTTGATAAAGTCGTTTTTCCAGATCCGACCATCTGGGGGGGTCTAAAGGGAGAGGAAAAATTAGAAAAAAATGAGGTATTTATAACTTACGAGTGGGTGATCGGATCTTAATGAATTTTGATATTTAGAAGGACAATGTGACTCAGAGCTCTTATTTTAAATCCCGACCGGCATTAAGCTTCTGATTTTCATTTTAAGTCAATCTATTGATTGATAGAATTTTGTTAGAGCTCATACCATATGAGCTCTTGGCTCTTAGCTCTTCTGGCCTCGTCACAAGTGCCATGTGAGCTCTTAGCTCTTGTTTCAAAGGAAAATACTTGAGTGTCATCTATACTTAAACTCATAACAAGCATCTAGATCAGGTGTTAACGTGGTTAAAGGTGTTAATGGTTACTAAGGATCGAAAGGTGGAACTAAGGGACTAAGATAGAACTATGGACCTAAGGGTTAGAAAAAAGAATGAAGAACGAAGACTGAAGTTTAATATTTATGAAAACTAAACCTAATATTTTTTTTTTCTGTGGGAGGGGGAGGAGGGTGTGTACTTGAATAAACTCTATTCAATACACTCAAGTTACATACTAAGGTTACACTGAGGTGGCAATCGGTTGAACTGGAGACGAAACGGGGTTTCGCACATCACACTCAGATCATGACATGTAACATGTAATGTTAACATGACACGTAATGGAAACACACACACTGCCCTGGAAATTTGAAGACTGAGAGACATCCTCTCTCTGAGCATAAATCATGGCGTCGGTGTTTGGGATAGGCATGGCGGTTTTTTTGGTCGACTTTATGCAAAAGAGAAGCCATTATCAATACAGAAGCATATTGTCTAACCCTCAGAAAGCTCCGCAGAGCGATAAAAAAAAAAAAAAAAAAAAAAAAAAAAAAAAAAAAAAAAAAAAAAAAAAAAAAAAAAAAAACTTGGCATAGCGACAAAGGAACTTGTCCTTCTTCATGACAATGCTAGACCTCACACTGCTTTTTAGACCCTTAATTTTTTGGACAGTTTTGGCTGGGAAGTTCTAGATCACCCACAATACAGTCCTAAACTTGCACCCGAGCGATCACCATCCGTTTCTCCACTCCAAGCAACACCTTAGAGGCAAACGTTACAATGATGATGATGACGCAAAAATGGAAGTAAATTCCTGGTTAGCAGAACAGGCGGCAAGTGTTTACACAGAGGTTACTTTAAAATTAGTTTAGAGATGAGACAAGTGTTGACAACTTTGACATTACTTGACAACTATGCTATTAAATAGAGTAAAGTATGTACCTTTTGAAAATAGATTTATATTTTTTAAACAGTCATTTGTTGTGCACTTATGATCAAACGAACCTTAATTAAAAAGCACGCCTGGTATATATATATATATATATATATATATATATATATATATATATATATATATATATATATATATATATATATATATATATATAACATTCTAATTTAATTCTTCAATTCTTATTTTTGTAAAAGAAAGAGTGTGAGGCAATAAATAGGAATCTCATTAGTAAGATTTATATAAAATTTATTTTAGTTAGTTAAATTTTATTAGTTATTTTAGTTAGAACACATAAAAATTTTCCATACATAAGATCTGTCAGGATTCAGTCAAACATAAATCAGAAAATTTTGGTCAAGTCCTTATTTTGAAAGTCAGACACAATTCACAGTCCAGGCGTAGACATTCAAACCAGGACATGTTACTCAACGTTACAATGAAAACACGGAATAAGGCCAGTTTTAGGCAACTATTTTTCTATTTTTTTCAGTGCGCAGGTGTGCTCATAAATCACTAAAAGCTTTATTATTTTTAACATTCCAATGTCTTCATCCAATAAACCTAGGCTAATTTTATGATAAAATGTTCTGCTCAGGCACGTACGCAGGAATTTATTTTGGGGCGGGGCCAAAACCTTCGAAACAGCAGATATAAAGTAGCACTTTTTTTATAGTAACTAAATAAATGCAAAAAGCACGTATATCAGAAAATACAGATTAACTTTAATCAGTAGTATTGTAGCGGATGGGGGAAGGAGACTGAGGCCTCAAAAGTACGTTTTAGACTCAGGTTATGTTCATAGCGATTTAGAACCAGTGATTAATCTATTATATCCCACTGAAAGGGAAATTTTAGGGTTAATAGTGCAATATGGGTGCTGTGGGGGTAGTTCTTCTATTGCAAAAACATCGATTTTAATGAAAAATGATAGTTTCCAAAATTGATCCATTAAAAGCTGTACTTTATCCTGAAAACCCCATGATATCAAGGATAATTCTATTTTGCTGTAGAAAGCAAACTCTTTTTACAAAACAAAATAACAGTACAATCGCTAGTTACTTCAAAGAGGGTAAAAAGTTAGACAGAAAATGGGTTAATAAATGGGCAGTGACTTGATCAGATAATTGCATGCTGTAAAATCCCAAAAAAAAAGCTTCATACATGTATCTATATTTTTAAAAAATGTCCTACTTTTGCCAGAAATCCCAAGAAACCATGGGGAAATAAACATTTCGAAAAATTTCGGGGGGGCGGGCGGGCCCGAAGGCCCCCACCCCTGCGTACGTGCCAGGTTCTGCTAAACATCATCTAATTCCATTCCGAAAATAGTAACAAAAAGGAAAAACCCATATTGAATTCCAAGTAAACTTGCAAATTCTAAAGGTTAGCAAAAGCGCGTTTCTTCTAAAGACGTCAAAATCTACTTGAAAACCCTAATTTCTGAAATACATATAAGCCTCAATTTATAATATACTGTAATATAATATAAGCCATAAGTTATTTTATTAGATAAGCCTTTATTTAACTATTAATTTAGATTAATTTATTTAATTATTTTAATAAAAAAAATAAATAAATAAAAACAAATAAATAAGAGAAAAAAAAATAACTAAAATCTATTTAGTTATGCCTTAATCAAACAGTTCGTGGTAACGAACTGTAGCAAAGAGCGACCCGGCTCAATAGTAACCAAAACTCTAAAAAATTGAATTTTGATACCAATAGGTAAATCAAAAGAATCGCATTTTAATGCTGATTTTAAATATATAGTTTTCATCAAGTTTAATCTTACCCATCAAAAGTTACGAGCCTGAGAAAATTTGCCTTATTTTAGAAAATAGGGAGGAAACACCCCCTAAAAGTCATAGAATCTTAACGAAAATCACACCATCAGATTCAGCGTATCAGAGAACCTTGTTGTAGAAGTTTTAAGCTCCTATCTACAAAAATGTGGAATTTTGTATTTTTTGCCAAAGGCAGATCACGGATGCGTGTTTATTTATTTTTTTTTCTCCAGGGGTGATCGTATCAACCCAGTGGTCCTAGAATGATGCGAGAGGGCTCGTTCTAACGGAAATGAAAAGTTCTAGTGCCCTTTTAAGTGACGAAAAAATTGGAGGGCACCTAGGCCCCCTCCCGCGCTAATTATTTTTCCCAAAGTCGACGGATCAGAATTCTGAGACAGCCATTTTATTCAGCGTAGTCGAAAAACCTTATAACTATGTCTTTGGGGACCACTTAATCCCCCACAGTCCCCGTGGGAGGAGCTACAAGTTACAAACTTTGACCAGTGCTTACATATAGTAATGGTTATTGGGAAGTGTACAGACGTTTTCAGGGCAATTTTTTGGTTGGGGGGAGGGGTTGAGAAGAGGGGGATATGTTGGGAGAACTTTCCATCGAGGAATTTGTCATGGGGGAAGAAAATTTCCATGAAGGGAGCGCAGGATTTTCTAGCATTATTAAAAAAAAACAATGAAAAAATAAATATGAAAAAGTTTTTTCAACTGGAAGTAAGGAGCAGCATTAAAACTTAAAACGAACAGAAATTATTACGTATATGAGGGGCTCACCTCCTCCTAATACTCCGCTCTTTACGCTAAAGTGTTTTTAGTAATTTCAACTATTTATTCAACGGCTTTGGTGATTCAGGGGTCATTCTTAATGAATTGGGACAAAATTTAAGCTTTAATGTAAAGAGCGAGGTACTGACGAGAGGGTGAACCCCCTCATATATGTAATAAAAACATAAGAATACAAAAGTTAGTTACGTGAGCTAATTTATAAGTTACGTATATCTTTTACTAATAAAAATATTCATAAAAAATAAAAAGTTCTTGTTGCCTTTTTAAGTAACCAAAAAATCGGAGGGCAACTAGGCTTCCTCCCCCACTCCTTTTTTTCTCAAAATCATTCGATCAAAACTATGAGAAAGCCATTTAGCAAAAAAAAAAGAAGAAATATGCTAATTTCGTTTTAATTATTCCTCTGCGGAGAGCCAAAATCAAAACATGCATTGATTCAAAAACGGTCAGAAATTAAATAAAAAAAATAAGTTTTTTTTAACTGAAAGTACGAAAGTAACTGAAAGTTTACGCTAAAGTTTTTTACTGTTTTAAAAAGTAGAGCTGAGAGAAAGAGTCAAACTTTAGCGTAAAGAGTCAAAACATGCATTGATTCAAAAACGGTCAAAAATTAAATAAAAAAAATGAGTTTTTTTTAACCGAAAGTACGAAAGTAACTGAAAGTTTACGCTAAAGTTTTTTACTGTTTTAAAAAGTAGAGTTGAGAGATAGAGTCAAACTTTAGCGTAAAGAGCGGGACGTTGATGAGGAAGCAGTCCCTTTCATATACGAAGTAATTTCTGTTCGTTTTAAGTTTTAATGTCGCTCCTTACTTTCAGTTAAAAAAACTTGTTTTTTTATTTAATTTATAATATAAGCCTTAATTTCTGAAATACAATATATCTCTGCAATTTGTTACTACCATTATTTATTTTTAATTTTTTGTCAGTCGATAGAACTCACTTATTATGAGGAGGTGAGCAGTAAATCTAGGCTTTAGAGATAAAATGATTGAGTGCAACTTAACGAAAAAACGTTTAGATGTATCTTAACACATCTTAATGCATCTTAGTATGAACAAAAAATAAGACACAGATTAAGTGGGTGCAAGTAAAGGTTTCGTTAAATCCGTCAGAGATTCTAAACAGATTTCGTTTGCGTTTAAAAAGGGAAAAATAAAACGGACTTACGACACTTAAAAGGCTTCCATTCTCGAAACTAGGCTGAAATGATACGGCTACCGGGTAGCAGTCATCACTTCCACATATCAAACCCCTAAAAAGATGAGAAAAAAGAACTATTGCAATGCTGCTTCAAAGGAATTACCAGTGGAATAAAATAGGAGAAAAACAAAAGTATGTTCAAGGATGAAATTTTCCCTGAAAGACAGAGCACCTCCAAGCATTTAATCATTATTTTTATTCCATTAACGAAACTTCTGTCTCACCTTCAACATCATCAAAATTTTATCACTCAATGCAGTAGCGTTTAGTTAGTTAAGAGTGATGCGTATGCCATGAATTTTTTTTTTGGCCCCCTTGTACAGAACGGTCATATAAACTTTGGAAGGGTATTATTCAGAATTAAAGGGTCTAGTGAACTTCGTAGAATCAAAGGTGACCGGGGAACTATTATCTTCTTTCTTGTGTCTTTTTCTGTACCAGACACAGGCAACCCCAAGTAAGCATGGCATCGGACCAAAAATTTCTAGACAAGCATTTCAATAAAAATAGTCGAAGCGCCAAAAAATTACCGTTTGGAGGGGGGTATGATCCATTTAGCCCAAAAAGCGAGGGTCCCAAATTATGCAAACGACCTATTATTCACTAATACACTTTAGTAGTCAGAGTGGGTATGTTGCACCTTGCTAAAACCAGGAATATGTAAGTACTTTAAATCTGTATAATTTGAACATAAATTGATCTCCCGAAACTCCGCCAGAAAACCCTTTGCTCCAATTTCTTTAGCAGAAAGGTAGGAATATTGCATGTCGTTTGAACCAAATCACAACAGATTTTTCAAGATTTGGGGGACAAAAAGGTGGCCCATGGTAACTTGGTGCGATAACAAACTCGGTGCAAAACACCCAAGGCTCTGTTTTGTTCCAAAAATGGGTGAGCGAAGTCATGGTTCCGTTCAGAAATTAGTTAAACCACAAATCGGTGTGAAAACAACGTCAGTTTTGACTTGATGTAACAGTGAGTTAAGTCACAATTCAGTGTAAAAACGGTTAAGTCCAAGAACGGTTAAGAACGCGTTAAGTTTACTAGACACCATGTCACTTCAAGGTCACTTCAAGTATTGAAAAACTTGCTTGGTAAACAAAACTTGGATAATAATGCTTCCCGACGTTTCCTTATCAACCGGAAATGATTACGTAATACCAGATACTTGGCAGACCCGATGTCTCCAATAGTACATTGGAACGTTTTTCCCCACTGTCGATTTTTTAGCAGGAAAAAAGCAGGTGGAGCCTTGTTTAAACACTATTTTATATATATAAACATGTTTTGATAAGGGTGACACATTAAAAAGATTACACTTAAAGTATTGTAAAAGGATGCTAAGTTTAAGCAAGAGATTTAATAGCTTAGTTATTAAAGGTGATTTGGGAATTTTGTCGTTAAGAAGTCGGAGGCTATCGAAAATGGTGAAATATTGGGAAAGAGGAATAAGTATGGGAAAGCAGAGGTTAGAGAGGGAAGCAATGGCAGAGTGTATATTAGACGGAAGAAGATGTTTGTGGGTGGGATAGATTAAGGCAATTGAGTATTGATGTGGAACTATCGGGTGAATGGAATAGAGGAAATGGTAGGGGTAACAGTGACATCGTTTCGGGGGGAGGCAAGGGGGTATTTGTATCCCCCCCCAATAGTTTGGAGAAAAATTATTACATAGCCCAATCCCCTTTGACTCTACGGATGGAGACCCCTCTTGAATGGATGAATGGGATTATTCTTGGGTGGAAAAATTGCTGCACGGTTTATTCGTGCAACCCAACGTGAGAGTGTTAAGTGGTGACTTTGTTTTTGCTTGTTTATATTAGCGTTTGTGAATGGTTTTCTGTGCTTTAATCGTTTTGATTAAAAGTTTAAACTGAATACTTTGATTGCATTTGTATTTTTTTAATTGTATCTCTACGTTTTTGTGGACATGGCCCAGCGGGGTTTTTCGTGTGAAATATACTATATACTATACTATACTATAGTGATTCTGAATCTTTATTATTGGAAGCGTAAAGAAGGAGAGTTGCTCCTTAAATACCCTCCCCCTCTTTCACCATCAGCTTTTTGGCAAAAAAGTGGGCATGATGCATGTTGTTAGAACTAAAATCACGGATGGGTTTTCGAACTGTATTACTGAAGGTATATAATGGCCTGTGGCCAATCTAACCCCTCCAGCCCTTCCATTACCGACTTTTTAGTCGTTAATTTTGTTTAAACGAGAATCAGGCAAATATTTGCATTCTGTGATATTGAAAAGCCAGAGTGAGTCCACTCAAACCCGCTTGGAGGCTCGAGCTTCATTTGCACTTTACTGGGGACACAAAATATTCATCAATGCTTAGACACTAGTTTATACATCTTACATGTAAGAACATATAGGAACCATCATACAGAATACAGAAAAAAATTACAACAATACAGGAACAAACAAGTTAATTTAATAATCAAGGAAATCAATAATACAGTGTATTAATCGTAAGTAACAGTGTATTTACGTTAGTATTAGAAAGTGGATGATTTGCAGGGAATGCACCACATATAAAAAGGTCTCATATTTCCTTTTGGGTGATATTTAAATTTATTTATAAATATTAGAAAGTGGATAATTTGCAAGGATTTGACGATTTGACGAGGCTTAAAAACCACGTATGAAAAAAAATATTGACTCGATTCCACCTAACCTGTTATAAATCAACTTCTTGCAGCACCAAGCCACCCCAGTTAAAAAAAAAATAACTTTAGATCCAGTTCAAAGCGGATTCGCTGACTAGGCTGTAAGTTCATTGGGGGGCAGAATTCCTCAATAACAGCCTGTAAAGCTGCTTGCGGTTTCGAAGCTAGTCACGAGGCCACGCCTTTTGGATATCTCTGCCGGAAATAAAAACGGAGAAAACACAAATAGGTGTCGTACAGTACTTTCCCAGGCTAACCTTGCCAGATGTCGTTTACGTTCATTTTATCGGCAAACCCTATTCCAAAATTCACCTGAAACACTAAAACGTAGCATGCGAAATAATTCACCCATATGCAATTTGACATATTAAAATTCTGCAAACGACACACAACGGTCGTAATACTCACAGCAAAGACCACTGAACCTTATTAAGATACAAAAAAAAATCCAAATGATCTTGAAAAGGAGTACTAAAAGTAAAACTACAAACAAAAACAAGAGATTAACAAAATGGTCGCAATATTTACATGACGGCATGACGAAACACGATAGCCGTAATTCACAGAAAAGACTACTGAACCTTATTGAGATACAAAAAAAAAATACAAATGATATTGAAAAGGAGTACTAAAAAGTAAAATTACAAACAAAAAGGAGAGATTAACAAAATGGTCGCAATATTTACATGACGGCATGACGACACACGATAGCCGTAATTCACAGAAAAGACCACTGAACCTTATTAAGATACAAAAAATACAAATGATATTGAAAAGGAGTTCTAAGGAGTAAAACTAAAAACAAAAACAAGAGATTAACAAAATGGTCGCAATATTTACATGACGGCATGACTACACACGATAGCCGTAATTCACAGAAAAGACCACTGAACCTTATTAAGATACAAAAAAAAAAACAAATGATATTGAAAAGGAGTACTAAAAAGTAAAATTACAAACAAAAAGGAGAGAATAACAAAATGGTCGCAATATTTACATGACGGCATGATGACACAAGATAGCCGTAATTCACAGAAAAGACTACTGAACCTTATTAAGATACAAAAAAAATACAAATGATATTGAAAAGGAGTACTAAAAAGTAAAACTACAAACAAAAACAAGATATTAACAAAACGGCCGTAATATTTACATGACGGCATGACGACACACGATAGCCGTAATTCACAGAAAATACCACTGAGCCTTATTAAGATACAAAAAAAAATACAAATGATATTGAAAAGGAGTACTAAAAAGTAAAATTACAAACAAAAGGAGAGACTCACAAAACGGCCGTAATGTTTACATGACGGTATAACGACACACGGCATGACGACACACGATAGCCGTAATTCACAGAAAAGACTACTGAACCTTATTAAGATAAAAAAAAATACAAATGATATTGAAAAGGAGTACTAAAAAGTAAAATTACAAACAAAAAGGAGAGACTCACAAAACGGCCGTAATGTTTACATGACGGCATGACGACACACGATAGCCGTAATTCACAGAAAAGACCACTGAACCTTATTAAGATACAAAAAAAAATACAAATGATATTGAAAAGGAGCACTAAAAAGTAAAACTACAAACAAAAATAAGAGATTAACAAAATGGCCGTAATATTTACATGACGGCATGACGACACACGATAGCCTTAATACACAGAAAAGACCACTGAACCTTATTAAGATACAAAAAAATACAAATGATATTGAAAAAGAGTACTAAAAAGTAAAACTACAAAAAAAAAAAAAAGATTGACACAATGGCCGTAATATTTACATGACGGCATGACGACACACGATAGCCGTAATCCACAGAAAAGACCACTGAACCTTATTAAGATACAAAAAAATACAAATAATATTGAAAAGGAGTTCTAAAAAGTAAAACTAAAAACAACAACAAGAGATTAACACGATGGATGTAATATTTACATGACGGCATGACGACACACGATAGCCGTAATTCACAGAAAATACCACTGAACCTTATTAAGATACAAAAAAAAATACAAATGATATTGAAAAGGAGTACTAAAAAGTAAAACTACAAACAAAAACAAGAGATTTAACACAATGGCCGTAATATTTACATAACGGCATGACGACACACGATAGCCGTAATCCACAGAAAATACCACTGAACCTTATTAAGATACAAAAAAATACAAGTGATATTGAAAAGGAGTTCTAAACAGTAAAACTACAAACAAAAACAAGATGTTAACAAAACGGCCGTAATATTTACATGACGGCATGACGACACACGATAGCCGTAATTCACAGAAAATACCACTGAACCTTATTAAGATACAAAAAAAATACAAATGATATTGAAAAGGAGTACTAAAAAGTAAAATTACAAATAAAAACAAGAGACTTAACACAATGGCCGTAATATTTACATAACGGCATGACGACACACGATAGCCGTAATTCACAGAAAATACCACTGAACATTATTAAGATACAAAAAAAAAATACAAATGATATTGAAAAGGAGTACTAAAAAGTAAAACTACAAACAAAAACAAGATATTAACAAAACGGCCGTAATATTTACATGACGGCATGACGACACACGATAACCGTAATTCACAGAAAATACCACTGAGCCTTATTAAGATACAAAAAAAAAAATACAAATGATATTGAAAAGGAGTACTAAAAAGTAAAACTACAAACAAAAACAAGAGATTTAACACAATAGCCGTAATATTTACATGACGGCATGACGACACACGATAGCCGTAATTCACAGAAAAGACCACTGAACCTTATTAAGATACAAAAAAATACAAATGATATTGAAAAGGAGTACTAAAAACTAAACCTACAAAAAAAAAACAAGAGATTTAACACAATAGCCGTAATATTTACATGACGGCATGACGACACACGATAGCCGTAATTCACAGAAAATACCACTGAACCTTATTAAGATACAAAAAAATACAAATGATATTGAAAAGGAGTACTAAAAAGTAAAACTACAAACAAAAACAAGAGATTTAACACAATAGCCGTAATATTTACATGACGGCATGACGACACACGATAGCCGTAATTCACAGAAAAGACCACTGAACCTTATTAAGATACAAAAAAAAAATACAAATGATATTGAAAAGGAGTTCTAAAAAGTAAAACAAAAACAACAACAAGAGATTAACAAGATGGATGTAATATTTACATGACGGCATGACGACACACAATAGCCGTAATCCACAGAAAATACCACTGAACCTTATTAAGATACAAAAAAATACAAGTGATATTGAAAAGGAGTTCTAAACAGTAAAACTACAAACAAAAACAAGATGTTAACAAAACGGCCGTAATATTTACATGACGGCATGACGACACACGATAGCCGTAATTCACAGAAAATACCACTGAACCTTATTAAGATACAAAAAAAAATACAAATGATATTGAAAAGGAGTACTAAAAAGTAAAACTACAAACAAAAAAAAAGAGATTTAACACAATGGCCGTAATATTTACATAACGGCATGACGACACACGATAGCCGTAATTCACAGAAAATACCACTGAACATTATTAAGATACAAAAAAAAAATACAAATGATATTGAAAAGGAGTACTAGAAAGTAAAACTACAAACAAAAACAAGATATTAACAAAACGGCCGTAATATTTACATGACGGCATGACGACACACGATAGCCGTAATTCACAGAAAATACCACTGAGCCTTATTAAGATACAAAAAAAAAAATACAAATGATATTGAAAAGGAGTACTAAAAAGTAAAACTACAAACAAAAACAAGAGATTTAACACAATAGCCGTAATATTTACATGACGGCATGACGACACACGATAGCCGTAATTCACAGAAAAGACCACTGAACCTTATTAAGATACAAAAAAAAAAATACAAATGATATTGAGAAGGAGTTCTAAAAAGTAAAACCAAAAACAACAACAAGAGATTAACAAGATGGATGTAATATTTACATGACGGCATGACGACACACAATAGCCGTAATTCACAGAAAATACCACTGAACCTTATTAAGATACAAAAAAAAATACAAATGATATTGAAAAGGAGTACTAAAAAGTAAAACTACAAACAAAAACAAGAGATTTAACACAATGGCCGTAATATTTACATGACGGCATGACGACACACGATAGCCGTAATTCACAGAAAATACCACTGAACATTATTAAGATACAAAAAAAAAAATACAAATGATACTGAAAAGGAGTACTAAAAAGTAAAACTAAAAACAACAACAAGAGATTAACAAGATGGATGTAATATTTACATGACGGCATGACGACACACGATAGCCGTAATTCACAGAAAATACCACTGAACCTTATTAAGATACAAAAAAAAAATACAAATGATATTGAAAAGGAGTACTAAAAAGTAAAACTGTAAACAAAACAGAAGAGAATAACACGACGGCCGTAATACTCACACGACGGCATGATGACATACGACGGCCGCAATATTCACAAAAAAGACAACTAAGCCATATTACGATACAACAAAGTTCCAAATGATCGTGAATTACTGAAAAGTAATACTGTAAATACAAACAAAACACTAACACGAAGGTCATACGGCCGAAATATTCACAAGAAGGCACAACGGCGAAAGACAACCGTAATATTCACCAAAACAGACCAATGAAACTCATTAATATCCAAAAAATTCAAACGATTTTTAGAAAGGAATTCAAAAAAGTAAAACTATAAACAAAAAACACGAGACTTACAGTGGCTCCAGAAGAAGGACTGGCTTAGTTTTGACTTTATAAATGGCTACACATTTCGTTTCTTTGAAAAGAACGGCCAAACGGTCACCGTTGCGACTCCACACAATCGACTGAACTAGGCCGCCAACTCTGAAAAAAAAAATAGCAACAAGGGATGAAATCCAATGAAAACCGAAACCGTTTTACAACGGAGTATAACTTATTTGCTAACAGGAAAAAACTAGCGTAAGCAAGTGATAACGGGTTCAAATAAAAATAACTTATCCCAGATAATGCGCTCCCTGGCACTTTCAAGAAGTGGAAGACAAAAAGGGAACTATGTATTGTATGTGGGACCATTTTGAGGGTGACCGTTCTTAAGATGTTTCACAATTAGCAGTAAATATATCATGGCAAAAGTTCAGTTCATTCTGAGCACATCTGGTATAAACAAGTTTGATTTGCTAAGTTTTTTCCATTTCCACGCGATTTTATTTCAGTATTTCTCGAGAAAATGTACGATTAGGCCATTACTATAATATAATGGCCTAAAAATGAACTCCCCTTAAAACCTTGTGTATAATGATTATATATAAAGTTTCTCTTGGGAGGCCCTTTCAAATATCACTCTAAGAACAATTTTCTTTTAGATTCCCATTTTGATTCAAAACAAAATGTTTTTTTTTCAATTTACTTGTTAAAATGTCTCCACTATTCCATTTCCGTGAGTGTTTATTTCGTTTTTTTTCGAGAAAATTTGTAATGAAAAATCCAGCTGAATATATTCAACCCAATCTTGTATATTTGGTTTAATATTTATCTGACTGCATTGTCATTGGCGCACAGCCCCGATTCCTGAATATAATCGAACTAATCACGTATTTGTTTTAATAGTTATGTGACTGCATTGTCATAGGCACACAGTCCCAATCCCAAAAAGGAGAGGGGAGAACACAGAAAGTCCATTTTTAGGCCACTATATATAAGTTTTTTTCTGGGAGGCCATTCCACATATCATTCCAAGATCAATTTTCTTTTAGTTACCAATCACAATTCAGATAAACTTTTGCATTTCTTTTTTTCTATAAAATGTCTCCACTATTCCATTTATTAAATCACAAGTGAGTGAAAAGTTCTTGGTGAGCACACCAACTCTTTAAATCACTGATTGACAGAAACAAACGGCCCAAAGAATGGCCAGATATGCAAGACTTTTCGCATTTTCTAATTTATTTTAAAAACAAAAACCTGAGACTATTGCTGGCAGCTTTAAACCGTGTTCACGGATGTTTTAGGATTCTTCTACAATTTCTTAAAACTAATTTTTAATGTATTTATTTTTTTAGTGTCTTCAAATTTGTCCCCCCCCCCCATCTTGTTTAGAAATAGATCCCTGCCTACTTGTTCCAAAACAAAGCCATGGCAAGAAAAGATTTTGCTAAACGTCATTCTCCTCGGAACTATTTCTCCAAGTTATCCAACTGAAAGGGGGAAATTGTCACCTTTTGTTAAATTTTATAATTACCATATTAAGCCTTGGTACCTTGGTACTTGGAGGACATGAAGTGAAGCCCGCCTCTGATTCCCTTAATCATGCCACTATGTTGGTACAGGCTCCAAAAAGGGGGGTTAATCCTGGAATCATTAGACAACTAAGAAATATGTATTTAATTTTAAAATTCATTTAAAACTTCAGGCGAATGCCATCAGTAAAGGTGTAGATTAACACTTCCCAAACATGTCATGCACAACTGCTTCCCTAGCTTCTCTAAAACTATGGTATCATTCTTTACCTTGTCTTTTAGGATGGACGTCATAAATAAAAGCATATCATAATCAATCTACATAGTTGCTACATAGTCTACATGGCACAAAATAACAGCGAAACGTTTAGTAATAGCAACCATTTTGAAATGTATAACTATTAATACTACTTTTAACAACCTATCCTAACAGCAAACGCTCCTCCTCCACTTTAATTTGTTCCAAGATTGACTCTTTACTTCCTCTCATGAAGTTCGCTACAAAAATATATCCAGGCTTACCAGGGGCGTAGCTCCAGAATTTTTATTGGAGGGGGGACGGACAAGAGGTGTCCACATCTAGAGAGTCAAGGGGCATGAGCTATATAATAATTTGTATATCCAAATTATTGGGGGGATGGGCAAATGCCCCTTTAGACCCCACCCTCCAACGACGCCACTGAGGCTTAAATTCCTGCATAAAGTACTTACTGAAAAAAAACTGAACGACTCTGGTATAACAGCGATCTATTAGAGAAGAAAATTTTAGGAACAACAGCCCATTTATGATGACATATTTCAACGTATGTGGGCAAAAGTACCTTGAAAAGTAAATTTTCATTTATATGATGCATATTTACTAATCAATTTTATCTGTGATAAATTTATTTTTATATATTAACTGTTTGTTTTCCCCGGATCATTTGCAATTTTACCGCAAAGAAAATATGTTTCTTACATTGTAGCTTTCCACGAAAAGTAGTACATAGGAATGTAAGGTCACAGAAAAAAAAGAGATCTCGCTTTAAACAGAGACATCAGATCCAATAATCCAATATATGATAACTTAATACAAAGAGAATCAAGTAATATCCTTTCTCATTTTAAACCAAGATTATATGAGCGTACTAATTAAAATCAGATCAAAAGACAAACTAAATTTATTCTTGCCCGATCTAATAATTACAATTATACTATAACATATTATAATAAGTATATATAAAATAATCATAATATAATTATAATAGATTAATACTTGCCCAATATAAATTTGTTACCTACTAAGAGCAAAAACAATTATGTGGAGTACAAAAATAGAAGACAGTATTAAATACTATAAGTAAGAAAATAAATCAGGCAACTTCAGGAAGGAAAAAAAAATGCAAAAGGTGGCTATAAACAGAAACAAAATTAAAGGTGCTTATATATAAAACATCAGTAAGACCATTTATTTGAGATGGCATCTCAGCAAGGTCACTAATTTACTATTACGGTACCATCGCGGCCAACAAAGCAAAAATTTACAATATCGAAAATAGGGTAGGGTAGCTCGTATAGCTAGTACAGCTATATATATAGTATAGCTAGTAGGGTAGGGTAAAATAGGCTCGTAGGGTAGGCTACAACAATGTTTCTTCCGGAAAGAAGCATGCTAAGAATAATCTTTTATATATTCTGGCTTGTTTTTTGGTTTGTTTATTTCAGTGTTTGTTCTGATTTGTTGATGTTCATTATAAATAGTTAATCTTGTTTTGCTTGTTTTGGTTTAAGCACTGAGGACGGCTTGGTGGAGGTCCTTGCCGAAACATCTGCTTTTGTATTTTCCTTCCACTGGTTGAAAATCACCCTCGTCTTATTGGTTATTTTTTAATCATATTTTTTCGATGTTTTCTCGTTTCTTGTAAAAAGTTATGACAGCAGAAAAGCAGAAAAAACCAAGTACCTAAATTCATCACCAGACTGGCCTTGTAGAGCTGCTTCCGCAGTATCAGCTATAACAAGAGGATTTGTTGCAAAGTTCCTAAAACTTCCTTCAATTTTCCCGAAGCTCAGTCCGAACAATCTTGGATTTTCACTGTCGGCAAATATCATATGCTGATTACATGGACTCCACGCTATTGATTGAACTCTACCGGCTTCTGCACAAAACTTGGCACTTTTTAGAATCGGTTCAAATTCGAATATCCTGAAAAGGATAAAAAATAGAACTATCTATTCATTTTAAAGACACGGACAGATCCACCTTAACAACTTGGGCTGACCAATCACAACTTTTTAGAATCGGTTCAAATTCGAATATCCTGAAAAGTAGAAAAAATAAAATATCGATTTATTTTTAAGACATGGACAGATCCACCTTAACGACTTGGACTGACCAATCAAAAGATTAGACAAATTTACCTTTTCTTTCTTTTTTGGGCAGGGAAGGAGATAAAAACTGGTGAATTATCCCCTCCCCTTAAGTCTAAGTTGTCAAAGGCTAAGAACTGAAACAGTAAATAGTAGTGAAACAGGAAATATAATTAAATTACTTTTTCGATCTATATTCAACAGCCGCCATCAGCAAAACACATATTAATATGAAACAAAGCATACAATAACATACGTGGCCATCAAAACAAAATCCTGGTTGAACTTCCTTGAAGTGATTTTAGTTTTAATGGTCACGTACTATATTGCAGATCATGTTTTATAATTATCTACGCTTTGCTGGCAACGGCTCTTAGATATAACGCCAAAACATTCATCCAGGAACAACCTTTCCCTCTTACAATAATTCCTCATTATTTTACCTTGCGTGTATTATGGTGGTCTTTGTCGATACTTAGACAACAGTAAAACAAGCAATCGAATAAAAAAAAAAATACCAAAAGACTGATAGTTTCAATTTCCAATCAAATGAAAGAACCTTCAAATTTTACACCACCACCCCTTCCATAAAAAAAACTTATATGCCCTCCAAGCATAAATTAAGACCCTTATCCTCGGGCTCAGGGGAGGGGGGTCCACCCCTGTATTGTTGTATAATCTTTGGACACCTGGGCCTGTTATAATCGCAATTCTTTATACAGAAATGGATTAAACAAGAGAAACGTAACAGCTATGACAAATGGAGCATTGAGCAACGAAGAAATGGCAATCCGTTTCTATCCATCCCAAGAGCCAAAATAGCAAACACTAAAAAAAAAATATCTAAAGAGCATAGAATACAGAAATGGATTAAACAAGAGAAACGCAACAGCTATGACAAATGGAACACTGAGCAACGAAGAAATGGTAACGCGTTTCTATCCATCCGAACATCCAAAATAGAAAACAATAGAATAAAAAAATATCTAAAGAGCATAGAATATAGACATGGATTAAACAAGAGCAACACAGCAGCTATGACAAATGGAACACTGAGCAACAGAGAAATGGTAACCCGTTTCTTACATCCAAAATAGTAAACAATAGAATAAAAAATATCTAAAGAGCATAGAATACAGAAATGGATTAAACAAGAGCAACGCAGCAGCTATGACAAATGGAAGACTGAGCAACGAAGAAATGGTAGTCCGTTTCTTCCATCCCAAGAACCAAAACAGTAAACATTAGAATAACAAGAGCTAAGAGCTCATATGGCACTTGTGACGAGGCCGGGCGAGCCAAGAGCTCATATGGTATGAGATCTAGCAAAATCCTAAGAATCAATAGATTGATTTAAAAGGAAAATCGGAGGCTTAATGCCGGTCGGGATTTAAAATAAGAGCTCTGAGTCACGAGGTCCTTCTAAATACCGAAATTCATTAAGATCCGATCACTCACTCGTAAGTTATAGATACCTCATTTTTCTACTTTTTCCTCTCCCTTCAGCCCCCCAGATGGTCTAACCGGGAAAAACGAATTTATCAAGTCAATTTGTGCAGCTCACAGACACGCCTACCAATTTCTGTCGTCCTAGTACGTCCAGAAGCACCAAACTAGCCAAAGCACTGAACCCCACCCCCAAACTCCCCCAAAGAGAGTGGATGCAGTACAGTTACGTCAATCACGTATCTACGACACTTGCTTATTCTTCCCACCAGGTTTCATCCCGATTTCTCTACTCTAAGCGTTTTCCAAGATTTTCGGTTTCCACCTTCAAATCCCCCCAATATCAACAGATCTGGTCGGGATTTGAAATAAGAGCTCTGAGAATTGAGTTCCTTCTAAATATCAAATTTCATTAAGATCCGGTCACCCGTTCTTAAGTTAAAAATTCCTCAATTTTTTAATTTTTCCAAATCAACACCTCCCAGCTCCTCCAATGTGAACAGGTCCGTTCCAAGTATGTCAATCACGTATCTATAACTTGTGCTTATTCTTCCCATCAAGTTTCATCCCGATCTCTCCACTCTAAGCGTTTTCCAAGATTTCTGTTTCCCCCCTCCAGCCCCCCATGTCCCCGGATCCGATTCGAATCGAAAATGGAGCATCTGAGTCATATGATCCTTTTATATATCAAGTTTCATTAAGATCCGATCGCCCATTCGTAAGATAAAGATACCTCAATTTTCATGTTTTCCAAGAATTCCAGTTTCCCCCTACAACTCCCCCCAATGCCACCGGATCTGTTCGGGATTTAAAATAAGAGCTCTAAAGCACAAGATCCTTCTAAATATCAAATTTCATTAAGATCTGATCACCCGTTCGTAAGTTACAAATACCTCATTTTTTCTAATTTTTCCGAATTACTCCCCCCAACTCCACCAAAGAGGGTGGATCCAGTCCGATTATGTCAGTCACGTATCTTGGACATGTTTTTATTCCTCCCACCAAGTTTCATCCTAATCTCTCCGCTTTAAGTGTTTTCCAAGATTTCTGGTCCCCTCCCCCAATGACACTGGATCCGGTCGGGATTTAAAATGAGAGATCTTATTTACGAGGTCCTTCTAAATATGAAATTTCATTAAGATACGATCACTCCTTCGTAAGTTAAAAATATCTCATTTTTTCTAATTACGTATCTTTGAGCTTGTTTTTGATCTCCCCACCAAGTTTCATCCTGATCTCTCCGCTTTAAGTGTTTTCCAAGATTTCCGGTTCCCCCCAACTCCCCCCACCCCTGAATGACTCTGGATCCGGTCGGTAACTAAAGTAAGAGATCTGAGCTACGAGGTTTTCCTAATATGAAATTTCATTAAGATCCGATCAATCCTTTGTAAGTTAAAAATATCTCATTCTTTCTAACTTTCCAGAATTAACCCTCCCCCCAGCTCCCCCAAACAGAGCAGATCCGTTCCTGTTATGTCAATCACGTATCTAGGACTTCTGCTTATTTTTCTACCAAGTTTCATCCCGATCCCTCCACTCTAAGCGTTTTCCATGATTTTAGGTTCCCCCCTCCAACTCCCCCCAATGTCACCGGATCTGATCGGGATTTCAAATAAGATCTTTGAGACACGATATCCTTCTAAATATCAAATTTCATTGAGATCCGATCACCTGTCCGTAAGTTAAAAATACCTCATTTTTTCTAATTTTTCCGATTTACTCCCCCCAACTCCACCAAAGAGGGTGGATCCAGTCCGATTATGTCAGTCACGTATCTTGGACATGTTTTTATTCCTCCCACCAAGTTTCATCCTAATCTCTCCGCTTTAAGTGTTTTCCAAGATTTCTGGTCCCCTCCCCCAATGACGCTGGATCCGGTCGGGATTTAAAATGAGAGATCTTATTTACGAGGTCCTTCTAAATATGAAATTTCATTAAGATACGATCACTCCTTCGTAAGTTAAAAATAACTCATTTTTTCTAATTACGTATCTTTGAGCTTGTTTTTGTTCTCCCCACCAAGTTTCATCCTGATCTCTCCGCTTTAAGTGTTTTCCAAGATTTCCGGTTCCCCCCAACTCCCCCACCCCTGAATGACTCTGGATCCGGTCGGGAACTAAAGTAAGAGATCTGAGCTACGAGGTTTTCCTAATATGAAATTTCATTAAGATCCGATCACTCCTTCGTAAGTTAAAAATACCTCATTCTTTCTAACTTTTCAGAATTAACCCTCCCCCAGCTCCCCCAAACAGAGCAGATCCGTTCCTGTTATGTCAATCACGTATCTAGGACTTCTGCTTATTTTTCTACCAAGTTTCATCCCGATCCCTCCACTCTAAGCGTTTTCCATGATTTTAGGTTCCCCCCTCCAACTCCCCCCAATGTCACCGGATCTGATCGGGATTTAAAATAAGAGCTCTGAGACACGATATCCTTCCAAGTATCAAATTTCATTAAGATCCCTCACCCGTTCTTAAGTTAAAAATACTTCATTTTTTTTCTATTTTTTCCTAATTAACCGGCAGCAGAGCAACGCAACAGCTATGACAAATGGAACACTGAGCAACGAAGAAATGGTAACGCGTTTCTATCCATCCCAACATCCAAAATAGTAAACAATAGAATAAAAAATATCTAAAGAGCATAGAATACAGAAATGGATTAAACAAGAGCAAAGCAGCAGCTATGACAAATGGAACACTGAGCAACGAAGAAATGTAACCCGTTTCTTCCATCCAAAATGGTAAACAATAGAATAAAAAACTATCTAAAGAGCATAGAATATAGACATGGATTAAACAAGAGCAAAGCAGCAGCTATGACAAATGGAACACTGAGCAACGAAGAAATGGTAACCAGTTTCTATCCATCCCAAGAGCCAAAACAGAAAACATTAGAATAAAAAAAATCTAAAGAACATAGAATAAAAAAATCCCAAATGACACGGAAACACAGAAATAAATTACCTAAATGGTAACAAAGGAGACGTGGAAACCAGTTTCTGTCCATCCCAAGACCAGTGAAGCTGAGTAATACCCCCACTTCCAGCGGCTGGGACCGAAAATTCTTTCTCCGATTGAGTATCCCAAACTGCCAACGTTGAATCTGTGCAAGTTCCAAATGCAAGTTGATCAGTCTAAAGGAGAAAGTTACATGTACGAAATTGAAATAGAAGCACCTAATTTAATATATTTCAATTTAAAGGAAAATTTTTACACCAATGTTTTACTGAAATTATGTTATGTTTACCAAATCTACGTCCACAAACTACCAAAATTACCAAAATAAATAAATACCAACAAATTAACCGTTAGGTATTACCAAAAATTATGTTTTGTTTTGCAATCCAGCTCGCGTCATTTATGTTTTACTGAAATTATGATATGTTTACGACAAATTACGTCCATAAATTACCAAAAAAAAACAATTAACAAAACTTACCGGCCATGTTTTACCAAAAATTATGTTTTTGGCAATGCAGCTAGGGGTCAAGCGAAAAACAGGCTTCCCCAAATAGGGTGGAATGAGGATGTAAGAAAGGATGTAAAAGACATTGCGATTTAATCAACGGAAGAAAAGAGTGAAGACCTAAATGGTTCGACTTCATATTTGGCCTCCATTATTCATACTTGCTTGAACTCTACCCTTTTTTCATTATAGCCTTATATATTATAGGTGATCATTATAGGTGAGATTTCAAATATTTTTTCCATGTTGTATTTATACTTTTCCATTCTAAATTTCTTTATTTCCTTTTGCTAAAAGCAAAATTTTCTATTTTGGGCTAAAATTTCATATTTCTAAAATTCCAAATTTTAGACCTTTAAGACGTTTTATTCCTTGTTGTATTTTTACATTTTCCCCATCTTTAATAGATTTGTTCCTTTTGCATGTCTAGTTTAGGACCGTCTATCCCCCCCCCCACCCTTGCATACTTCCCTTGCCATCGTTATGTGTGACATGTTTTAAACATCAGAATCGATTGTTCAATTTTAGTTGGGAAAACGAAAAATTTTGATATACTAATGATACAGAGTCGCTAATCATAGCACCAAAAACTATCCAAGACCCAAGTTTCTCAAACTTCCAATGCAAGATCTCCAAAAAAAAGGCACACTAACGTCACTCACTGCAATTTGATCGCATCGCAATTTTGTTTTCCAGAAATCTCTGAGACACTTGTTTTTCATCGTTTCCTCTTTCTTCTTGTTCACGCCAAAAGGCCAGACTCGTCAATTGAATCTTTGATATGAGGACTGACTTATATATAAATAACTTTTATATTGACTAATTTATATGCGTAGAAAATTGACGGCTTACCTTTGGATTCCAAGATAGACTAACAATTGGGCCGGTGGATGCCGGATGGTTGATGACAGTGAGAAAACTTGATGACGGCTTCGCGGCAACAGTATTTGGATCCAGACGCCACAACAGAACACAGCCCTGACAGCCAATAGCAACGTCGCAACTCGAATTATACCTTAAAAAAGCATGGTTTGTTACTAAAGCCGTAGGCTTATTCGTGGGGGAAGGGGCTACCCAGTTTGACCCCCCCCCCCTTGTAATTTTTGTCTGACTCGTAAAAAATTACCAATCTTTTATATTCCCCCCCAGCAAAAATAAGCATCTCCAAAAGAAAGTCTTGGATACGGCCCTACATATGGAGTTAACCCGGTCGAGTACTTCTCACGGCTTAGCTTCTTATTTTAGGGTTATTACTGAGGCTTTAGTGACGCAAAAAAATTCAATAACTATTAAAAAGACATTTAAACCACGTAAAAATACAGACATAGGCACATAAAGGCAGAACTAGAAAGGCAGTGGGTTGACGTTTGTCAGAGGATATCTCAAGGGGATTTTTAAAGCCCCAACAATGGTAATGATAAAGAGGTCCAAGTTTACTGGTTGAAAATACACCATTGACGAAGAAGGACAATACATTGATGGCAAGAAGAATTTAAAACCCAGACTTTTGTCTTCAACTCTGCGACAAACAACCAACAATGCCAAAATTTGAATTGCGGCAAGCACGGCCAATACTTTACAAAAGAAAAGGAACCACATAATAAGAGCATTCTTTACACGAGCAACTACTCTTAATAGCTATCAAAAACCTAAAATTTCCTAGTTACTTCCATGCTGTGAAATTTAAGCCTTTTCGACCAATAAGAACGAAGCTTAAGCACCCTGACTGTGAACTAGACTTTCAAACGATCATTTCAGTAGGACCAGTGTCATGGTATTTTACATCGGAACATTGATTAGTGCTAGTAACAATTTTCTCGTGAAAATAGCTAGATATGATGTGATAAAGTTCTAGACTCAAAATAACTCTTACTAACATTTATCGAACTTCCCCTTGTTTCAGATTCATTAAAGCCGATAAAAGAAAACAGATGTCATTACTGTATGGTAGGGTCTAAGTACGAACACAGTATTAACTACATCTATGCAGGCATTTTAGAGACAGTTCAATAAAAAATGAGGTGATATGAAATGTCCCTTCGACTTTACAAAACTTCACAATGGAGACAGTAATAAAAAATACTCATGGAGGGGGGGATAGAAAAAAAACGAATTATTTGATAATGTGAAAAGAAAGTGCCCAGAAATTCAAGAAATTTTAACTTCTCAGAGAGGGGGAGGTTCAGACCTCGAGTCTCCCTAACTTTTGCGTTCATCCCTATCTCCCTTAAAAATTGAACTCTAATAGCAACTTTCAGGCAAATATGGTCATTTAGAAAAAGGGTCTAGATCCGAGTGTCACTAAGTGCGGCATAGGGACTGGCGACTCTACCCAGAGCTTGAGTGTTATAGATAAAACGTTTTACTGAATCCAGATTGATGTATGTGGCCACTGTTATTGAGTGGGCTTCAATTGCATATCCAATACAAGAAGGACGTATCTTCGAAACGAGTCGAAAATTTTCGAAAATGAGTTGCTACCTTCACTTGAGTTCTCTAGTGGCTGTGAATTCTCGCATCAAATTTGCAGACCAAAGGGCGGATTTCATACCTTTTTTTTAAATAGGTACTGATGGGGACAAAAATGGTCTTTGGCTCAAAGACCATATGGCATGATTTTTTAAAGCCTCAAAGCGAAGCCTCATAATTCGGCTAAGCATTGTGATTTTGGCTAATCGGTTAAGCCTTCGACTAAACATCATGAAACCTTAAAACAAAGCTTTATTATTCGGCTAATCAGCTAAGCATTAGGCTAAAAATTATGAAGCCTCAGAATGAAGCCTCATTATTCGGCTAATTATCTGGTTTCGGCTGATCGCTAAGCATCAAGATTTCGGCAATTCGGCTAAGCATTATGAAGCCTCAAAGCGATCATTCAGATAATCGGCTAAGAATTTGGCTAAGCATTATAAAGCTTAACAAGAGCTAAGAGCTCGTATGGCACCTGTGACGAGGTCGGAAGAGCCAAGAGCCAAGCTCTGGCAAAATTCTAAGAATCAATAGATTGCTTTAAAAGGAAAATCAGAAGCTTAATGCCGGTCGGGATTTAAAATAAGAGATCTGAGTTACGAGGTCCTTCTAAATATGAAATTTCATTAAGATAAGATCACTTCTCGTAAGTTAAAAATACCTCATTTTTTCTAATTTTTTAGAATTAACCCCCCCCCCCCAAATCCCCTAGTACTAGGACTATCTAGTATCTAAGACTTGTGCTTATTTTTCCCATCAAGTTTCATCCGGATCCCTCCACTCTAAGCGTTTTCCAACATTTTAGGTTCCCACCAATGTCACCAGATCCGGCCAGAATTTAAAATAAGAGCTCTGAGACACGACATCCTTACAAATATCAAATTTCAGTAAGATCCGATCACTCCTTCGTAAGTTAAAAATACCTCATTTTTTCTAATTTTTCAGAATTAATCCCCCCCCTAACTCCCCCAAACAGAGCGGGTCCGTTCCGGTTATGTCAATCACGTATCTAAGACTTGTGATTATTTTTCCACCAGGTTTCATCCCGATCCCTCCAATCGAAGTGTTTTCCAAGATCTTAGGTCCCCCCCCCAACTCCCCGCAATGTCGCTGGATCCTGTCGGGATTTAAAATAAGAGCTCTGAAACACGATATCTTTCCAAACATCAAATTTCATTAAGATCCGATCACTTCTTCGTAAGTTAAAAATACCTAATTTTTCTAATTTTTCAGAATTAAATTCGACCCCCAGATGGTGGAATCGGAGAAACGACAATTTCTAATTTAATCTGGTCTTGTTCCTGATACGCCTGACAAATTTCATCGTCCTAACTTACCTGGAAGTGCCTAAAGTAGCAAAACCGGGACAGACAGACCGACAGACCGGCAGATTTTGCGATCGCTGTATGTAGCTTGGTAGATACCAAGTGCCATAGAAACGAAACCTCATTATTCGGTTAAGCATTATTACTTTGTACTTGTCTATTATAGCGCCTATGTTATACCACCTATGTAAATAGAAGCTAAGTAGAACCTGTTTCTCTGACTAATCCTAAAGAAGTATCGCAAAATATGACGAAAATATAACATTTTAGAAACAAATTTGGGCAATATATTTGCACATTAGGGAGGGGGGGGTAAAGTATAGCAGGTCTGCATGCAAAAAGTGTTAGGTACAATTATTCTGCATATTATGAAGTAAGAATCGTTTTCTACCTTCAATGTCCAAATACTTTACCCCCCCCCCCCCTAATGTGTAAATATATAGCCAAAATTATATATTTCTCATCTTTTCTGTCACTTCTCTTTGTCTTGTCTCACTCTAAGCTGAAAGAAACTAACGAAGAAACCGGTCCTACATGGTTTCTATATACATAGGCGCTATAACAGACAAGTGCCATTATTTTTATAAAATTTTCCTGATTCAAATGTTAGCGGGAAAAATAATCAAAAACAAAACCATTCTAAAGAAAGCTAAAGAGAATTATATCTGCTTTCCCATTACGATTTTGTCACACATTCTATCTTTGGTTTAGGAAACCGTAAATCCTCTTCTGTGGCTTTTACAACGTTTGGTAAAAATTTTAAAGCTAAAAAATTTCTTAGCTTAAAAAAACACATTTCTTCCACTTCAAGGTATTTGCACTTACCAAAAATCTGTGAGCAAAACAAATGGGAAAAGCCATTGAATTTTCTTTTTAAGTAACTCAAAGTCGTACTTTTTACATTTCTTTCATGTTCCTTCAGTTAAAAATTATAAATTACAAAAATTAAAATTCAATTATAGAAAAAACATGATTCCAGCCAAAACATTTATATTAGCTTTATTTTCGCTCTTTTGTGAAATTGTACAAAATTGCTGATACTCCATTCAGCTTCGCGTATGACAACTTTCTTTTAAAGACTCTCTGAAGGAAATTTGGATATTATCAGAGCATGATCCAAGAAACTCAAAAATACCATCAGTAACCTTTAAATTATCAAAGACTGAGAAAATGATATCTGATTGTTTGATTTGATTAAACGGATTCTTACGCAACAGTATATATATTAAAATGGGGAAAAACCGGGAAATCAGATTTACCTACACATATAGTTGTGCAGTTCTGGGGAGTACCGAAAACCCGATTTAAGAAAGAAACCTGAGTAAGAAATCAGCAAAAAAAGAGCTAAAACTCATAACACAGAAAAACCTAAGGAAGTGTAGCTTTTCCCTGAAGGTTTTCCTTGAAAATCATCAGATTATAAACATTTGACATTTTAATGACGAAAAAAATGTCGAATTTAACAAATCATTTTTTCATATTTATTTCGGCCCAGCATGGCAACGCTGACAAAAGTGAGATACAGGCCAAAAAAATTCATAATAATGATCTAATTAAAAAGAAATCATCTAATTAAAAATAGCAGTTTTCAGGTGTGAACACAACTTCGATGGGTCCTGGAGGCAAACAATGTTTTATTTTTATTTTTAACATTTTTTTTTAATCCAAAAAGAAAATTCTTACCTCCAAGCTATAGCTCCAATATTCTTCTGTCGTCGGTGTTTGAGCATAGGCACTATATACTGAAGACCATAAATTCGGACTGAATCATCAGAAAAGCCTACAGCAATTTTTTTGCATTGTGGATGCCATGCAATACATCGAATACAAGAAGAAGACCAATCCTTTGTTGTGGAAAATGTTGAAATCATCATGTCTAAAGGCAGCTACAAAATAAGAAATGTGTAAGTGATAAACGCATTATATATAAATATAAATATAAATGTATATATATATATATATATATATATATATATATATATATATATATATATATATATATATATATATATATATATATATATATATATATATATATCAATATTTATTGCTTGAAGTTTTAATAATTTTTATTTATTAAAATGAAAGAAGGGAAAACATTGCACATGCATTTTTTTTCAGTAAAGTGCAAATTATGTTAAATTAATTTCTGTTCGTTTTTATCGACAAAGTCATTTTTATGAAAAATATTTTACATCTTTTCGGGTTTTATTTCTTTTAAGAAACCACAGTTTGACTTTCCATGCATATGTTAGAGAAACTTTATCAACAATTCTTAATCTTGAAACAAATTGTGGTTAATTTAAGTTTATACCTCCTCAAGTTGGCCTGAAAAGTAAAACTTAATATCACCCCCAAAAAAATTCTATCTAATCTCTTTGACAAACTGGATGCACTTAGGCACTTTTGATTTATTTAAATTATAAGAGCAGAAGCAGTAACAATAATAGTCACAAGAATTTGAAATTAGATATATTGCTGAGGTTTCTTATTGGCAACAATACACATAATGCCTTTTGAAGTAGCTTTAAAGCAACATTTAATTTTAAAGCAAAATGGACTAATTCTATAGTTGTGGGGGTTGACATACCCAATATCCCTAGAGACATAGCTGCCGGACTGTTCTACTATGCTGAACGAACTGGCTGTCTCAAAATTTTGACTGGAGGTATTTGGAAAATGAATAGGCTTGGGAGGAGCCAATGTCTTTTTCTCTTTTTAGCCTATCTAAAATATCTTTTTACTCTTAAAAAGGACGATAAAACTTTTAATCTTGAATCGAATTAGCTCCTTTAAAAGATTCAATGATATTTCATTTCACAGCTGCCTATGACAATTCTTATATACCGTTTTGAAAACCTGCACGCACAAAGCTTTTCGTTTAATTGATACTCCCCCTGAACCTTCTTTAAAAGTTTAACCTCGATACCCTTAGCATCATTAGTCACAGTAACTGTAGTGCTAGTACTAATAATATATGTGTTGCCTTTTGGTGATTTGAACATCATTTTTATCAAGTCCTGGAAGATTCAACTTAATACAATTAGCCATTGCTACGACATTGCCGAGATATTTTTTTTTTTTTAGATAACCTGTATATTCATAACTTCTGTGATTTTCATCTTAATGCTCTTAGCCTTACAAGTAGTTACAATATAGGTAGTAGTTGAAGTAGCAGCAGTAGTAAAAGTAAAAGCGGCAGTAGCATTAGTAGAAGCATGCACATATTATATTTTGGTCAATTGATTTTCCCCTTTAACCATTTTTTTGAAAATTCAAGCTTAATTCAAATTCATTCTAAAGATACACTCCTTCGTGATTGGAGGTCTGGTTGTCCTCCAATCACTTTCGACAAGTTAAAAAGAGCACTAGACCTTCCAATTTCCCATCTAATGAGCCCCCTCTGAAGTTTATACGACCACCCTTTCCATAAAAACCTTATATACCCCCGGGGCATAACTTACCCTTGCCCTGAGGGCTCTGTAGGGGAGGGGGCTAATCTTCAAAGGCATAATTGCTGGACCTTTTAACTACACCGAATAAATCAGCTATCTCAAAATTTGGACTTGATTTACTTCGAGAAAATTGTGGGAGTGGGGGAGGGGGTAACTACCCTCCAATAGCTTTGACTCTTAAAAAAGGCACTAGAACTTCTGATTAACAATCCGATGAGCTCCCTTTGAGGTTTATACGACCACTATTTCTATAAAAACCTTGTATGCCCCCACGACATAACTCACAACCCTTGCTCTGAGGGCTGTGGGGGTTGTCATCCTCAAAGAACTAATTTCCAGACCTTTTAACTACGCTGAACAAAATAGCTTTCTAAATGATGGGCGTGGGGGAGGGATTTGCCCTCTATTCACTTTATTCTATTAGAAAGGGCATTAACTCTTCCAACTTTCAGTGGAATGAGCCGCTTTTAAAGCTTCTACGACAACTCCTTCTATACGAAATTCCCTCGTCTAAAAAATAAAAACAAAATAAATGAATAGTAAACTGTGCCCATTTCGCTCTTTACTTATTGCGCTGCCTATGATCATATGCTATGCTATTTAACGTTTTCTATGCTATTGCACTGCCTATGATCATAAATTCACCAAGCCACCTTTCCTGAACCAAGTTTTTTTTTGCCTCATGGTGCACAGGGCCGTATCGGGCAATAGAGGTCCGCAAAAGAAAGAGTTTTACCCCACCTCGAACTTTGTGAAAAGGCAGTAAAGATATATGTAAACATATTGTTTTACGTTTTGTAAAGTCCCCCTCGAACAAAAATCCCGGATACGTTCCTGATGGCACACCTTTTTTAAAAACAAGACCAGTAAAAATTATGACAATAGATTCGCCTGGAGACTCTAAGGAGCCTGCCTGTCGTAAGGCACCAAGGAGTGGCAATCGTTAAGGTAAATATAGTTTCAAAAATCAAAAATCCATTGATTTTCAAATTAAAATGGAATAGTTGTGGGCATCAAGTCATGGCTAATTGTAGAAAAAGCCAAGACAGATAGTCCAATTGAGTGAGGGGCAATTCTGGCATTAATCCCTCCCTTTTATTAGGATTGTATAAAAATGATGTTAGTTCATTTGTTAATAGATATGTCTATCTGTTATCCGTCCATGCGTCATTCCCAGGTTCTTCAGAGTAGGTATAAGAATGTTTTTGATTTTATTAAATATTATGACAATAGATTCGCATGGAGACTCTAAGGAGCCTGCCTGTCGCAAGGCACCCAAGGAGTGGCAATCGTTAAGGTGAATATACCCAAGAAACTGATACAGCTTTGTGCTGTGATGTTGAACTCAGGCGACTATGTACTGAGACAAGTGATTGGTAGAACCGAAATAGTAGCAGGGATCATACCTTTACATAGAGATGGAATGGGGGCGTCCTGCCTTATACCTAGTCTGAACAACCTTTTGTAAGGGTTGTCGCATTAATCTTATGTGGGAAGTAATCATAACCAAGGCGTTCAAATTTACTTACTGCATATTTTGGCATCTTACTGTATGTTTTAATTAGTAACTAAGCTCTAAATTTTAAGACAAGACTTCAATTAATTTTAGCACGGTCTTGTTAAGACATCAGACAAATGTTTTGCACCGTACTGGAGCATAAACAGTTCGAGGAATATTAATTTAACTTGACAATCTTTTACTGTCACAACCCTCCCAAGCACGACTAAGAAAATTGAAAAAAAAAATATCCTCCCTTTTCTCTCAAAAACGCTGGAAAACATTCCAATAATTTTTAACTGGTAAAGCATAAAACATTATACTATAAGCTACTGCCCTTGGTAACATCCGATCTGTAATATGCTTGTTTCTAAGTGTATTGGAAACACACTGTCTCCAACTAATTCCCAATTAGTCAAGCTTGCTTTTTTCTAGATGCATCAGAAATAATGATAACACTCTTAATTTAACTTACAAAGTAGATATGGTATAACAAGGTATATCAAACCATTTTATGTGGCGATAATGATCTATAAACGCTCTGAGACCATCGAAGCAGAGACAACGTAGCATTTAAAATAGTGGTTACTGCCGGAGGGGTCTTACCACCTTCAGTCGCTTTAAGAGCTTCTTCCAGAAATTGAACAATTCCACCTTCTCTCCTAAAAAGAAATATTTCTAATATATTTGTCAGTCTTGAGGTTATTCAAAAGTCAGTCTTGAGGTTATCTTGTTAAGCTTAAAATATGTTGAAATACAATGCTTTAATTCACACTGATTTCAGCTATTCCTGCATATATATTTTTGCGTATAACGTCTGATGTCCACATAACCTCTTCAGTGTAATCCTTGCAAGTAAAATAAAAAACATTTCAAACGATGCTTGAAATTAGTCATAGTGTGTTGCTATGCCTCCTACAACATTTTGTCTTTTGTCATAGCGTGCGCGATCTTTTTGCGACTTTTATAAGCGTCAAAAGCGTCCTGGCAAGCGTAAAACAAGTTATACTGCGCCTTTATACGTCATACTATATTAATCTTTCGTTGAAGTTTGCCACTGGAGATTCCTACCATTTCTTTTCCCATTCGCGTCTGCGCCAGAATCCTAAGTGTGCAGGAATTTGTCTGTTTAAGTCCCATCGATACGCAGCATCGATGCATCACAAAATTATGCTGTACATCGATATCAGACTTTTCATATAGAAATATTTCTAATAAGGTAAAAACTTTATATTTTCAATCCTAATTCTATTTTTGTCAACAAAGACGACATTATTGTGACTACATGTGTACACGCAGAATCTGAACATCAAAATAGCAAGAATTTGGTGAGTAAAGCTTATGTCACCACTAATTTGTTACGATAATGATTAACGAAAATAATCTAGTTAAAATTCCTTCCAACAAAATTAGCATCTCTAAATGTGATTTAGGAGCGTACATAACTATTACCCGTGATATATAGTTACATGTGTTGCTCCGCAACTATGTACCATGGCCCACGGTTGCTGCAACACTCCACGGGGTGCACCATCTATTTAGATCTTTATTGGTGTTGTTCTTTAGTAGCTCTTTAGAGGCTAGTAATTCAGACATAGTTAAAGTTGAACATTGAGATCGTAGATACCATAGATGGCTCTGATAATCATTTTTAGTATTTTATCTTTGGATGACTATATATAAGAGAATTCCTCACTTTATTATTCCATCTCGCTACTTGGTATACTAGAAAGAAGCACTGAGAAGCTGTTTCTCGATTAAAAACTTTTTTAAGGTGTAAGCCAAAGAGATATAAGCTAATGCCCTTTTTAATAGTCTAAAGTGAATAGAGATTCCCCCCCACCCATCATTGCCCCAACATAACAGCAATTCCTTGTTATAACATCTTTGGTTAGACATCAAGAAAATTTATTGGGTTGCTCCTAATTATTTTCTATTAATGCAATATATTAGTATATTTTGTTAGATTCAGCATACAGACAAAAAAAATTATATTCTAAGCTCTTCTATCTCTTCTATTGACAGAATAATCAGCTATGTATCTTCACTCTGATTGGTCGGTCGTAAAGATTAGCTTTGAAATTTGAGCATAGACCGACTGACCGAATTGTACACAAGACACATTACTGTAACTACGTTAGAAGTTCTTTTGAGTATGCACATACATCTTGGCATCCGTGATTGACGAAAGATCAATCAGATAGACTTGAGAGAGTACGTTATACTTGGTCACAAATATTCATCATATAATGATGTACTGATTCAACTCAACTTGAATTCAGATGAGGTGACGTCGATTTGGACTAAATTGTTTAATTCTCCAACTCATCGTAGTCTACTACCCAACCTTGAGAGCCCCCCATTGAAGGACCAGACACTAGACTCCAATATATAAATGTCCACAATTAATGAATTACCCAGTCTCTAGTACTGAGAGATATCGTAAATCAATTGTCCCTTGTTTTACTCGGAATTTTAATAGATTCACTTTAGAAAGTATATATATTTAATCTTTGATATGGTTTATTTCAGGGTTTGGCCATTGTATGTTTTTAAAACTTTTGAACTTTTGAATGTTGGGCATACCTGACTTTGATGCGTAAATGACTTACTTTTTATAAAGCATTTTATATCCATTTATATTTTTAATTAATGTAGTCTGTATAATATACGGTCACTATTATAATCATGAACCGTGTAGCCTGAGTCTGGAAATATATAAATTTTATTTATGGCTCATTTAATCTCTTGAAGCAACACTTGCTGCTTTAAACTTTTTTTTTATTTGTTCTTTGATCTTAGTCCTTGTTTTGCTTCTTTTTTTTCCCTTTTTTTTACATTGACATGCTGATGATAGCTCCAGCTATTGTAGTGAATAAATATGTTCTATTCTATATTGTTGGGCGCAATTCCTTTTCTTAACAACTGCGACAATAGTGTCACTGTATATATGTATATATACATATACACAACCTGTGTATCCATATACCGTGTAACCTGTGTATATGTATGTATATGTGTACGTACAGAAGCTTATAACCCAAAAAAGCTTTTAATCGAGCACCAGCTTCTTAGTGCTTTTTTCCAGTATACTAAGTGGCGAGATGGAATAATAAAGTGAGAAATTCTTTTATATATATTCATCCAAAGATAAAATACTAAAAATGATTGTCATAGCCATCTATGATATCTACGATCTCAACGTTCAACTTTAACTATGACTCTGAATTACTAGCCTCTAAAGAGCTAGTAAAGAACTACAACAATAAATAACTTAATAGATGGTGCCACCCCCTCGTGGAGTGTTGCAGCAACCGTGACCCTTGGTACATAGTTGCGGAGTTACACATGCAACTATATATCAAGGATAATAAATATATGCGCTCCTAAATCACATTTACAGATGCTTTACGATCATTCTAAGTTATTATTTGCAACTTTAACGCGTAATTGGGAAGTTTCTGACATAAGTTTTGCGTGTATGAAGTAATCTTGAAGCTCTGTACCCGTATTATTTTAATTTTTACACGTATTAAGGCAGTACTATTTACCGCGGTTAATGAGCATCCTTAAAATCGTTCGATACATAAGCTTTTGCTTCTTGGTCTACAGCTCATTTTTGCATATAAGAAGACGTACATGTCTTCTTATTTAGTTGCTATGGTATTCAACGTTTAAAATATACTAAATATCGAAATCAAAGATTTTTGAAAAAAAATCGAACTTCTTTTTTAAAATCAGGATTTCCGGTGTTTTCCGCCAAAAATCCATGAGAGATAAAGAAATGTTTCTTAGGCTGTCGAAGAGATAACGCAACGTTCCGTCAGTATTCAAAGTTCCTTGACTTCTTAACAGATAAACTTCAAGGCTAGGGCATTTTACTTGAGTAAAATTTATTCTGAATAACCAATGTAAGCTACAATCTTAGAAGATCAAGATCTATCTATCAAGATTATGAAAAAATTACACCTTGCTAGGAAAATAGCTACCTATAGAAAATCGAAAAAATTTGATGCGGAAAATAGCTACCTATAGAAAATCAAAAAAATTTGATGCGGAAAATAGCTACCTATAGAAAATCAAAAAAATTTGATGCGGAAAATAGCTACCTATAGAAAATCAAAAAAATTTGATGCGGAAAATAGCTACCTATAGAAAATCAAAAAAATTTGATGCGGAAAATAGCTACCTATAGAAAATCAAAAAAATTTGATGCGGAAAATAGCTACCTATAGAAAATCAAAAAAATTTGATGCGGAAAATAGCTACCTATAGAAAATCAAAAAAATTTGATGCGGAAAATAGCTACCTATAGAAAATCAAAAAAATTTGATGCGGAAAATAGCTACCTATAGAAAATCAAAAAAATTTGATGCGGAAAATAGCTACCTATAGAAAATCAAAAAAATTTGATGCGGAAAATAGCTACCTATAGAAAATCAAAAAAACTTGATGCGTCGTGACAACTTTGGAAGTTATTTCTGAGTCAACGTAGCAATTTTGTATATAAGGAAGTTCAAGTAATATCGCGCATTTTCATAGTACTACTCGACTGAAATAAAAAAGGCATCAAAGAAAATATTTCAGAAAACAAAGCGAAAAGTTGGAATTCAGCATTCAACCTCGGCTTTTTCAAAATTATTTCTAAGAAAGCTAGAAGAGAAATGGAGTTCTGTTCTCCGGTTCTAACGGAGATAATCTGATGTTCTGCCTGAGTGAGAAATAAAACTGTTCTGAAAAAGTGTACCTTCTAAGCCAGGATAGTTTTGTCTTGATAACACGTACAACATAAGGAAAAAAATCGATTTTTTTCTGGAAAATTAGTGAAAAATTTAAAAAAAAATTCATAGGAAGTATTCTACCCCATTTCACGACTATCGTACCCACACAAAATTTGAGTTTTTATTTCTTACAACTTTATAGCTGTAGACCGCTCCAGAAAAAAACAGTCGCAAAAGCAGTAGTGTTTTCACAACGCAACAATCTTTTTATTTAAACATTTTATGCCTTTTTCTTACAATTTTTTTTTTTACTGAAACACGTTAAAAACGCCAGAGGAATTCTATACATGTCAAAATTCATGGCACAGTCTGCTAAAAACTCAGGATCTGGTGTACCACTAGTCAACTACTTTCTACCTAGAGTTGTATCTGTCCAACTTCCCTTTTCAGGGTTCAATTGGGATAACATCCCTCGGGACACCATTCCATATGGAGATCCCTCATCTTACAAAGCTGTTCTTTAAGCTCTCAATGCGGGATATCTCCTCTCGTAGGTAATCTAACCGTACCATCTTTCTACGTGTTTACCATTTTAGGTTGACAAACAGCGGTTCAATTAGATAGCTCAATGGAGGGAGGTTGGTGGGTGTAATTATAGAAAACAACCACTGAAACCACATTAGGTCTCTCATTTAGAGGTTGCAAATACAATCGTTACTACAGCTCGTTTTGAGGGCCTAATCAAGCTCGGTGGTAACATATTTTTAGAACAAAGAGCCACATCGAGTTTTCTTACGAATGAGAATCGAACCAAATCGAGATGCGTGCCCAAGAGACGTCCAAGGACATATTAATCCCAAGAGACGAAGTGAGTCAACTTTCTTGATAGCTCCACTATTGAATATAAGGTCTGGATATCGACGCGAGAATAGTAGGTCCTTAGTCTTGTATACATCGAAGCTGACTTTTTTTCTTTTTTCCTTTATTCTTTTTTATGTATAACCTGTTATTTTATGCCAGTTTCTTGTTGTTTTAGCTTTCTATTCTAGTTTTCTTTTTTTTTCTCTTGATTAGGCTCCTAGACGTGAAATTAGCATTTATTTTTTTCAATGTCTTTATTAAACTTTTTCCAGTTTTAATATTTCGTTATCTTAGTTCATTTATAAATAGAAAACCAGTGTGGCATAAGAAATTATTCACTGTAGCTGTCTGCAATATCAAACTATGTAACTACGAGATTAGACATAGCAAAGTGGTTAATGCATATTCTATTTATCTATGCGTTTAGGTAACCCTCAACACTAACTCAACAAAAGAGTAGGCCTAAAGAATTTCGATTAAACAACAACAGTGAGTAGAAACTGAAAAATGAGCAAACATACCATACATAAACATAATAAACATACATAACCATAAAAGAGCAAATATCTAGATATAGTAAAGGGGTTAATACATATTTTATTTATACATGCGTTTCGGTAACCCTTAACACTTGACTCAACAGAAGAGTGGGCCTAAAGAATTTCAATTAAACAACAATAGTGAGTAGAAACATAAACATACATAAACATAAACATATACAAACATAAACATATATGAGCAAATATCTAGATATAGTAAAGGGGTTAATACATATTCTATTTATCTACGCGTTTAGGTAACCCTTAATACTTGACTCAACAAAAGAGTAGGCCTAAAGAATTTCAATTAAACAACAATAGTGAGTAGAAACTGAAAAATGAGCAAACATACCATGCTACTAGAATGTTTTTTAAGGTTGAATCATGATGCACAAGAAATACAGATTGTAAGCTATCTCTCGATGAGCCCTTCAAAGCCTCTTTGCTCAAGGAAATTTCGGGGTAATCGGTCTGAAAAATAAACAAAAAGACTTTCAAAAAGTTGTACTGCAATGCAAAAGGACATTGTATTTTTTAGACGATTTGAAATTTTTTTCTAACGAATGGGAAATGAAACACACACAAATATGAAGTTGTATTTCCCATTTTTCTGAGAGAGTAGTTTTAGGGGAAACCTTTAGAGGATTCCAGCACTTCCTCCTCCTCTATTCAGGTAAGCAGATCTAGCAAGGAATCAAAGCAAATTGTTCAAAAAGGCTAATATATTACGTAAGGCTAAAGAGTTAGATTCTGCCTTTCTGAACTAAGTAACTACAACTACTACTAACAACTCTTAAATCTTTCTTTATGACATCTTCTCACCCCAGACGAGGACGACCTTCTTTCCATTTAGCCCTAGACGGTTGGCCGAAAAAAAAACAATCTTCGGAAATCTGTCATTCTTCATCCGCAGAACGTGCCCTACCCATCTCAACCTTTCTTTCATTATTGCACTAGAAAGCAGGATTGAACCACACTTTTCGTACAGCCTACTGTTTGAAATACGATCAGTCAGCCAGGTACCCAGAACAATCCGTAGATAATTTCTCTGGAAAACATCTTGTAAATCTTCATCCGCTTTTCGGAGTGCCCATGCTTCAGAGCCATATTTGACAGTTGTCAACACTGTACCTTCCAATATTGTAATCTTGGTTTGCAGACTTATCTTCCATTCTTTCAAACTCTTTTTAATTGTTAAAAAAAACTGAGCCTTGGCTGTTCTACTATTAACATCTTCACTGCTCCCACCGTCTTTCCTAATAATACTGCCAAGGTAAGTGAAGCTGCCCACATGATCAATCTTTTCATTACCCAACGTCACCTTTTCATCTTCACTTATTTCTAGCCTTAGAGACTTAGTCTTCTTAACATTAATTTTCAAACCTATTCTACCACTCTGAACTCGCAAAACCTATAAAAGATCATTCATTTTGCTCACACTTTCATCTAGGATGCTTAAATCATTAGCATAATCTAAGTAAAGGAGAGTCTTCCTCCTCATTTGATTCCGTGGTCTCCCATTGTAAAGAGTAGCAAAAAGGCCAAAGACAGGTGTGGAAAAACTAGCAAAAAGGCCAAAGACAGGTGTGGAGAAAGTAGCAAAAAGGCCAAAGACAGGTGTGGAAAAAGTAGCAAAAAGGCCAAAGACAGGTGTGGAAAAAGTAGCAAAAAGGCCAAAGACAGGTGTGGAAAAAGTTCCAAAGCTGCCAGTAGCAAAATTCAGGGATAATGGAAGCATTGGTATTTTCAGACAAAATCTGTTAACAAATTTCACTAGGCCATGAAAATTGCCAAGTAGCATTGCTACGATGCTACCCCACTTTTTGCACGGCGGGCCAAAGAAAATAAAAAATCTACAAACAAAACAACAAAGCGCCGAAAAAAAGTTATAGATTTGGAGTTACTGTAATATTTTAAAAACAAGTACTGACTTTGAGAAAAGTTGCAAAAATTAAGATTATTCGTGGAATTGTTTTGGGGCTTGGGAATTTGTTGTAACGATAGGAAAGGTTGGATTTGAAGGGGGTGTTGAGAAAAAATTTAATGGTACCATCCTTGGCAAAATTCGAGCTTAGGGGCTTCTTGCTCCCTTGAAGTACTTTATGTTAAGTTTTCTTTTTTAAGGTTATGGATTTGACCATTACTTGTAATGTCACTGGTTCACAATTATTTTTAAAATAATCATAAGCACCTGTATTGTAATACAGGACTCTTTTACTGAATTATTAGAACTACAAGCATACGTTCAACTCCAAGTTGTTTTGAAACTACTATACAGACTTTGAGTTCGACAGAATACATGATCTTGTATTGACCACTATACCAGGAGAGCTTCAACAGTTCAAGACGGAGAGTTCATTCTCCCGACGACAGAAGTTGAAGACTCCCTAGCTACAAAAATCCTCCTATAAATTCTTCAGAGAATCTCCAGTCCTAATTATCAATAGCCTTCCCTTTCTCTACCCTAAGGACAGTATTCCAAAAGCTCCACCCATCCACCCACCCAAGGTGCTCTGTCATAACTGTAATAGGAATTTTCTATGGAATCTTTTCCATAAGTGGGAGAAGAAATCATGATCTCTGACCAGTTATGCCTGTTTCGTGTGCAATGCTGGATCGGGAGGTGCAAATATTACAAAGTCAGTTTCAGAGGCAAAAAATCATTTGCAGAAAAATCATAGTGAAAAAAAGTATGCTACAATCTAAGATATATATATTGCGTTATTGTTCAAAAAGAAAGATTTATTTAATTATTTTTTTATCAACAGTTTCGCCGTCTAGTTCGTGGAGCTTGTTTATCAAAAACAGGAGTTTGAAATGATCTATCTAGTTACGGAAAAAAAACTCATTCCAATATCACTAAGCACAGACACGTGTGAAGGGGAGAGAAAGGGGTAGCTCTGATGATTTCTAGTATTTTTGATATAATCTTTTTAATTTTTTTCCGTTTTTAGTTTATAACCCCCCTACCAAAATTAATTTCTGTGAACATATCAGGGTATGCATTTAAACTATTTTTGTGAGATATATGACATTTGAATTACATTGTAATGATTCGGTCTCTTAATTACCCCTTAAAATAAAAGTAGCACGGCGTGATAACAATACCTACATGTCCTCTTCCCCCCCCATTCCATATTTTTTTAAGGAATCTCTTCACAGGAAAATGAAAAAATTTTTGTCTATAACCGCAATTTTTTCTATTTTGTCATAGCATGTCTTAATTTGGGATGGGACGCTATGCTGGCCTTGGAAGTAATCATCTCACCAGATTGCAACAGCATGGAGGTGTATTTTCCGTTCGTGGCTTTAGTCTACCAACGCTACCGATATGGAGACACAAATCCTCACAGCTACATTCCAACGTCTTACACATAGATCACAACGTGTCTATGATTTTTGTTTTTTAGGGGGGGGAGGGGGTACAAAAGACTTTACAGAACGCAGCAAAAATTATTAACATGTATTTTTGTTACTTTTTTACGAGTTGGACAAAACTTCACGGGGGGGGGGGGTCAAATAGGGTAATCCATTACCCGGTCCAACATTTGCTAAGTTATCTGGGTTAGGACAACATTTGCCTTAACCCAGATAACTTAGCAAATGTTGGACCGGGTAATGGAGGTTTAGGAGACGTTCTTCAGACCGTGTAGACTAGGCGTAGAAGAAATGCTTTGTCATGAACATTCTGCCTATTAAACGTACTACTTATGGTAGGTTCATGCACATAGGCAAATGTTGAATATGTCCGCTATTCATAGCCTATCTCAGAAATCTTTACTTTAGCAAGAACTTTAAGAGAAAAAAAACTTCGTGAGTGCTGACGCTTCATTTAAGAGAAACAATAAAATTATATTAATTATTATGCTTTTAATATTGTAACAACAAAAATGCATTTAAAATTCTGTCCTGTGCATTAAAATCCCATTTAAAAGATCTGCTCTTTAATGGTGTCCTAGATCCTATATTCTTCGTAGATTCGAACTTGGATTTGAAAACGAGCATTTTTAAATTTCTAAATAGACTTTTTTTATGATGTTCAAACTTTGCTATTTAAGGATTATAACGTAAAAAAAGGTAGGCCTATACCTAAAACCTCACTTACAATACAAGCAAGTTACAAATTTACATTGCGAATTCACTAGGCTCGTAGCAAAATTATTTTACTATATAGAGACGTTTGATTAGCCATCACAAAAAGTGAAACAAGATAGGAAATTGTACATATGTACTGCCAGGTATAATTCAGTGTCAGTCATAATTCAGGAGACACCTAAAAATTTTCTGTTTTTCTATCTTTAGAGTAATTTAGAATTCGAAAGCTTCTAGTGACCTATAGTTAAATTTTGGCCAGGAATATGATACAAATCTTTAAAAATCTATCCTAGTCAATTATAGAAGAGATCTAGAAGAATACAGTAACGTTTGAAAGCCCGTACCCAGGGGAGTGCGTTTGACCTCCCCCCCCCCAAAAAAAAAATTTGACCCGGAAAAAAGTGGCAAAAATGCATATATACATATTTTTGATGCGTTTTTAAAGCTTTGTCTGTACCCCCACTCCCAACAAAAAACACCCCCCCCCCCCGAAAAAAACCGAATATACCCTTGAACGTTTAGACACAAAATCGAATATTTCAACGGAAATACGGACAATTTCTTTTCGTATGATTATTCCACTCCTAAATATAAATAATTTCTAAGACACAGTTCTCAGTCATTTAATAGGCAAATCTTGTAAAAATTTCAATTTCTACTCCTTCTAGAGGGTCATAATAGAAATACATCGCTAGGCAACATTAGCAAAAATACTAGCTCTTCAGAATCACCCAAGACATTATTGTTTTATTTTTTAATCAAATAAGATAGATGTTTGATATAATATCATATTTCGTATAATATAATAAATAAATATAATATCTATCATATTAAATAATACAATAGAACAAAAAGAGGAATAACAAGCCATATTACGTGACTATGACTAAAATAAAAGACTAGAATTCAAGTAAAAGACGCACTATAAATAAAAATAGATAATACTTAATAAAAATAAGTATATATTGAAGTAGGAACATACCAGATACGGATTCCTAGTCGCTTCCAAGCTACCAGAGGGGACGTGTGTAAAATAGCCATCTTTCTCATATAATACAATTGTATTAGGTCCTCCAGGCTTTGGGAAAGCATGCATTGATGGAATATCCCTGAGAGAAAAAAAAAATATGTACTTTTATTAGACAATTCAAAGAGCTATTTTAGAAGCAAAATTGCTCAGTAAAGGTAAAGAAACAGGTAAAGGTAACTAAACTTCACAGTCCAAACCGACTGTGCTAATCTCCGTGTCACATTGCTTGTAATAGTTATCATAGCTACTATTATCAAATGTAAAGTAAGTAATACCGCTGTTGCAAACAATAAACCTTATAACCGTCCAACCAAAATTTACCTTATATCTATTCTGTTCAACATAATTTATCATAGCTCTGGGAATTAAATGATCCCCACAGCCCTTGGGGCAAGGGTTTTAAGTTATTCAAAATTACCTATTGTTTACATATAGGATATGTTATTGGGAAATGGGGACATGCTTGACAATGGGTCTCCAAGAAGGCTAAGGATGTTAAGTTGAAACTATCAGGGAATGTTGAGGGGGTATTGAGCTAAGCCAGAGCATGCTATATGCACAAACGTTGTCAAAAGGGCGTATCCGCCATGTCTCAGGAACGACTTAAAGTATAAAGTTGAAACTTTCAGGATATGCTGAAGGGGATGTTAAACTAACCAAAAGACTAAACATACATACTATTGCTACTACCACCACTATTATTAATGCTACTACTACTTCAAAGGCTAAGGGTATTAAGGTAAAACCTTGAGGGACTGTTGAGGGAGATACAGAACTAAAACAAACAGACTATGTTCATGTACATTGTCTGATTGGCATATAAGCAACATCTCAGTGACGGCTTACAGTACTAAGTGGAAACTTCAAAGGCATGTTGAGCTAACCAAACCAACTAAGTTCAAATTTACTACTACTACTACTACTACCACTACCACTAAGGCTAAAGTTATAAAGAGTGAAAATTACAAGTAATGTTAGGATGGAGGGTAGGAACTAAATCAAAACACAAAACTAAAACAAGGTCAAAATTCCTTGAACCCTATAGACGCCCAAATATCATGCGAATTTCTAATCAATTTATTTGAATAGTATTCCACACACCAATCCATCCGAAGTTATAGAACAAAGCTATTAGCAAAATTTATTGAAAAAATTTTTTGATCCAAAATTTTGATTCTTAAAACCGAAAAAAAGTTTTATGAATATTCTATTCATTATCCAATGAAAAATTATGAAATAAAAAAAAAACAGAAATTAATTGTAAAGAACGCCTATTTTCACAAATGAAGTTATTAAAAGAAAGTAAAAGGCTACTATAAACAAGCGGACAAAAAGTCAAATAGCAACTCAAATGTAGAACAAAGTGTGAAAATAAATCACAATCAATAAACAAATGCAACCCAAAACAAACAGAAATTACCATAAAAAAATAAAGCTAAACATAAAATGAAAAGAAACTACAACAGTAGCTGGGTTAACACCCCCCCATGCCTTATAAAAGTCAGAACATCATTTGCACTTACATTTTAAACTTTATATATGTTATAACGTTAATAAATTCAAAATTGCTGAGACTTTCAGGAATGAATACAACATAAATTAAGCTGTCAATCTGCAATTCATCATATCTTTTCAGTAATCTTGGTTAATATGATTTATGACAAAAATAAGAGCTTGAAATAAGAATTGTTTTCAGTAAAGCGCAAGTGACGTTCTGGTCTTTACACGGCATTATCCCTGCTCCTGTTTGTTTTGATTTTAAGTTGATTATTTAGTGCAAATGCTGTTTATTTTGGGTTTCACTTACTTAATGATAGTAATTTATATTCATTTTTACACTTCAATTAGAATTTCACTTTATTCCAGTTTTCATAAGTTTAATGTAGCTCTTGACTTTCCTTGAAAAACTTCATTTGTGGAAAGCGTTTTTTTTCAACGTTCTTGTCTTTACACGACACATGGGGCATTATCCCTGCTCCTGTTTGCTTTAGTTTCTGTTTGTTTTAATTTTATGTTGATTATTTAGTGTAACTGCAGTTCATTTTGGGTTTCACTTATTCAATGATAGCAACTTATATTCATTTTGCACTTCAATTACAATTCATTTATTTATGAAAACGTTTTTTTTTCAAAATGAACAGGAAGGCAGTTCGAGTACTAGTACTTCCCACAAGCTATCCAATTCCATTGTCTCTTTTTTTCCGTTTGTTCTGTGTTATTGTTTTTCTTACATGTCAACCAAGAGTACTATATTCCTTAAAAATTGCAGAACAAAAAAAAAAAATAGAGCCTTTTTGTTTATCTGATGATTGTACTGATTTTTGATTTTTTAATTGTGTATTTAGAAGAAGCCTCCTAGAAGCCAAAAGGAGTCTATTGCGGATTCCAGATGTTTTTTCTTCTTTTTTTTCAAAAGAAAGAAGAAGACACAAATAATAAACAGAGGCTGTCCTAGATAAAAGCCTTTCAACAAGTTTACCTTAACTTATGTCCTCATAATAAACAAGTTAAAAATAATCAAAATGCATCATTACCCAATTATTGTTAAATTTTGTTAAGTGAATTACTATCTAGCAGTTAACATTATACCCTACCTAGAACTTATATCATCTATGTTTCTCAAGTTCTTAACATTTGCTTGAAATCCTCTTCTAGTAATATCCTGTGTAGCTTCTCCAATACTACTGTCATAGACAGGCCTTTTTAAATAAGGGTTCAAGCTTCCGTCCATTGTTGACAAAATTGTTTGATTTGTGTTTGAAGGGGTTTTTGATTGCACAAATTTCTGGATTTATCAAAATATCTGACCTGAAATTTGAGACTTTAAGGAATAAAGAAATAATTTTATGATTAGAATCACCCTGTGGGGATCGATCCTCTCCTTGGAAATATGGGGCCGTGCGATTGACCCCTGTTGAGGCAAGGTTGGGTGCTACCCATCCCTGTCAAAAAGGCTCAGCAAGAGAAAAGTCCATTTAGTGCCCAATACTATTAGTGGCTCTGGAGAATTTTAACTTTTTATGAACAGAACAAAACACAAAGTAGTATAACTACATAGTAGGCTGTATATAAAGTAGGCTATACATAACGTCTATTTGGCACCTTTTGTGGTGACTTTCAAGGATCAATATCTTTTTTTTTTTAATTTCTGAGTATCATTGACAAACACATTCTCTATAACCCTTTTATACACGGTTAATCAAACAAATGAAAAACATTTGTAAATACCATATGTAGTAGAGCAAAGAGATCATATGGAAAAGAGAACCTTTAAATTGACAAGGCAATCACACTAAAAATATTTTTCACCTGGATATATCTTAGGCCTATTCATATCTGAAGACCATGGTTTTCTAAGGTTTTTCTTTTGATTGTTTCAAAATTCTAAAGTTCTTAAGGCAGTGCCACATTTTTGACATTCTGAAACACAAAAATTGACATTATATAGATTCTCAAAGACAACTATACCTTGAAATGAAATCTAAACCTTTTTATGCTGCTTGGTTACATAAATTTTGCTGACTTTTCATGCGTTTTTTTTTTCATCCATAACCGTCAAAAACGGGATAACTACATAAGGATGTCTCTTTCCTTATGAGTTGAAACATAAACTTTTCCTAGTTTTAAAAATTATATACGGTTCTATATAATTCTATATTGTAATTGTATATATATATTCTATATTTCTGTATATTATAAACAACTATATACAGTTATTTAATTCTTCAATATTACTTCAAACAATCAGTTTTTTCCACAATCCTTCATACTTTGATAGAAACTTTAGCATGCCATTGTTTAAACAATATTTCAGATCAGAAAAATTCAACAGGACATTCAGAAAAAAGCCAAATTTGACTTGCATAATGAGAGTAGTAGTGGATTCCTGCTTGTGACTGCAGTTATTTGCAACCTAAACTACTTGCAGCAATGACTACTTCTAGTACTGCAATTGCGACTACATCTTTGACTGTGACTTCAACTGCCCAGTAAGGGGATGTTTGACTAACCATTAGACAATATCCACATTAGTACTATTACTACTACAAGTGCTACTTTTATTTGTGATTACTATTAATAGTATTTGTAAATACTACTACTACAACTACTTGCAATTACTACTATTTCTATTTACTGAAGCCTTATCGAAATTTTCGACAGACAGCAACAGGTTCTTATGTCAAAATAGAGGTGACTTGGTCAAAAATTCACTGAACATATAAAACAGATAAGAAACAATAGGTGTCGAGATTCAAGGGTCCTCTGACAAAAATATAGTTGTCAAATTTATGGGTACTGTCTCAACAATGACAGATTTTGATGATTACTACTTGTAATAATATTTCACATGAAGAAACTTCAATTTTTTTTTAAATCGTAGTTTTACTGATTTAATGCTAGATGCTAGATTTTTCCATCATATGAGAAACTGCTGCTTGGCCTCATGTTATGTTCATATTTTTAAGCATTTGACTCAGTTGATCACAACACCCTAGTTCATTTATCACTGAATAAATTTGAAGGAAACCTCTCTTAGTAAATTTTATATCTGCTTTATTTCAAATAGATCCCTAGCTGTATAATACAAAACATTCTCTCTGAACCTCTCCTTAATTAGCGTTGATATCCTCAAAGAACCTTGTTACGAACATTCTTACATGTAGTATTGATTAATGAAATTGGTAAGATTCTCTTAAAGGTGTTAATATGTAGATGAACTGCTGATCCTTGAAGTATGTCATAGAACTATCACAAACGACCCTATGAAAATCCTACCCATGTTTTGGATAAAGCTAAGAATTTCATATGAAAGTAAATTCCAATAAGTCAAATATAATGAAAATAAACTCCTTAAAATTCTTGAAATTCACTCCCATCTTCTTAGACCCTATCCAACCCAAAATGCTAATGAAACATATTGAACTCCTTGGTGTCACAACTTCTAATAATCTTCAATAGAAGATCCATATTTAAAGAATTCTGGACTTTCCAGACAAAGGATAATCAAACCTAAAATTTTTAAAGTGGATTAAAATGGTAGATTACCTTTGAATTAGCCAAATATTGACAACACTTTCACAGTGAACAACATAGAAATCTCTGCTGAACCATGAAAGCTGAGAGGAAGTGGGCCATTCCAGATAGCATTTATAGAGACCTATATTACACTAGTATATCACACATTATATTATAGAGACCTAGTTCTCACAATTACACTCCATATGGTTATTCAGCTTTATCACTGTACCTAAGAAAATTTTTTCATTTTCTTGCTTCCACAATTTGAATACAGTTTTATATATTTACACATTAAAAATGGTTGAAGAAAAACGAAAAAATAAAGTAAAAAGAATAGCCATGTTGAATCCACCAGGAGTCGCCCACAAGTATTCCCCAAGTATTTCAACATGTGTCAAATTGGGTTCCAACTTGTGTCAAAAACAGGTAACTTTTTTGTTCTGTTGAATTTATAGGTGAAAACTCTCCAAACTAGGAAAATCAAAGTTTTATACCCTTTTCTGAAAAACTTCAAATCAAACAGTTAGGTTTGAGATGTTTTTTCTACATGCTGAAAGTCCTTTTCAAACCAAAAGTCTTTACATTAAGCCTTCTGGGGTAGAAAAAAACTATCAAATCATTGGTACTTTTACTCTATACTACATGCAACTACTACTACTACTACTTATAACTAATACTAGTACTTTGTGGCTACTACTGCCACTTACAGCTACTCTTACTACTTGCAACTGCTTTTACTACTTGCAACTACCATACTAGTTTTTACTACTACTACTGCTGCTTGCAACTACTGCTTTTACTACTTGCAACTACCATACTAGTCTTTACTACTAGACCAAAAGACTTTGAGTGCATCCAGGTTGTCAAAATAGAATAAATGAAATAGGGGGCTAATGTTCACTAAGTGCTCTAAAGACCAGAACATTATATTGACTTCACTCAAAACAACAAAAATTAAAACTCTTTCTCTTTTATAACATTAATAAATCAAAAATTGCTGAGACTTTAGGGAATGAATATCAATATATATTAAATTGAATATCTAAATTCACTAGTTCTTTTCTGTAATTTTGGTTATTATGATGTTTTTCTTTCTTTTTTGTTGAAGTTATAACAAATGAAAATACACAGCTCCAAATAAAACTGTTTTCAGTAAAGTACAAATACTTTCCTGAATTAAGATTCAAATCAGACTAGGGTAAAGGTACTGATGATTTGACAGATTTTGTAAAAACAACTTTTTCTACTCCAGAAGGCTTAATTTAAAGACTTTTGGTTTGAAAACTGTTTCAATATGTAGGAAAAATATCTACAAATCTAACTGTTGGATTAGAAGTTTTAAGTTTTATCAGAAAAGGGTACAGAACTCCAATTCTCTCAAATTAGAGCCTTTTGACCAACAAATTTGACAGAACAAAAAAGTTGTCTGTTTCCAATGTAAGTCATAACACAATTCAACACATGTTGAAATACTTGGGGAATACTAGCAGGTAGCTCCTGGTTGATTCAACATGCCTATTCTTTTTACTTTATTTTTTTGTTTCTCATCAACTTTTTAAATGTGTAAAGGTATAGAACACTATTTAGATAGTGGAAGCAAACAACTGAAGAAATTGCCTCAAGTATAGGGACAAAATTGGATAATCATATGGAGTGTAACCATACGATCTTGGTCTCTGTAATATAATGTATGATAAAATAGCGTGATATAAGTCTCTCTATAAATGCTTTCTGGAATGGCCTACTTCCTTTCAGCTTTAATGGTTCAACAAAGATTTCTTTGTCATTCACAGTGAAAGTGTTATCAACATTTGGCTATTTAAAAGTTGATCTACCAGTTTAAACCACTTTAAAATTTTTATTTTTGACTATCCTTTGTCTGGAAAGTCCAGAATTCTTGAAATATACATGTCCTACCTAAGATTATTAGAATTTTATGGCACTGAGGAGTATAACATGTCTCACTAGCACTTTGGGTGGGATAGGGTCTGAGAAAACAGGAGTGGATTTCAAGAATTTTAAGAAGTTTATTGTCATTATATTTACAAAGTTGAACTTACTGTCATATGAAATTCACACCTGTATCCAAAACATGGGTAGGATTTTTTTGATGGGGCCATTTTTGATAGTTCTATGACATACTTCAAGGATCAACAGGTCATCCATATGCTAACACATTTGAGGGAATCTTGCCAATTTTGTTAATCAATACTATATATAAGGATGGTCCTAACAGGATTCCTTGGGGAATTACATACTAATTGAGGATGGGTTCAGAGAGAATATTTTGTATTTTATTACACAATTTAATAGGCCTATATCCTATGCTATACCCCCCCAATGTGCAAATATATAATAACTCCATAATGGTGAGTTTCAGGTAGTTTTGCAAGAGAGAAAAGATGTTCCAAAAGTCAAAATACATCTATTAACAATAGTTTTGCAACCCAAAACAAATGTTCAGGTAATAGGAACATTGACTGACTTTCCTTCTTGATCCAGTCGGGGCAAGTTTCTTATTTAAGGTTTTTAAAAATGATGATTTCAATAGGCTACCATAGGCCTATTTTCTGTTCTTCTCTTATGCCAATTTCAATGGGGTTCAGGCTTTGTTTCATTCCTGCAAATTTAAGGTTAATTCTATTTTAAACGAATTCAAATTTATACATAAATTTTACTCGAGTTCTTCAAAGATCACTAGGCCTACCACTTTTAGGGGAAAAGAATGGAGGCAGATACTTTGAACAGTTCTGAGACATAATTTAGGATCTAGAAGTATTCACGAAAGTTTTATTAGCATAATTAAGATTCTAAGATAGCACTGTCAAGATTAACAAAGAGATGGGGCATAAATAGAAAATATAAAACAACTCCAAAGAGCAGCAAGAGCGAGTTTCGAATTTTTAACCGTTTTCCAACGAAATCAATGCCAACAAAGGCTGAGACCGTTGTATTATTGACAAAAAAAAGTTTTCTCAACTAAAAGTAAAGAGACATGGAAAGGCAGTATAGTCTTCAAAAATACCCATTTTATTTTTCCACGAAAAAGCCTGTCAATAAAACAAGAGCTAAGAGCTCATTGGGCACTTATGACGAGGCCGGAAGAGCAAAGAGCCAAGAGCTCATGGTGTGAGCCCTAGCAAAATTCTAAGAATCAATTGATTGATATAAAAAGAAAATCAGAAGATTAATGCTAGTCGGGATTTGAAATAAGAGCTCTGAGTCACGAGGCCCTTCTAAATATAAAAATTCTTTAAGATCTGATCACCCACTCGTAAGTTATAAACACCTCATTTTTTCAATTTTTCCTCTCCCATCAGCCCCTCATATGGTCAAATCAGGTAAAACGTCTTTATCAAGTCAATTTGTGCAGCTCCCTGACACGCCTACCAATTTTCATTGTCCTAGCACGTCCACAAGCACCAAACTCGCCAAAGTACTGGACCCCACTCCTAACTCACCGAAAGAGAGCAAATCCAGTACGGTTACGTCAATCACGTATCTACGACATTTGCTTATTCCACTCACCAAGCTCCATCCCGATCCCTCAACTCTAAGCGTTTTCCAAGATTTTCGATTTCCCCCACAAATTCCACCCAATGTCAACAGATCTGGTCGGGATTTGAAATAAGAGCTCTTAGACATGAATTAATTATAAACACCAAATTTAATTAAGATCTGGTCACCTGCGCTTAAGTAAAAAATACCTTAATTTTCCTAATTTTTCCAAATTAACACCCCCAACTCCTCCAAAGAGAACAGATTCGTTCCAATTACGTCAATCACGTATCAAGAACTTGTGCTTATTCTTCCCATCAAGTTTCATCCCGATCTCTCCACTCTAAGCGTTTTCCAAGATTTTTATTTCTCCCCTCTATCCTCCTACGTACTTAAATCCAATTCTAGTCAAAAATTAAATCCAATTCTAGTCAAAAAAAGAGAGCGGATCCGGTCCGGTTATGTCAGTTCCGTATGTTGGACATGTTTTTATTCTTCTCATCCAGTTTCATCCTTACATCTCCTTTTGAAAATTTTCTAAGATCTCCCCCCCCTGCCCAAACACCCCCCACAATGACACTGGGTCCAGTTGGTATTTAAAATAAGAGATCTGAGTTTCGAGGTCCTTTTAAATATGAAGTTTCATGAAGATCCGACAACTCCTTCGTAAGTTAAAAATACGTCATTTTTCTAATATTTCAAAATTAATCCCCCCCCCAACTCCTCAAAATAGAGCGAGTCCGTTCTTATTATTTCAATTATGTGTCTAGTACTTTTCCTTATTTTTCACACCAATCTTCATCCTGATCCATCCACTCTAACCGTTTTCTAATATTATAGGTACCCCCAAACTCCTTCCAATGTCACCACATCTGGTTAGGATTTAAAAAGGGAGCTTTGACACACGACATCCTTCTAAATATCAAATCTCATTAAGATCTGATCACCTGTTCGTAAGTTAAAAATGCCTCATTTTTTCTAATTTTTCAGAATAGCCCCCCCCCCACAATTATCCCAAAGAGAGCAGATCCGTTCCGGTTATGTTAATAACTTATCTAGGGCTTGTGCTTATTTTTCCCACCAGGTTTCGTCTCGATCCCTCCACTCTAAGTTTTTTCCAAGATTTTTGGTTCCCCCTCCCTCCAACTCTCCCCCAATGTCACCAAATCTGGTCAGTATTCAAAATGATAGCTTTGAGACACGATATCCTACCAAACTTCAAAAATCATTAAGATCCCATCATCCGTTCGTAAGTTAAAAATACTTCATTTTTTCTGTTTTCCCCGAATTAACCGGCCCCCACACCCTCCCCCTCGGATGGTCAAATCGTTAAAACGACTATTTCTAATTTAATCTGTAGTGGTGCCTGATATGCCCGCCAAATTTCGTTGTCCTAGCTTACCTGGAAGTGCCTAAAGTAGCAAAACCGGGACAGACCGACAGAATTTGCGATCGCTATAAGTCGCTTGGTTAAAATCAAATGCCATAAAAACAAATAGAAACAGATTAAAAATAATTTCCCAGAAAATACGTTTTTAAAAGAAAAGTAACTTCATTATATAAAAAGAAACAAGCAGAAATATACATGAAATTATCCAACAAACGTAAAATTGCCACAAATCATCATTAATAAATCGATGAAACCAAAAACGCACAGAAATTATGAAAAAAATAACCCTAGTTAAACTCAAAACAAACTGAAATCATTTTGGATACGGCTGACAACCCCTAATTTTTTCAAGACCAAAACATATTTTTTCACTTTACATACGAAAATAAACAAATGAATATGAATTGTCAGTTTGATTGAAGTATGCTGACTTTTATTTATTTTGTTCTTAATAATGCTTGATTTATTGAAATTAAAAAGTGAAACATTTAAGATGTATTTTCTTCTACCATTACTACTACTAATAGCTCACTGCAGCACCAAGCCGCCTGAGGTTAGCATAACTACGCATACTCCTCATCCAACGTAATCTATTCAAGGCCTCCCTCTTTACACCCTCCCAGGAAGTTCCCATTTCCTTCAAATCTTTATTTTTGACAGCCTCCCAACCCAGACAAGGACGACCGGTTTTCCGTGTAGCTCCAGACGGTTGGCCAAAAAGAACAAACTTCGGCAATCTGTCATCCTTCATCCGCAGAACGTAGCCTAGCCATTTCAACCTTATTTTCATTATTGCCCTAGAAAGCGGGATTAAACCACATTTTTTGTAGAACCTACTGTTTGAAATACGGTCAGTCTGCCGGGTACCTAGAATAATCTGTTGGCAATTTCTATGGTAAACATCTAGTAAATTTTCATCTGCTTTTCGGAGCGCCCATGCTTCAGAGCCATATTTGATCACTGTCAATACTGTAGCTTCCAATATTCGAATTTTGGTTTGCAGACTTATTTTTCTATTTTTCCAAACTGTTTTTAACTGTGAAAAAGCACCCTGAGCCTTAGCTATTTTACTTTTGACATCTTCACTGTTCCCACCATCTTTACTAATAATACTACCAAGGTAAGTGAAGCTCCCAACCTGATCAATCTTTTCGTTACCCAATGTCACCTTTTCATTTTCACTTATTCCTAGCCTTAGTGACTTAGTCAGTAAAGTACAAATCGTTTTCTGGTTTTAAGAAGGCATGGGTTTGCTAGCTTTACTTATGTCAATTTCTACTTGTTTCTGCAATTTCTGATGGTTTCTCGTTGGATCTTTAGCGGTTCAATAGCCTGAAATATCTTATTGTGTGCTCTGTATTTCATTATTTATGCACGTATTTCATTACGTGCACTGGAACTCGGCATAGTAATTATCAAATTTTATTGCCTGAAAGATTTTAGTAGTTTACAATCGTTTTATGGTTACTTTGAAATGATGCTGCACAAAGAGAAAAATAGTTGCCCCAGAGCTTCATTATTTTAATTTTTTCAAAGTTAAAGGAAGATATAAAGATATATTCACAATTAAATAATTTTTTGCTGTAATCTGATCCACTATGTTGGTTAGTGAGCCTTTAACATAAGCAGCAATTATTTATTTAGCAGCGTTCATCTTTTTAAGAAGAAAATAATACCTCAGTTTATGTGAAACAAAAGAAGTCGTTCAGTGAGTGACAGAATATTTCGTCTAAAAATACAAATTGCGACCAGTGATCTCGTGAAATTCGGCTCAGTTTCAATCTTAAAAATGTTTTATTTGGCAATTTCAACAATCATTTGTGTTAAATTCAAACCGAATATTGAAACGTGATTTGCACAATGGCTGATGACTTAAATTTTCGAGCTGAATATGCTAAAAGTAGCAGAGCCTCTTGCCGTATGTGCAAAAGTGGAATTCAGGAAGGCTCTCTTCGATTGGCTGTCATGATTCAAGTAATATGAATTCTTTACTAGCCCAACTTATTATCGAGGCTATTTAGCCTAGGCCTACACATTCTTATTAGCATTGAGAATCGAGTTCAGCACATCGTATTAGCTAAGCTTACGCTAGATATTTTAGAACCTTTTTTAAAAAACTCAGAACAGCCAAATAAAATTAGCCTAGCTAGAGACTGAAAACCTCTTCTTAGCTAATTCATCAGTTATAATTTAGTAGTCTATAGGAACAGCAATGGGTATATATTGCTTTAATTTTGTAGGCATAGCAATCTAATTATAACCAATGCTGTGTTTGGTCATAAAATGGCCCATAACTTAAAACAATGTTCACATGATGACAAGACAGCAGCAAATATTTTGATTTTTATTGTAACCCAAATAAAGTAAACATACCACTAGATGCCCTTTCTGAACATGGTAAATGCTCTGCAGTTCATATAATTGACTTACAAGTAAATTGAACATACCATTTGATGCCTTTTTTATGTTCTTTGTAAATATAATAATCACTTCTATTGCAAATTCAAATTTAAAATAACTATAAATAATTTTGGTGCTGAGAAAATGTAGTAGTATTTTGTCAGGAATGACCAAAAATAAATACTTTCATTGAAAATTTCATGTCAAGGAAGAAGAAAATGGCCTAAAAAGCAAAATAAGATTTATTTATTCAACTTAATCATGGAAAATCAGTGCTTGTGGATTATCTAACATAAACAAAACTGGATTTATAATGAAACAGTAAGTTTGAGACCAATGTTTTAAGCCTTTATACACCCCATATTTTGGTCATTTTTAAGAGCTCAAAAAGTGTTTAAATTTGATTTACAATAGAATTGATTATTATATTCACAAAGAACATAAAAGAGGCATCAAATGATATGTTCATTAGATTGGTAAGTCAATTGTATAAACTGCAGAATATTTACCCTGAATATAATTGCAGTTGTTAAGGTGCTTGAGAGATTTGTTAATAAAGCTCTAATTGAACATCTTGAGGTCAATAATATCCTTTCCACATCACAACATGGATTCAGATCTGGTAGATCTGTGGACACTAACCTTATCCAAACATATGAATTAGTGACTACACTGCTTGATAAGGGTTTTTCTGTTGACATGATTCTTCTTGATCTGTCCAAAGCATTCAATAAAGTTTGTCATGAATTCCTCATAATCAAATTGAGGGCTGCAGGTGTCAACAAAGGTGTTGTACAGTTATTATGGGCTTCCTTTCTGAAAGATTGCAGAGTGTCAGAGTTTTCGATTTGCAAGGAACTCCTCAAACTCCAAAGGAACAGTTTCTGCTACTTCAACTGATATTTTCAAGTCCCACCTTGATAGGGAATGACTCTGCCAGGAGTTTCTTTACAATTGGGAAGCTGCAGAGTCCTCCACAAGAGTCTAATCTAACAGCCCCAATCAACATCAAACAATTTTTTTTTTCTTTTGGAGCATCACAAGGATAAATAAATCTTATATTGCTCCAAGCTGCAATTTAAGATTTGAGGTAATAATAGTCACCTTTTTTTGCAAGTTCAATTTAGGCTGTTTTAGGCCCCTTGAAAATAATAATATCATTCTACAATTTTTTGATATAAAAATGGGTCCTACCAAACTTTGTTTCAGGCTTACTATTTCATTATCAATCCATTGATTGTGAACATTGATTTGTCAACATTTAAATACAAATCTCCCATGTTTTCTTCTTGTTCTGTTAGACCACTCAAAAGCTGCCATTCCACCTTTACATCAAAAGATATCAAAGCTGACAGAAGTAACATGGCAGATAGAAAAATAGAGAAATTGTTTTGAACCTTTTTTTTTTTTATTTTCAAGGGTTCAAAAAGGGCTTAAATTTGAATTTACAAAAAAAAAGCAATTGTTGTATTCAGGAATATCATGAAAAATGGCATCTAGTGATATGTTCACTTTATTTGTAAGTCAATAATATGAACATCAAAATATTAAAAAAAAGAAGAAGAAACCTCATTGATTACTTTATTGTAAACCAAAGACTGGCAGGACACAAGATACTATTGTATATAGGAGGGCTCTTATTGATGTTAAAAGTAAAAATTACTGTCTAGGGTTAATTTAAAGCTAAAATCTTGGAAGGTAACCACCTTTCAGGAAGCATTGACACTAGTATACTCCAGAATGATAGTAGGAGAGAAACTTTCCAGGAACAGTTGGATAAGAAACTGGAGAGTTTAAAATTTGACAATGAAGAAGATGGATAGAATAATTTTAGGAAAATAATTTGTGAAGCTGTTGATGGTGTATTTGGGAAGAGAGTTAGGAATGCTTTATGTTTAATTGAGAGAAGGAGGTGCTTCTATAGGAATTATCTGAGCAATAGATCATGTGATAAAAGTTGGTTGTGTATGATATTTTTGTTGCAATGTTTGCAAAGATATTGAATGAGACATGTCCTCTTAGAAGATTTGAAAGGGGTAGAACAAAATTCTTAAAGAAACCATGGATTACACATGGTATTCTAAATTCTATAAGTTGGAAAACTGAATTGTATAAAATATACCTATTTGAACCATATGTCATTAATTTTCAACAGTTTAAAAATTACTGGAATACTTTAAATGGATTGAAACATAAAGTTGAAAAATATATTTGCAAAATGAATTTATGAAATATAAATATGATATGAAAGAAACATGGAAAACAGTAAATTCACTCCTGGGTCAAAAGGGTAAAATAGAAGTTATTAATAAATTACAATCAGAGAGGGGAATTTGACCACCCAAAAGGATGTTGTGAATTATTTATGTGAGTATTTTTCTAGTGAGGGAGTGAATCTTTGTTGTGATGTTTTGAAAAGAATTGAGCAGCCTCCCAAAATAATTCAATCAGAAGTTCCAGTAGAAAATCATTTGGTTTTTCATGCTTGTACTATAATGATGTGAGTAAAATTATCAGTAGAATGCAATCAAACTCAGGTGGTGTTGACAGTATTTCTCTTAAGATTGCTAAGTCAGTTAACACCACTTGCATGTGATTTGATTAATAAATCTATGGGAAAAAGAATTTTCCCAGGAGTTTTGAAGGTCAACAAAATAATAGCAGAGGAGGTAAGAGAGATGAATCTTCAAACAAAAGACCTATTTCTATCCTCCCTTTCTCTTCTAAAATATATGAAAAGGTGATACAATCCAGGCTAACTGATTATGTTGAAAATAATAAATTCTTATGAATACTTTTGGTTTAGAAAAAAAAATGTCCACAGAAATGGTAACTATTAAATATGTTGACTTGGTAAATATGTCATTTGAGGTGGATCTGATTCCAGCTGCTTTATTCTGGGATTTGAAGTAGGCTTTTGACATGATTGACCATAAACAGTTATTACTAGAGCTTGAAGAAATTGGTGTGACTGGAAAGAGTGTGTCTTGGTTTGAATCTTATTTAAGTGACTGAAAGCAAATTGTGGTGAATGGGTGTTTTACTTCTATGGCTAGTGTAATACCTTGCAGAGTACCTAAGGATTCTATACTAGGTTCTCCTTTATTTTTAATTTTATAGATCAGATTAAGCATTATTTGTCAGAGGCTGGCAAAATCCTTTTGAAAATGCTCTTTAACTTGTAGCTGCTTGATCAGTTGATCTACTTCTTGATAAAATGATAAATGCAATGACCAAGTTTAATGATTGGACAGATTTCAATCTTTTGACATTAAATTATGCTAAAACTAGTTACATTTTATTTTCTCAAATATGTAGTATTGAAACTAATTTAGAATTAATAATAAATGGCAATGAAATAAAAAGAGTAAAGGTAACAAAATATTTGGGTTTTATGGTTGATGAAAATGTATCATGAAAAACACATTTAAATATTATAGCTTCAAAGTTGTCTGGATCTCTGGGTTTGCTTTGCCAAGTTAAAAACCTGGCATCCCAGAAAATTATTTGATTGCTTTATTTTGCTATTTTTTACCCATACATTTGTTGTGGTTGCTTAGTATGGGGTAGTAATTTTTTTTCTGGTTATAGAAAAATCGAAAATAAAGCTGTTAAACTTTTGTCACCTAAAACTTTGTTTACTCATAATATTAATGAACTTTACACTTAGAATCAACTTTTTGATATTTCAAAAACAAGAGATTACCAAGTTAGTATTTCCACATATAAATTTATCAATAATATCCTTCCCTCTTCATTCAAAAACTTTTTCTCGATTAATAGTCATCTTCAGAGTGATGATACACAAGGGACATCAAATCTGGTCCACCCATTTAGAAACATGGTCAGAGTTTTCTTTGTAATTAGAAATTTTATCCTCTCTGTATAGGATATTATTCCAATTGAAACAAGAAATTCGAGTCTTCTGGCATCCTTCAAGGCTACAGTTAAGAGATTTTTCCTTGCTAAAGAATAGTATGTTTGTATTTATGTGTATGTAGTTTATATGTTTGTGTGTAGTAGTATGTAGAGTAAGAGTGGAGAAGACTGCCACCTGCTGCCAGCAAACCCTTTTGGGCTTTCTTAGCAGGTGCTGAAAAGTATTTTGTATACAATTTTAAAATAAAATTTATCTTATTGTAAATGTGAAACCCCTCTTCATTATTTCCCACAATGTCTTGATTCTCAAAAGTCTCTTAACATTTTTGAAATGTAACAACTTATTAACTTTACCCTGTGATACTACTACTATTACTAACCATTTACTGCAACACCAAACCACTCATGGCAACACAGATATGCATGCTGTTCTTCATTCCCAATAATCAAAGCCTCCTTCTTTACACCCTTCCAGTAAGTTTTGATTTCCCTTAAATCTTTCCTTACAGCATGCTCACATCCCATTTGGGGAAAAACGTGCGTTTCATTTGGCCCTAGATGGCTGGTCAATAGGAGTCACAAAAAAACAACTGAAATTGTTTTTTTAAGTTAAATGGTTACTTGGACAGGCTTTTCTGTAACAGCATAGCATAATGCATTTGAAGCTGTCAGTTCATCAAAAGAATCATGACAGAGAAATTACTTTGAGCCATTCATTCTTCTTTTGACACAACATAGAAATGGACAATTGAATGAGAGGCCTGAACAAGCCAAATGTCAACAGCTATGGTATTTATTTAGCAGAATCCAAAATGAACTATTTGCCATTGTTTGGCCAGAGTTTGCTAAAAAAAAATCATAGCAGAAAGTAAGCCAACTTCTTAGACATCTTTGAAAACAAAATGCCTGCTTTCAGCCATGAAGGACATTTAGACATATCTAATGTATTGACAGAGAGAAAGCTACAAATTAGTATTTATAAACTGTAAGAGATTTTGAATAAAAGCAAGGAGCTAATCTTGCAGAAGAAATTCTACATGTATTACAGAAGTGTAAACAAAAATATCATAGGCAAATTTGGAATTGGGTAGATTAATAGCAGAGGAGAGTGACTCATTGAATTTTGCTGAGAATATGACCTTTTTGTGACAAACACAATGGTCAAACACAGCAAAAGAGGAAAGTCACTTGGTGGTCCCCTGATGAAAGGACTGCAAGCATGATTGATAACATGCTGGTATTGAATCAGTGGAAATCTCGTTCACAGGCACAGTGACTCTCTCCAATGGGGGTTTTGACTGTGATCACATCCTCCTTATGTCATCAATTTTTCTAAGGTTAAGGTCTGTTGTCAAATCAAAGCAATAAGTCCCAAGATTCCATGTGGAATCTGGTCCTGAAGGACCAGATGACAAAACAAGAGTATAGAGAGCAGCTTTTGAAGATCATGCAAGAAACACTTGTCCTATTTAGCTCAGCTGACATTGATCAGCTTTTGTTGCAAAGTAGCAGGGCAATATTTGAGACATCTGAGATTGTTCTTGGCCATAAATATGCCAGAGACATGCCGCGGATTACCCAGGAGGTTGTTGACATGAGCAACAAGAAACGAACTCTCAGAAACAAACAAGATCGGGGAAACAAGGATAGGTTCAAGCAACTGAAACACCATGTCGAGAAGAAAACTCGCCAGGCACTTGAGGACATGATAATCAAAAAGTGTCAGCAGTGCAAAGAGGACTTCCAAAGAGGTAACCTACACCTTATGTTCAAACATGCTAAAGAGCTAGCAAATCATGAAGATACAAAGTGTTTGGAGCTCTTGGATAAAACTGGGTACAAAATTACCTCTCACACCTAAATCCAAGATCCTGAAGTCCTTCAGATCTTTCCAGCAAAAATAAATGAGAAATCACCCTTAAGGTCAGAATTAGAAAATGCTCTGAAATCCCTCAAATCCAATAAAGCACCCAGGATAGATAGTATTGGGGTTGGGCAATAATTTGATTAAACAGTATGTTCATATGTCAATATTTTTGCTTTAATATTCTATAATTGATATATCAATTTCGATATTTTTGATAAGTATTTTGCTCATATTAACTTTAGGGTTTGGCAAAATTCAGTAACGAAATTTTGCAATTAAAGAGTATTTTGCACCTTTTATCCAAATTTTGAATAAAGTAAAACGACTTCTATTACATGAATGAACATTACAAAACCTTCACTTGGAATTACTCTGGCCCAGGATAAAGAAAAATAAGTCTGCCCTGGGAGAGACCTCGCTAGCTCCTTTTTCTGACTCCCATTTGTGCCACAAAGAAAGTGAATTTTCTTCCCATCTCCTGAAACATGCACTGTCAGATTATACGTCCAGAGCTGACTTATAGAAGCTTAATTTTGCCTTAACATCTGCGGTTGGAAGGCATTGCTGTACATCAAATGTCCAGAATTCCTCCTGATTCTAGTGCTTTTTCTTTATTTTCCTTTTTTCTGTCATAAGCTAGTTTAAAGGCATTGTTGCATGTCAATTGTCCCAAAGTTCCTCCTGATTTCAGTCTTTTTCTTTGTCTTTTTCCATAGCTTTTTCTGCTCTCTTCTTCACCCTTTGGCTTGTACTGGAAGCTACTTACTTTTCTGTACAAGGGAAAGAGTGAAGAAGAGAGTAGAAAATGTTTGTTAAAAAACACAAAAAACCAACATTTTCACAATGTTCAAATTCGAAGATAGATACTTTCTGTGTGCATGAGCCCTCAAGTCAACAAACTCAAAAGCAGGGAAAGAACCAATGTGGTCCTTGATTATTCCAAATCGATTTCTTGAGACCTATCGCAAGCTTATCTCTCCAGGGTTGAATGGGGTGTCTGAACTACACCAAACTCTGTTATCTTTGAAACTATTCCTCTCAGTTCTTTTAATGTGATGCCAAAGGTCCACAATCTCTCCTTTCCCAGCACTATTCTTGAAAAAGCTGATTCATAATTTGGAGGAAACTAGACTTAGGCCTTTTGGCATAATGCTGTTTCGTGAATTAGGACTTAAGCCCTTTGGCAAAATTTGTAACTCAGTCAGATTTAAAGATAAGCCCATTTTGAATAGAAAAGTTGATAGATTTCTTCGAGCTCTTTTGAACCATATGCTTAACTCCTTTTCGAAAAAAGTAGACTTAGGCCCTTTTTGTAAAACGCCATGGATTTTGGAGCCTATGTATTTTTTTTTTTTTTTTTTTTTTTTTTTAATATGACACGAAATTACTTGATCACACATAGTAACCATAGCAAATACATGGGTAAAAAATTGGTATAAGAGACTTTCCACTTGCCAAAGTGGGTATAAGATGGTATAACACTTTCCACTTGCCAAAGGAGTTCCAGAGATCCTGACAATTTCTGCATTATAAGTGTGCTCTCTATGATAGATTTTCAGCAACCATAAAGCCCAAATATCTCGTCTTCTTTGCTCTCTTTATTTTATTTCGATTTACCATTAAATCTAAACTGGTTATGGTTGGAAATTAAACTATTCTTAAAATTGCCTTGGGTTTTTTCCTTTATTGTGGGACACAAGCATTTTTCTTATGGCTTCAGCTTTCCATGCTTCAGGATGTGTAGCTCCAGCAGGTATAACAAGGCTCCAATAGAGTGTTTTGGCAGCAGAAAATGCGTATTCTTTGGGTTTATTTTGTTTCTTTAGCCTTCTCAAGCATGCTCAAAAGGTTTCATCATGTTCGTTTTCATTTTGTGGGACTGCTACATGGTGATGAGACTATACACTAAAAAAAAAAAAAAAAAAAAAAAAAAAAAAAAAAGAAAAAAAAAGAAGCAAAATCGGCAAATCGGTTTGTTTGTTTAGCAGACCTTAATTATAGTTGAAAACTTAATATGGTCAGAAAAAATACTCTTAACATGATTTGATTTAACCTCAGATAGAAAAAAGTCATCTTGTTATCATTTGTCATGATGGATTTTACCCATATTTTCAGTTTGTATAAATGTATGACTGCTTGTTGTTTTGCATACATTTTATTAGAGTGTAGCAAATATAGGCTATTTGTAATTGCAAGTGGTCTAGTTACCTGTTGTATTCCAGAAAATTTGAAAATAAAATTGATTTTCCTAGTCTTTCTGAATACGTAATCTACTAAAGAAAACACACTTAAATGAGTGTACTCATAATAAAAGAGTCAGCACTGTTATTCCCTCAATCTCACCCATACCTACACATAGTAGGTGTATCTGTCTATCTGAGTTTTTGCCCACTTATATCAGGAAAAATTCTTTAACTCCTCTTTTAAAGCTGTTACTTGTGCGTTTTTGACAGTAGCAAGCAGTCTTTCCCCCCTGCAAAGAAAATTTCTGAAAATATAAGATGAAAAAACCTCCTGAAAACATTAATTTTCTTTTTCTAGTCAACAAAGTTTGATGGTAAGATGGCCCACTGGTACCACATGGACTGCTTCTTTATAAGACAAAGACCTAAGGGTGTTACTGAAATTGAACACTTTGAGTCACTTAGATATGAAGATCAGGAAAAGATACGAGTCCGAGTCACAAGTAAGTGTTTTTCTTCCTTTTAACATGCATTAAAATTGTCATGTCTGCACAGCCATTTTAGAGAGGTGGGTATCAGAGGGTTTTAATAAGGTGGAGGAAGTCCTATTATTTATAATTTTTATACGTCTGCATTTTCCTGGAGGAGGGGGGCGGCTCTTGGATGGTTCTTAGGGGGATTTGCCATATGCTATATGCAGGCAGGTCTACAGAAAATTTTGAAGTCAGATTTGTTTTTGGAAGGGGGACAAGTTTGAAAGATTTTAAATTGCTTGATGTGTCAGGTTCTTTTCCTAGAGGGGACGGGGTGCTTGAGAACATGAAAAAAGATGAGATGTTGAGGGAGGGGGGTTCAGCTCTTTCTTTTTTATGTAGATGGGGTCTCTGGTTATTTTGATTCCCCAAGACTGTAGCCTGTAGAACAACATAATCCTGCATAATGATATATGCATATATATATATATATATATATATATATATATATATATATATATATATATATATATATATATATATATATATATATATATATATATATATATATATATATATATATATATATATATATATATATATATATATATATATATATATATATATATATATATATATATATATATATATATATATATATATATATATATATAATATATATATATATATATATATATATATATATATATATATATATATATATATATATATATATATATATATATATATATATATATATATATATATATATATATATATATATATATATATATATATATATATATATATATATATATATATATATATATATATATATATATATATATATATATATATATATATATATATATATATATATATATATATATATATATATATATATATATATATATATATATATATATATATATATATATATATATATATATATATATATATATATATATATATATAGTGTGGCTATGAACAGACGCAACAGTAGACAAGAAGTTTTAATTTGGAAGAAATAGTATTTAGTCAAATTACAGGAAAGGCAGGGGGTTATCTACTTCCAGAAATGACGTAAACCAGATTTCGTGCATCAAGTGGGGGTAAATTTACTGTATGTGGCACGAAGTGTACCCTACGTGACACACAGAGGTGTGGTGGAAGCTCCTCAGACTTGGTGAAACAAGTTGTGCTCTAATATGTGAATTACGTGTGGGAGCATTGGTAATCCCCTGGAAAAATTGTATGCTCGAAAACGATTTCCTTGACCTATTGATAGCTTGAAAAGAAGATGTACTTTAAACCAATCCAGAGAATATGGTTAAGAATAATATATGTACCTAATATAATATATACCTAATATACCTATTTACCTAATATACTATATACCAATATAATAATATATTGTATATTATATACCAAGTCACATTACACTGGTCCAGTTTCGTCCTTTGATAGCGTCAAAAATTTGGGCAATAGACGAGGGTCTACCCTGTGAACTAACGATTTTATGTGCACTCTCAAAAGTCTGAAAAAAACCCTAAAAAAAATGGGGCATAGACGAGGGTACATTTCATATGAACTCGTGCTTTCGTGTGCACTCTGAAAAATCTGAAAAAACCTAAAAAAAAAAAAAAAATGTGCCGTAGACGAGAGTCTACATTTCCTGTGAACTCGGCTTTTGTGCCCATTCTAACAAAATCTGGAAAAACCCATGTCAATTCAGGACTAGTTTTCTAATACTACCAAGACAATTACTTTCAATAAACCGTAATTACATGAAAGAAAAAAAACAAAAAACTATCCTTTGTCGCCCCAGTCTTCCTTAAACATAATTAATGAGGAAGGGGCGATAATAGTTTCTTTTTCAAGGTTCTGCTGCCATTGGAGCCCCAGCAAAGGCAAAGAAGGGTAAAAAGGGAGATATCAAACTCCGTGATTATGCAGTAGAATATGCAAAATCCAGTCGTGCTGCTTGTAAAGGCTGTCAAGAAAAAATCGAAAAGGATGATATTCGCATTTCAAAAAAGAACTATGATTCTGATGCCGCTAAACGGTATGGTCCACATGATGACTGGCATCACGTTGACTGTTTTACCAACTTGCGTGAAGATCTAGGTTTTGTCGACTCAGTAGAGGTCATCCCTGGTTTCCACGCGTTGTCCCCTGACGACAGAAAAATGTTGAAGGGAAAACTGAAAGCGATTTCGGGGTAAGACATTTTTCAGTGCCATACGTTTATTAGAGGTTTTTGTTCTGCGGTTATCTACTATTTATACTTTTTTCTCGGTAATGTATATATTTGCGTAGTAAAGGGTCTAAGGTACAATTTTTTTTTGTACCTGTATTATTGCCTTGGTTGATACCAATCAGCCAATCATTAATTCTTAGCTCTGAAAATAGTCCTTTGATGTTGTGGCTACACGAAGCAAAGACAATATTCTTTATTATATAGACATTAGGTTTCATTAAAATTATGCCGAATTTTATTCATGATTTTTGAAAGTCTTTATCCCTTTGCTGGTTGACTGTTTTTTTTTGTGGGGGAGGGCTAATAAAAAGTTTCTGAGACCACACTCGCTAAGCATGCTACTACAACTACTAACAACGCACCACAGCACCATGCCGCCTGAGGCCAACATAGATACGCACGCTTCTCCTCCATCACAATCTATTCAAAGCCCCCCTCTTTAGACCCTCTCAGGAAGTTCCCGTTTCCTTTAAATCTTTCTTTATGAGATCCTCCCACCACAGTCTAGGACTACCTGCTTTCCATTTAGCCTAAGACGGTTGGCTGAAAAGGACAATCTTCGGCAATCTGTCATCTTTCTTCCGCAGAACGTGCCCTATCCATCTCTTTTTCTTAACTCTACATTTTAAAACAGTAAAAAACTTTAGCGTAAAGAGCAGGGCGTTGAGGAGGAAAAGCCCCTTTCAAATACGGAGTAGTTTCTGTTCGTTTTAAGTTTTAATGTCACTCCTTTGCTTTCATTTAAAAAAACTTGTTTTTTTCTTTTGTTTAATTTCTGGACGTTTTTGAATTAATGCTTGGTTTGATCTTGGCTCTCCGCACATGAATAATTAAAACGAAATTTGCATATTAATTTTTTGGGGCTAAATGGCTTTTTCATAGTTTTAATCGGAAGATTTTGAGAAAAAAGGAGCGAGGAGGAGGCCTAGTTGACCTCCAATTTTTTGATTACTTAAAAAGGCAACTATAACTTTTAATTTTTTACGAACGTTTTCATAAGTAAAAAATATACGTAACTTACGAATTAAATTACGTAGCGAACTTCTATATTCGTATGTTTTTATTGCGTATATGAGGGGGCTCACCCCTCGTCGATACCTTGCTCTTTACCTTAAAGCTTAAATTTTGTCCCAATTCCTTAAGAATGACCCCTGAATCACAAAGGCCGTAGAATAAATAGTTGAAATTGCTAAAAATACTTTAGAGTAAAGAGCGAGGTATTACGAGGAGGTAAACCCCTCATACGTAATAATTTCTGTTCGTTTTAAGTTTTAATGCTTCTTCTCATTTTCAGTAGAAAAAACTTTTCATATTTATTTTTTCATTGTTTTTTTAAATAATGCTAGAAAATCCTGCGCCTCCTCCATTGAAAGTCTCTTCCCCCATGAGAAGTTCCTCCATGGAAAGATCCTCCCATGTAACCCCCCCTCAACTCTCCCACCCAAACCAAAAAAATCCCCCTGAAAACGTCTGTACACTTCCCAGTAACCATTACTATATGTAAACACAGGTCAAAGTTTGTAACTTGCAGCCCCTCCCACGGGGACTGTGGGGGAGTAAGTCGTCCCCAAAGACATAGTTATTGGGTTTTTCGACTATCGTGAATAAAATGGCTATCTCAGAATTTTGATCCGGTGACTTTGGGGGGAAATGAGCGTGGGAGAGGGCCTAGGTGCCCTCCAATTTTTTGGTCACTTAAAAAGGGCACTAGAACTTTTAATTTCCGTTAGAATGAGCCCTTTTGCGACATTCTATGACCACTGAGTCGATACGATCACCCCTGGGAAAAAAAAACAAATAAACACGCATCCGTGAGTTGTCTTCTGGCAAAAAAATGCGAAATTCCACATTTTTGTAGATAGGGGCTTGAAACTTCTACAATAAGGTTCTCTGATACGCTGAATCTGGTGGTGTGATTTTCGTTAAGACAGTATGACTTTTAGGGGGTGTTCCCCCCTATTTTCTAAAAGGAGGCAAATATTCTCAGGCTCGTAACTTTTGATGGGTAAGACTAATCTTGATGAAACTTATATATTTAAAATCAGCATTAAAATGCCATTTTTTGATGTAACTATTGGTATCAAAATTCCATTTTTTAGAGTTTCGGTTACTATTGAGCCTGGTCGCTCCTGACTACAGTTCGTTACCACGAACTGTTTGATAAAGATGTCCATCATTAAGAAAGAAAAATAAATAAAATAAACTGGGAAGATTTTTAAGAAAACATAACCTTAATGTCACTTTTAAATGTTCAAATAAAACAGAGGTTTTTCAACTGTGCCAAGGATAAAATCAGCCCCATTCTGAGTAGTGGTGTTTATAGAATTTCCTGTTCTTCTACATTCCCTGTTCTTCTTTGGCTGTTTTTATATTGAGAGGAGCCACCAAAAATTGGGGGAGATGTCAAGGGAACACAGGTCCTCAATCGACAAAGCCATGGGGCTATGCCAAAGGTCTGAGGCTTTCGATTCCGCCTTTGTCTCAACATGTCTTTGACATCCCACATCATTTCATTTTGTTTGATAACACCTCCATTATTCCTCCTGTTAAAGGTCTCATGCAAGTTTTCAGGGAGGCAGCTGATATAAAAAAAGTGTATCCACCAAAAGGTCCTTCTTAATAGAGATTCTGATGAAATATATCTCAGCCCCATTTATAATGAATTTATTAATTCTGATCGTTTTTTAATTCTGATCGAAAACGAATGGAAATTATTCCGTATATGAAAGGGGCTGTTCCCTCCTCAGTGTCCTGCTCTTTACGCTAATGTTTGACTCTTTCTCTCAGCTCTACTTTTTAAAACAGTAAAAAGCTTTAGCGTAAAGAGCAGGGCGCTAAGGAGGGAACAGCCCCTTTCATATAACGGAATAGTTTCTGTTCGTTTTAAGTTTTAATGTCGCTCCTTACTTTCAGTTAAAAAAGCCCTGTTTTTTTACGTTTTTGAATTAATGCATGTTTTAAATTGGCTCTCAGCACTTGAATAATTAAAACGAAATTGAAATATTAATTGTTTTTTGGCTAAATGGCTTTCTCATAGTTTTCAATGGACGATTTTGAGAAAAAAAAGAAGCGGGGGAGGAAGCCTAGTTGCCCTCCAATTTTTTGGATACTTAAAAAGGCAACTAGAACTTTCAATTTTTATGAACGTTTTCATGAGTAAAAAATATACGTAACTTACGTAACGAACTTCTATATTCGTATGTTTTTATTACGTATATGAGGGGTTTCGTCCCCTCGTCAATACTTCGTTCTTTACACTAAAGCTTAAATTATTGTCATAATTCTTTAAGAGTGACCCCTGAATCACAAAGGCCGTAGAATAAATAGTTAAAATTACTAAAAATACTTTAGCGTAAAGAGCGAGTTATTAGGAGGAGGTGAACCCCTCATATGTGTAATAATTTCTGTTCGTTTTAAGTTTTAATGCTGCTCCTTACTTTCAGTTGATAAAACTTTTTTTTATTTATTTTTCCATTGTTTTTTAAATAATGCTAGAAAATCCTGTGCTCCCTTCATGGAAATTCTCTTCCCCCATGACAAATTCCTCCATGGAAAAATCCTCCCCAGTAACCCCCTCCCCTCAACACCCCCCCCCCCCCAATAAAAAAAAACTGAAAACCTCTGTACACTTCCCAATACTCAGTACTATATGTAAATACTGGTCAAACTTTGTAACTTGCTGTCCCTCCCACGGAGACTGTGGGGAGTAAGTCGTCCCCAAAGACATAGTTATTAGGTTTTTCGTTTACGTTGAATAAAATGGCTATCTCAGAATTTTGATCCGGTGACTTTGGGAAAAAATGAGCGCGGGAGGGGGCCTAGGTGCCCTCCAATTTTTCTGATCACTTTAAAAGGGCACTAGAACTTTTCATTTCCGTTAGAATGAGCCCAATTGCGACATTCTAGAACCACTGGGTCGATACGATCGCCCCCGGAAAAAAAAAAACAAATAAACACGCTTCTGTGATCTGTCTTGTAGCAAAAAATACAAAATTCCACATTTTCGTAGACAGGAGCTTGAAACTTCAACCATACGGTTCTCTGTTACGCTGAATCTAACAGTGCGATTTTCGTTAAGATTCTGTGACTTTTAGGGGGTGTTTCTCCCTATTTTGAAAATAAGGAAAATTTTCTCAGGCTCGTAACTTTTGATGGGTAAGACCAAACTTGATGAAATGTATATATTCAAAATCAGCATAAAAATCCAATTCTTTTGATATGTCTTTCACATCAAAAGAATCGTTTTTTAGAGTTTTGGTTACTATTGAGCCGTCGCTCCCTACTTACAGTTCGGTATTACGAACAGTTTGATATAGTTACTTCGATGAGAACACCAAAGCAACCGGATAAAAATATATAATCAGTTTGAAATCAGTATGAAAATGCGATTCTTTTGATGTAACTATCGGTATCAAAATTCCGTTTTTTAGAGTTTCGGTTACTATCTTTACCTAGAGTTTCTTTACCACGAACTGTTTGATTACATAAAATGAAAGCTTGAGAAGCCATTCACTATCATAATTGTTACCTAGAAAGGGTCTTCTTCTTTTAGTTTTAGTTCTTCTAGTACTTATTTTATTTCTTCCTCTTTTAGTTCTTTTAGGTTTGGCTTTTACATTGTCCTTCGGACCTTTATCCTTATTCTTATTCTGCACTGAGGAGGGTCGAGCGGAGGTCTCGATCGAAATATTTGCATAGTTCTCTTCTATATTTCTCTGGCTGTTATTCTCCTCGTTTTCTCTTCTTTAGATTTTTTTTCGTTTCATGTGGGGGGGGGGGTCACCTGGTTTTACGCCCCCCTTCCCTGAAATTTTTGCCCTACTCGAAAAAATATAACCAAAACACATTTAAGTGGCTTATTTGTACCCCCCTCCCCAAACAAAAATCCCAGATATGTCCTTGGGGGGGGGGAATGATTTACTTCTGTAAATTATTTTCATCTGTTTATTTATTACTGATAGCAAAGCTAGTAAAATTTTAAATTTAGGACGGGGGGGGGGTAACACATCTTTTTCAATCCTCAAAAGAGTATATACTATTACTTTTGTGTTTTTTTTCTATGTCTGCCGCCCAACAGGCGCTGCTGCTAGTTTGAAAATAAAACTTAATGGTAAAATATTTTTGAGAATTTGGAACTTTTTCTCGATTCCAATGCCAATTCCAATTTTAGGGTGGTCCTCAGTTTTTGGACCCCGATTTTAATTCCCATCTATTATTACCTTATTAATTAATGCGTTATTTAACGCCGACCACTTTTCTTTTTTTTATGATATTTTAAATGTTTTCTAGTCTATTTCTCGCCTATAATTTTTTCACCCTATCCAAATTAGAATGGTAATGTCCTATGTTTGCTTAAGTGTCTATTGTTTTTGTTTTTTCCTGAAGTTGTTGAATACATTTTCCTTCGGTTTCCCTTATTCGACTATGACTTATTAGAGAAATTTTATTTTCTTTCTCTGGCTTTAAATTAATATGTCACGTATTTAGGTTCCAAGTAAAAAGGAAGAAAATAAATTGACATTTTATGTAATTTTCGATTTTAATTCGTTAAGAAACATATTTTTGCTGTCTGCATAGATTTGAAAAGGCTTGCTTTTTTTAGATTTGTCTCCTTTTTGTAGTCACATTGAAAGTTATCCCAAATACGAGGGGAGCCCCTCTCCACCTTCAATGCCCTCAATTTGGTGCTAATGTGTGTTTTTCGGATAATAGCTTGTCTAAAATTACCCCCTCCCCATAATTTGTTGCAACCTTGAGATATTCCAAAGGGAAGGGTGGTCCTAAGAGCCAATTAAATGAAAAAACAAGTTTTTTCAGTGAAAGTAAGGAGTAGGCTAACATCAAAGCTTATAACGATCGTAAATTATTACGTTTGTGAGGGGGATTACCCCCTCCTCAATACCTCGCTCCTTACGCTCAAGTTTGACTTTTTTTTTACTAGATGGGTAACTTTGGTCGTAGCTTTTGATGGGTAACACTAAACTTAACTAATTTTATACACTTGAATCAGCATATGCCAATTCTTTTGATACATCTAGTGATATCAAAATTCCGTTTTCAAGGCAAAATGGCATCAATGATAGCAAACGATGGGATTATTTTGCTATAGAATAAGTTAACTTAACTACAATTTGATATGTTTTAATCCGGTTGCTTTGGTGTTCTCATCGAAGTAACTTTATCAAACTGTTTGTGGTACCGAACTGTAAGTAAGGAGCAACCCGGCTCAATAGTAACCCAAACTCCAAAAAAGCGATTCTTTTGATGTAAAAGATATATCAAAAGAATCGGATTCTTATGCTGGTTTTAAAAATATAAGTTTCATCAAGTTTACTCCTATTCATCAAAAGTTACGAGCCTGAAAAAAATTGCCTTATTTTTGAAAAAAGGAGGAAACAATCACTATAATTCATAGAATATAAATGAAAATCACACCGTCAGATTCAGCGTATCAGAGGACCCTACTGTAGGGGTTTTTAGATCCTATCTGCAAAAATGTGGAATTTTGTGTTTTTGCCAGAAGAAAGATTACGGATGCGTGTTTATTTGTTGTTTTTTTTTCTAGGTGTGATCGTATCGACCTAGTGTTTGCGAGAGGGCTCATTTGAACGCAAATCAAAAGTTTTAGGGCACTTTTTAAGTAACCAAAAATTGGAGGGCAACTAGGCCCCCTCCCGCGCTCATTTTTCTCAGTCACTGGATCAACATTTTGAGATAGCCATTTTGTTCAAAATAGTCGAAAAATGTAATAACTATGTCTTTGTCGATTACTTAATCCCCCACACTCCCCGGGAGAAGGGCTGCAAGTTATGAACTTTGCCCATTGTTTACATATAGGCCTAGTATTGGTTATTGGGAAGTATAGAGACATTTTCAGGGGAGATTTTTTCTGGTGTGGGGGGAGAGGGTTACGTGGGAGGACCTTTCCATGGAGGAATTTTTCTTGTGGAAAGAGAATTTCCATGGAGGAGGTGCTGGGTTTCTTAGCATTATTTTAAAAAAAAATCAGAAATTAAATATAAAAAAACAAGTTTTTTCAACTGAAAGTAAGGAGCAACATAAAAACTGAAAACGAAAGAACCGAAATTACTACGTATATGAGGGGTTTGCCGCTTCTAGTGGAGAGATCCGGATGAAACTTGGTGGGTAGAATAAGCACGTGTCGTAGATATGTGATTGACGTAACCGGACTAGATCCGCTCTCTTTGGGGGAGTTAGGGGTTCCAGTGCTTTGGCGAATTTGGTGCTTCTGGACGTGTCAGGGCGATGGAAATGGTAGGCGTGTCAGGGACCTGCACAATTGACTTGATAAAGTCGTTTTCCCCGATTCGACCCTCTGAGGGGCTGACGGGAGAGGAAAAATTAGAAAAATTGAGGTATTTTGAACTTTCGAGTGGGTGATCGGATCTTAATGAATTTTGATATTTAGAAGGACCTTGTGTCTCAGGGCTCTTATTTTAAATCCTGACTGGCACTAAGCCTCTGATTTTTCCTTTTAAATCAATCCATTGATTCTTAGAATTTTGCTGTAGCTCATGCATTATCAGTTCTTGGCTCTTGGCATTTCCGACCTCGTCACAAGTGCCATGTGAGCTCTTAGCTCTTTACTCTTTTAATTCTTTCGTTCTGTTGGTCTGTCTGTCGGTCCCGGTTTTGCTACTTTAGGCACTCCCAGATAAGCTAGGACGATGAAATTTGGCAGGCGTATTAGGGACCAGACCAGATTAAATTAAAAATAGTCGTTTCCCCGATTTGACCATCTGGGAGGAGGAGTGGGGGGACGGTTAATTTGGAAAAATTGAAAAAATGAGATATTTTTAACTTACGAACGGGTGATCGGATCTTAATGAAATATGGTATTTAGAAGGATATCTTGTATCAGGGCTCTTATTTTATCTTTCGTCCGGATACAGTGTCATTGGGGGGGGGGGTCTGGAGGGGGAACCGGAAATCTTGGAAAAGGCTTAGAGTGGTGAGATCAGGATGAAACTTGGTGGGAAGGATAAGCATAAGTCCAAGATACGGGAATAACATAATCGGACCGAATCCGCTCTCTTTGGGGGAGCTTGGGGGGGGATCGGAAAAAATAGAAAAAATTAAGTATTTGTAACGGGTGACCGGATCTTAATGAAATTTGATATTCAGAAGGAACTCTTACTTAGAAGAGAGCTCTTATTTTAAATCCACACCAGATTCGGTGACTTTGGGGGGGAGAATAGGACGGGGGAACCAGAAATCGTGAATATGTAAAAATTGAGCCATTGTTTACATATAGGCCTAGTATTGGTTATTGGGAAGTATAGAGACATTTTCAGGGGAGATTTTTTCTGGTGTGGGGGAGAGGGTTACGTGGGAGGACCTTTCCATGGAGGAATTTTTCTTGTGGAAAGAGAATTTCCATGGAGGAGGTGCTGGGTTTCTTAGCATTATTTAAAAAAAAAATCAGAAATTAAATATAAAAAAACAAGTTTTTTCAACTGAAAGTAAGGAGCAACATAAAAACTGAAAACGAAAGAACCGAAATTACTACGTATATGAGGGGTTTGCCTCCTCGTCAATATCTCGCTCTTTATACCAAAGTATTTTTAGTAATTTCAAAAAAGCCATTTATTCTAATTGAACAGCATGTTACTTATATGAGGGAGTTTCTTCCCCTCGTCAGTGCCTCGCTCTTTACGCTAAAGTTAAGAGTTTTTTTTTTAAATAATGGCCGATATAAACAATAATTAGTTTGTGGTATTTTTGGGGCAATCTTAGCATTTAATATTATCTTAAGTAGCTTCGTAACTATGATTTTTATTTGATTATAAACCAAAGATATTTTATGTCTTCGGCTTGTGTTGTGATTAAAAAGAAAGTTCTTTTTCCAACTGAAAGTAAGGAACAATATTATAACTTAAAGCGAAGAGAAATTATTACGTATACGAGGGTGTTGCCCCCTTTTCAATACCTCATTCTTTACGCTAATGTTTGACTTTTTGTTCCAGTTATCTAAGAATGACTCCTGACAGAAAAGGACCGTTTAATTATAATAATAAGCTTTTTACAAATTCACAAACATTTTAGCGAAAAGAGGGAGGTACTGAGGAGGGGGCAACTCCCTCATATATGTAATAACAACCAAAAGAAAAATCTGAGACAATTACGGTTCAAATGGCTCGTGGTAACACTGGAGATGTTTTCGAAATGACATTTCACCTTTCCTTGTAATACCAGTTCTTTTTAAGTAACATCAAGATAGCTCAACACCAAAGACAGATTTCTTAGTTTTTTACTGTGTTATGTCTATTTGCCGTCTGTCAGAATGAAACCAGTTCAATCACTACGCGATGATTCAATGGAAATAACAGGCAATCGTTGAAGTTGCGTACTACAACTTTGTCTCTGCGCTTTGTTACACTGGTAGTTTTGTGATAAGTTCTAGCTAAAATGGTTCGAATGTTGAGGTATTACCTTTTGAATATGGCATAGAAGAGTTTTATTTATCTATTTATTTTTTATTTTTTTCGTAAAATTCTAGTTAATTGACTCCTTGCTATCTCAGAAAGGGTCTAGGTTAGGAAAATGAAACTTTCAGGGATGGGTCTACAGGCTAAAGTATGTCCCGGGAAGGTATTTGTGAGACCGTTTCAGTTTCATGTATTTGTGGTCATATAGAGGGGGGGTATACACATTACACTTAGGGACTACCTTTATACTCAAGGGCTCATCCTATATATTTAAGTAATCTCTCTTTCTAATTTCCTTTTCATTTCTGTTTTAATTCCATTCGCATTTATATTCATGTGGATTGCTTAAAATATTCACTGGTAATAAGCCGCATAGTTGGCCTGATCCCTTTAAGCTCTTAACCCCTAAGTTAGTTCTTACTTTATAGTATGCAGCATATTTTTATTAATTAGATTATCATGTTCCCTTTCATTTTCATCCACATTAAAATTAGGTAAATGTTCCTATTACCTGAGCAATTGTTGACAGGTTACAATAATTCTTTGTTGTAGTTTTCATAATTTTGTTACTGAATCTTTACTGTACAAAATATTTAAAATATATAAAATATTCAAATATTTAATGTATAGAGATGGTAATTTGATTGAGTTAGGTTAATATAATTTCGTTACTTCGCGGAAATATTATTTAGGGCCATATCTGATACCATTGTCGGGGGGTGGGAGGGAGGATTTCCAGAAACGTGGAAATGGTAGGTGTTTTTTTCTGTGAAGCCACTAATCTAGAATTTTACCATCCCTTTAAGTGCAATTTATGACTTTGTTTTCCAAAGAAAGCTTCCTAACTGTAGTTCTAAGCTTTAGCAAATCTACTAAGTCAATGCAGAAGCATTGATTTGGTAAATAGTGGCATGGGTCCAATGTATATCTTTTTTTCTGTCTATTATACACAGTGGAGGATGGTTCATTTAATGGAAATTGATGTTTTAGTACGCTTTTTAGGGCGACGAAAGTGATGGAAGAATACTGTCTATCCCTAGAGCCCCACATGAGATCAAATCGACATTTTTAGATTACCGTTTGACTAAAATTCATTTAAAAACAGTTTTTCTTACAGAAGTAAAGAGCGAAGTCGAAACTAAAAAACAAACAAAATTATTGCTTTGCAGATTGTACAAAAAAAAAAATGTCCGTAAACTAGGTGACATAATCTGACTTGTGACATATCCGATTATGCAATAACACATCTAAATCTTATTATATGGTTATAATTCTCTTAAAAAAAGAACCAGCTGAAGTTTAAGGGAATATCATGAGTCGGTTTATTCCAGCTGGTTTGTTTTTTGTTGCATAATCTGCAATTCCAATGATTTTTGTTCGTTTTTAATTTCAACTTTGCTCTTTACTTCCTTAAGAGACACTTGATTTCTATTCGTCTTCATTTTATGTCCAATAAACGTTACAAGAAGATCTTTCAATCGATTCTTGGCAACGCACTGTAAGTAAGGAATGACCAGGGTAAATCGTAAGTGAAAGTAAAAAAAAAGTTCTAATACCAATAGCCTATATAAATCATTTAAGATTACAACTATTTGCGATCATGACTGTGACTACTTTTGGTTGCGACTGCAAGCAAACGCAGCTGAAACTGCTTGCAGCTGCGACTGTGTCTGTAACTTACCAAATGCAACTGTAGATAGTGATGGGGGCAATAATCCTGAATATACAGTCTGAGGCTCTAGAGGTTATAGCTTAAACCTCATTTGTATCTACAATAAACCTCATTTGCATACTTACATGAGCATGTATTCAGGTCATGACAATAGTAGTATGGCCAAAATGGGTACAAGTGGGCCCCATATCCCGTTAGTTTAAGCGGTGCTCTATACCAATGTGCTATGGAGTTACTAGTCCCTATTGGAGATACTAGTCCTATCCAGCTAAAAACTTCTACAAGATTTAACATTGTTCCAGGAGCAATATATTCGATGAAACCATTCAATTGATACAAGTGGGCCTATAGTGTTATCTTATCTTCCAGTTGATAAGGAAAATTCTTGAATCTTTTGCCAAGTTTGTTGTAAAATAATTGAAGTGAGTTTGAAGTGACATGGTGTCTCATAAACGAAGTTTTGATATGGATTCTAATATACAATAGATAGATATCTTTTTTGTACTATAATTGTAACGAGCCGATTATTGACAATTGATTATTTATACTTGATTATGACTACAACCGACCAGGAATCATTATTGTAATGTAATGACCCTGAGCACATCGGTTTTCCATTGCCGGGCTTGCGCATGAGCTTGGGTCCCCACAGTCCCATCCAGGGCCTCAATGACCCCCCCACCATGTTTTGCCCATCCTGCCACAGCTTCCCCTGTTTTTTATCAACTTTTTTGCGACTTTTTAAGCAAATCAATATATTGTTTCTGGGGCGCTGGCCAACTGATGTTAAGCGTCACAGTACCTTAAGGTGATTCTCCGAGGTTTGAAGCAAATTCTATTTCCTATAGCATTGAAATACGCAACGAGATTTTCTCCTTTCTCATTGACTTAATTGCTCTCTTGAGGGTTGTACCAGAATATTTAAATACTGTTGTTTATTACGATCGGATTTAAAGGGAATTTAAATTTTTTTCACATGTCTAATTGGTAACAGCTGACCATTGAAATTTGGTTGGTTACAAGTCAGATAACAGTTTAGCATTTGAATTTTCACAATGGGCAGAAAAAAAATAAGAACAAATAAAGGATGGGAAAACCTGAGACATTGGTAAGTTCTATTCCAACGTTATTGTAGATTATATTACTTTTATTCATGTACAAGTTACATTTTCAAACAGTTCGTGGTAACGAACTGTAGTAAGGAGCGAAGGGGCTCAATAGTAACCAAAACACTAAAAAACGAAGTTTTGATACAAATAGTTACATCAAAAGAATTGCATTTTAATGCTGATTTTAAATATATAAGTTTCATCAAGTTTAGTCTTACCGGTCAAAAGTTACGAGCCTGAGAAAATGTGCCTTATTTTAGAAAATAGGCGGAAATACCCTCTAAAAGTCACATAATCTTAACAAAATCACACCATCAGATTCAGCGTATCCGAGAACCCTACTGTAGAAGTTTCAAGCCCCTATCATAAAAAAGGTGGAATTTTGTATTTTTGCCAGAAGACATAACGGGTGCGTATTTTTTGTTTTTTCTTTGTTGTTTTTTTCCTCAGGGGTGATTGTATCGACCTAGTTGTCCAAGAATGTCGCAAGAGGGTTCATTCTAACGTAAATTAAAAGTTCTAGTGTCCTTTTTAAGTGACCGAAAAACTGGAGGGCACCGAGGCCCCCTCCAACGCACAGTTTTCTCCAAGGTCACCGGATCAAAATTTTGAGATAACCATTCTGTTTAACTCAGTCAAAAATCTAATAAATATGTCTTTGGGGATGACTAAATCCACCTCAGTTCCCGGGGGAGGGGTGGCAACTTATAAACTTAGACCATTGTTTACACATAGTAGTTGTTAATTATGAAGTGTACAGAGGTTTTCAGGGGGACTTTTTTGTGTTGGGGTTAGGGTGGGTCGGGGGGGCAGGTTACGTGGGAGGATCTTTCCATGGAGGAATTTTTCATGAGGGAAGAGAATTTCCATGAAGGGGTCGCAGGATTTTCTAGCATCATTTATAAAAAGACAATAAGAAAATATTTTTTTTCAAATGGAAGTAATGATCAACATTAAAACTTAAAACGAGCATAAAATATTACTTAAATAAGGGGGTTTGTCTCTTCCACAATACCTTGCTCTTTACGCTAAAGTATTTTTAGTAACTTCAATTAGTTATTCTACGGCCTTTGTGATTCAAGGGTCATTCTGAAAGATTTGGGACAAAATTCAAGCTTTAGTGTAAAGAACGAGGTATTGACGAGGGGGCAAACTCCCTCATATACGTAATAAAAATACAAACATATATAAGTTCGTCACATAAGCTAATTCGTAAGGTACGTATGTTTATTACTAACAAAAACGTTTGTAAAAATATAATAAAAAAAATCTAGTTGTATTTTTAAGTAACCAAACATTTGGAGGTAACTAGGCCTCCTTTCCCCCCCCCCTTTTTTTTTAGCGAAATCGTCCGATCAAAACTATGAGAAAGCCATTTAGCTTGTAATTAACATAAAATTGCTTCTCCAAACTAAACATCCGTATGATATATGGGTAGATTATAGCAAAATATATCGTGCAGAGTACATTCCGGCAGAATATGCTTCAATCTTTTGAGGATGCCAACTCCACGTGCAACTTTGGTGGAGATAATGTCGCTATGATGCTTCCACGATAGATTTGAATCAATATGGAAGCCGAGGTACCGCAGCTTTTCACCTAATAGAACTTTACTACTTATATCAACAGAATCACCCACTCTACAAAATGTCAGTAAGAATTTTTCTTTACATTCACACACAGCAAACTTAAACTTGTAAACATCTCTAATCTTTTGAGAGTAATATGAGCTTTTACTATTAAATCATCTGCGGATTTTGCAAATACTGTTAGCAATATATGTATCCTTTAGATAAACGCGCGTCTTGTTCACATAAACTGAATAAAGTAAAGGGCCCAGCACAGACATTTTGCTATTTATAATGTTAGATATTGTCGTATGAGTGTCTACACCAGGTAACTACTTTACCCCATGAAATACAAGGCTATCAAGCATGGACTCCTGATCATAATTATCAAGCTTTTTTTCTATTCTACTAATCCTCTCCTCCAAATTTTCAATTTGAAATCTCAGACTAACAAGAGCCTGCTCGATTTTGCAAACTTTGGATTAAACTTGAGCGTGATTGAATCATAAACCTGGCTGATTATCAGTTCAATACCTTCTTTGTTCAATGAATTTGGGTCATTGGGACATTGGACGGTTAATTCGAAAAAATGAGGTATTTTTAAGTTACGAAGGAGTGATCGAATCTTAATGAAATCTCATATTTAGAAGGATCTTGCAACTCAGATCTTTTATTTTAGATCTGGCTGAATCCAGTTTCATTGGGAGGAATTGTGGGGGGGACCGGAAATCTTGGAAACGCTTAGAGTGGAAAGGTCACGATGAAATTTGGTGGGAAAAATAAGCACACATCCAAGATACGTGACTGACATAACTGGACCGGATCCTCACTCTTTGGGAGAGTTGGGGGGGGGGTAATTCTGAAAAATTAGAAATATGAGGTATTTGTAATTTATGAACTGGTGATCAGATCTTAATGAAACTTGATATTTAGAAGGATCTTGTGCTTCAGCACTCTTATTACGAATACCGACCAGATCCGGTGACAGTAGGCGGAGTTGGATGGGGAAACCGAAAATCTTGGAAAATGATTAGAGTGAAGAGATCGGGATGAAACTTGGTGGGTAGAATAAACAAATATCGTAGATACGTGATTGACGTAACCGGACTGGATCCGCTCTCTTTGGGGGAGTTAGGGGGGTCTAGTGCTTTGGCGATTTCGGTGCTTCTGGACGTGCTAGGACAATAAAGATTGGCAGGCATGTCAGGGACCTGCACAAACTGACTTGATAAAGTCGTTTTCCCCGATTTGACCATCTGAGGGGGGCTGAAGGGAGAGGAAAAATTAAAAAAATGAGGTATGTTTAACTTACCAGTGGGTGATCAGATCTTAAGGAAATTTGATATTTAGAAGGACCTGGTGTCTTAGAGCTCTTATTTTAAACCCCGACCGGCATTAATTATCTGATTTTCCTTTTCAATCAATCCATTGATTCTTAGAATTTTGCTAGAGCTCATACCATATGAGCTCTTGGTTCTTCCGACCTCGTCATAAGTGCCATATGAGCTCTTAGCTCTTGTTGTTTTTTTTTTTCAGGAAGAAAAACTTGCCCGAACAAGAAAGTTTACCAGAACAAGAAAAATTTCCAGTGTCTCCAAATTGTTCCAGGCTTTCCGAAACTCCGAATCCGGCTTTAACTATTATAGATGATTCTACGGTTAGTAAAAATGCGCCATCTGGTAGCTCTTGCGATTTTGGTTCGCCAGGAGAACACTTTGGAATCGATTTGTCTGGAATTCCAGATGTAAATTGTATAGTCAACTTGCGTCATCTGCTTAGTGAGTTTATAGAAGCAATAAAACATCAGTTCAATTGCAAGGACGGGAAATCAAAGCTTTGCGTGAAAGAAATTAAAAACACTGGACTCCAAACAAAGCTCGTCGTTATCTGCCAAGACTGTGGCTGGAAAAAGCGAGTAGAAGGTGAGCCGGAAGCCCCCCTCACTACTGTAAAAGAATACCTAACAAATTTCAGTGAACAGATATTAGGTAACAAAAAAGAGAAGATCAGCAATTTACGAGGCAACGTGAACGTGAAAGCTGTATGGGGTATCATGGGGACCGGAGGAGGCTACGCATCTTTGAACGAATTATTAAGTGTATTGGGAATAAAAAATATGAATCCGAAAACGTTTATGAATTTAGAACGCTTAGTTGGTAACGCATGGATGGATGCACTATCAGATGTCTTAGAAGAAAATGGTCGTGAATCCTTGAAATTAGCCATTCATGAGGACAGGTTTATCAACGATTTTTTCTGGACTAAGGTGATCTGTTATGGTGGCTGGAATAAACGCAGCAAAGGACACGATTATACTGCAAAAGGTTGTGTTGGGGTAATCATTGATGCCTTTACGAAAAAATTATTATATGTAGGAATAAGAAATAAATATTGTTACCTCTGCTTCAGCTCAAAGAAGGCAAACCAGAAAGTGAAAGATCATGTTTGCTTTATGAACTACAATGGTCCCTCGAAGAGCATGGAAACCGACATTCTTGTTGAAGGTTTTCGCCAAAGTGAAGCCATGCATAACCTTCAGTATTTACAATACATCGGAGACGGCGATTCTAGTGTTTTTTACAAGCTAAGACAAAGTGTTTCATACGGATCATATATCCAAAAAGAAGAATGTGCCAATCACGTGACCAAGAACTATACAAAATACCTCCATAATGTTGTGAAGACAAAAAAAGGGATGCACAGCAAATTTCTTTCAAATGACATAATTCTAAAGCTAACCAAAAATCTACGAGGTGCAATAAAAAAGAACTCGGCTGATGGTGGGTCTGCCGAAAATCTAAGACAACTCTTACGAAGAGGCCCAGAGCATGTGTTTGGTAATCATAAAGAGTGTGATTCTGGCTGTGCCAAAAAGAATGGGGTCTTAGAAACTGTGGAGAACCGCTATAATAACCTTCCGAAAACTATTTTGGAGGATGTAAAAGCTGGCGTGGAAAATATTTGTAAAAAAGCGGACTTATTAAGAAACGATGCAACGACCAATCTTGCCGAGAATTATATGTCTGTTGCAGTGAAATTCGTAGGCGGAAAACAAATAAGCCGCTCGAAACGATGGTCATACCATGCTAGGATAAGTGGAGCAAGCCTATCCTACTCCTTGGGCCCGAAATGGCAATCTTCTACATGGAAAAAAACATTTGGCTACAGTCCTTGCAAAATAACAAAAGAATACACGGTGAAAACTTCTAATCTTCGGAAACGGACAAAAACAAATCTGAAAAGATATTACGCAACCATGGGTGGGAGATATATGGCCAAAAAGAAAGAGAATCGGAGTTTGCCTAAAGGCGATCAAAATTACGGACCAAATTGCAACAAGCCTGATATGAATCCAGAGGAATTTGAAATCGCAAAGGCTGATTATGTTGCAAAAAATATGAATCTGGATGGAGCCAAACTGCAGGAGATCTACGTAAACACAATGGGGCAAAATGATAACTGGATATTTGAGAGGAGCAAAAGGATTACTGCCACTTATTTTCATAGAATAGCTTCTCGCAAAAAAAATACTCCAACCGCACCCATAGTCAAGAATATCCGAATTAATTCTAATTTCAAATCTATTCCAATGCTTAGGGGAATTCAACTGGAGGCTATTGCACTGACGGCGTACGAGCAGAGAGAGGGAGTATCATTAATAAAAGGAGATCAAATGGGACTACTCATTCATCCAAATATCCAGTTTCTTGGAGCTTCTCTTGATGGTCGCTTAGAAAACGGCACACCAGTTGAAGTGAAGACTGTCCATAATATTCCCAGAGGAATGACCATAAGGGAAGTGGCATCCCAAAAAGGATTGGTAAAGAATTTTTTCCTATGGTCACACAATTCAAAATTGGAGTTAAAGAAAAATCACAAATACTATGCTCAAATTCAAGGTCAGCTAGAAATCACCAATCATGAAGAATGTCACTTGGTGGTATATCACCATGAGCATGATGTGGAAATTTTAACTATTCCGAGATCAAAAGAATATTTTTTGTCCATATTACCAAAGCTTCAGGAGTTTTGGAGCGATTGTTTACTTCCGGAGATATTAGACTCGCGATTGATTAGGAACATGCCACTTAGAGAGCCTGCCTTAGTCCGGGCTGCAGCAAATCGCGGAATGAAACGGACTTTGGAGCCAGAAGACGGTGGATGTGAGAAAATTACTTGGTCCGACACTGAAAGTGAATATTGAAAGTGGATTTTTCATTGACATGCGAATAGTATAGAGATTGTTTAGGGGTCATAATGTATTAGTAGCAGTATTGTTAACCTTAACCTATTAGGGTTGTTTGAATAGTAGACTATTATAGGTTAACTATTAGTGTTGGTGAATAGCATATCCAAACCATGTTGATAAGTAAACTCTAATTACGTTGAGATTTAGTTGCTACTTTAGGCACTTCCAGGTAAGCTAGGACAGCTAAATTTGGCAGGCGTATCAGGGAGCGGACCAGATTAAATTGGAAATAGTCATTTTCCAGATCTGACCATCTGGAGGGGGTAGGGGCTGGTTAATTCGGAAAAATAATATTTTTTCGGGGGCCGGTAATATTTCAGAAAAATTTCGGTTAATAGAAAAATGAAATATTTTTAACTGACGAACGGGTGACGGGATCTTAACGAAATTTGATGTTTGGAAAAATGTTGCGTCTCAGAGCTCTTATTTCAAATCCCAACTGAATCCGGTGATATTGGGGGAATTGAGGGGGGAACCTAAAATCTTGGAAAACGCTTAGAGTCGAGAGATCAGGATGAAACCTGATGGGAAAAGTAAGCAAAAGTCATAGATACGCAATTGACATAACTAGAACGGATCCGCTCTCTTTGGGGGAGTTGGGGGGTTAATTCTGAAAAATAGAAAAAATGAGGTATTTTTAACTTAGGAAAGAGTCATCAGACCCCGATGAAATTTGATGTTTGGAAGGATATCGTGTCTCATAGCTCTTATTTTAAATTCCGACCGGATTCGGTGACATTGGGGGAGAGATGGGAGGGGGAACCTAAAATCATGGAAAAGGCTTAGAGTGGAGGGATCGGGATGAAACCTGGTGGTAAAAATAATCGTAAGTCCTAGATATGAGATTGACATAACTGGAACGGATCTGCTCTCTTCGGGGGAGTTGGGAGGAGGATTGTTAATTCTGAAAAATAAAAAAAAAAAGGTATTTTCGAGTGACGAAGGAGAGATTGGATCTTATAGAAATTTGATATTTGGAAGGATATCACGTCTCAGAGCTCTTATTTTAAATCCCGACCGGATCCGGTGAAGAGGAAGTTGGGGGGGGCCCAAAATCTTGGAAAATGCTTAGAGTACAGGGGTCGGGATGAAACTTGGTGGTAAAACTAAGTACAAGTCCTAGAAACGGGATTGACATAACTGGAACAGATCTGTTCTGTTTGGGGGAGTTGGGGAGGGAGGGTTAATGCTAAAAAATAGAAAAAATTAGGTATTTTAACTTATGAAAGAGTGATCGTACCTTTATGAAATTTCATATTTAGAAGGACCTCGAAACTCAGATCTCTCATTTTAAATCCCTACCAGATTCAGTGTCATTAGGAGGGGGGGACCGGCATTACTGGTACGGATCCGTTCTCTTTGAGGGAGCTAGAAGTTGTTAATTTGGGAAAATTAGAAAAATTGAGGTTTTTTTAACTTAAGAATGGATGACCAGACCTTAATAAAATTTTATAATTAGAAGAAACTCAGGTCTCAGAGCTCTTCTTTCAAATCCCGACCAGATCTTTTGACATTGAGGGGGAATTGGAGGGGGAAACTGGAAATCTTGGAAAACGCTTATAAACGGCGTAGATACGTAATTGACGTAACTGGACTGGATCCGTTTTCTTTGGGGGAGTTAGGTGGTGTGGTTCAGTGTTTTGGTGAGTTTAGTGCTTGTGGACGTGCTAGGACGATAAAAATTGGTAGGCATGTCAGGTAGCTGCACTAATTGACTTGTTACAGTTGTTTTCCCCGATTCGACCATCTTGAGGGCTGAAGGGAGAGGAAAAATTTGAAAAATTGAGGTATTTTTAACTTACGAGTGGGTGATCGGATCTGAATGAATTCTGATATTTAGAAGTACCTTGTATCTCAAAGCTCTTATTTTAAATCCCGACCAGCATTAAGCCTCTGATTTTCCTTTTAAAGCAATCTATTGATTCTTAGAATTTTGCTAGAGCTCATATCATATGAGCTCTTGGCTCTTCTTGACCTTGTCACAAGTGCCGTTTGAGCTCTTAGCTCTTGTTTTTGATGAATAGTATATAAATATAAGTAGTTTCAAAAATTTATTAAATACTCCTAAGGGGTTTCCTTCCTCCCTTACCTGTATTTATGACCCCAGGGCAAGGGTGCCTAATGTTTATTATGTACCTTCAGGAGCATATCACTTTAAATGACATTAATTTAATAAGTATATGCATTACTCCGTAAAGCAAAGTATATGATTACCCCGGTTCCAAACCGGGGTAATCAGTCATTTATGAACGAGCTTATAAATCATCAACTATATGAGATGACGGGGAAAAACCAAAATATTCTAAGATACGGCACTATTAGGAATAAAATGAGATCCCGTGGAACTAAAATGGACGAATATCCTACAACTTTAGATTTAAAAAAATAATGTTCGTATATTTTATAGGCCTACAATCGGCGTTTCTTTACTTTTAAGAGCCAATAATGTCTAAAATAATGTGTTTTAAAGAATAACGTTCTTTTTAAAAATAATATTCATACATTTTATAGGCCTACAATCGATGTTTCTTTACTTTTAAAGGCCAATATTGTTTAAAATAATGTGTTTTTAAGAATAATGTTCTTTTTAAAAATAATGTTCATACATTTTATAGGCCTACAATCAGTGTTTCTTTACTTTTAAAGGCCAATAATGTTTAAAATAATGTGTTTTTAAGAATAATGTTCTTTTTTAAAAAAAATGTTCATACATTTTATAGGTCTACAATCAGTGTTTCTTTACTTTTAAAGGCCAATAATGTTTAAAATGATGTGTTTTTAAGAATAATATTCTTTTTAAAAATAATGTTCATACATTTTATAGGCCTACAATCGGTGTTTCTTTACTTGTAAAGCCAAACTGTTATCTGCTTTGTAACCTAACAAATTCCAATTCGTATGGTGTTAAAATGATATTGCCTCAAGGTGTTGTTGCCAATTATACATGTTTTCAGCTTCCTTTTAAATCTGGTCTTAATGCTAAGGAGATGTCAACATTCTTAATGACATTCTGGCAAACCCCTCAAGGAGTGCTTAAGCCAATGAGAAAGGAGGAAATCTTGAATACTAAGAATTATTGCTAAAAATCATCTGTTATAACTACAAAATTAACAATCTTTGGGATTATTTGTCGGTATAAGATCTACAAAACGACACAAAAATCAAGGCTATATGATTAGTAAAACCCTTTTAAACAGTAAAGGAAGAATATCTTAAATGGCAAATTTTAAAGGAAACTGATGATAATAAAAAAAAAATTCACGGCTAAAATTTTTGAAATCTTGTGGCAAATGGAGAGGCTACTTTACAATTCTCTACGTCTTCTAAAAGTAATTTTATTGCTACTTTTAAAAATTAGAGGTGTCCCCACTAATTAATTTTTTATGAAGCTCTAAAGAAAAAAAATGCAAATTTGTTCGGCATATTCATGTCAAAGCTTTCAATGAAGCCACAGTAATTTTTTCATCAAAGAATCTGCTCGTGTCTGTTGTTAATACGCATTACACTGCTATAGGAAAATAGCATTGGCTTCAAACCTCGGAGAATCACCTTAAGTAAATTTCGCAGTCGATTTTCTTAATTGGAGCTGGATTTTTGGTAAATGCAACCATCTATTTGTTTCTGGGTACCATCATTCCAAGAATAAGCGAACCGGTTTCCGAGTATTTCAAGAAGTTCAAGAATGATGCGTGATTTGGTATTGCATAATGATTCATGTTGTAGGTGAAACAATACGAATACAAGCAGACCCATATCATGATTTTCGAGAATTTCAAGAAGGATACAATATTCCAAGAATAACGTATCCAAGAACAAGCAAATCGGTTTCCGGGAATTTCGAGAATTTTCAAGAACGATGCGTTATTTGTATTGCATAATCATGTTGTCGGTAAAACAATACAACGAATACAAGCAGGCACATATCATGATTTCAGAGAATTTCTGGGCATGTTTCCGAGAATTTCAAGAATGATACGTTATCTGGTATTGTGTAATCATTTATTTTCTTGATGAAACAAGAAAATGAATACACGCGGGCCTATATCCTGATTTCCAAGAATTCCTTGGCATGTTTCAGAGAATATCAAGAATTATGCGTTATCTGGTATTGTGTAATGATTCGTGATGTCAGTGAAACAATAAATACGTTCTGTGACAGCCCTCACGTCTGGTCTTTTAAGATAAGGACATTCTTGGACGCATGTCAAGTTTATTTTCTCAACAAAACTGTTCAATGGTTATAAGCGCAGCCATGATGTTATCGAAATTTCTGGTTGATAAGGAAAATTCTTGTTCTGGTTTGCCAAGTATGTTGTACAATTACTGAAGCGAGTACGAAGTGACATGACGTCTCATAAACGAAGTTTTTTATGGATTTTAATGTACAGTCGATAAAGATCTTTTTCGTACTACAATGGTATAGAGCCGATTGTAGATTATTGACAATTGATTACGACTACAACCGGACAGGTATCATTATCGTAATCTAAATCTAATGACCCTTAGCACATTGGTTTTCCATTACCGGGCTTGCGCATGAGTTTGGGGCCCCACATTCACATCCAGGACCCAATTTCCCATCAAGGACCAGAGTCCCCATCCAGGGCCCAATGCTCTCCCAAAATTGTTGCCCTCCCCCAATGTTTTTTCTTAATCTTTATAAATTTGTCCGGATTTAAAGAGGAGGGCCTTAGTTTCTAAAATTTTCTCTTAATTTTATGAATTTGTCGATATTTCTATGTATTGGCCATATTTTTTTAGAGATTGGCCGTGATTTTTATGGTTTGATCTTGATTTCTATGGTTTGGTCTGGATGCGAAAAAATAAGTTTTAAGGTGAAACGTAACAAAACAGAAGTCACTTTGAAAAAAACTTTTAAGGTGAAACCTAACCATTCCATTTGGTTTTTTATGGCACTTGGTATTAACCAAGTGACATATAGCAATCGCAAATTCTGTCGGTCTGTCTGTCTGTCTGTCTGTCGGTCCCGGTTTTGCTATTTTGGGCACTTCCAGGAAAGCTAGGACGATTGAATTTGGCAGACGTATCAGGGACCGGACAAGATTAAATTAGAAATAGTCGTTTTCCCGATTTGACCATCTAGGGGGGGTGGGGGGCCTGTTAATTCGTGAAAAATAGAAAAATAGAAGTATTTTTAACTTACGAACGGTTAATCAGATCTTAATGAAATTTGATGTTTGGAAGGATATTGTGTCTCAGAGCGGTTATTTTAAATCTCGACAGCATCTGATGATATTGGGGCGGAGTTAGGAGGGGAAAACCTAAAATCTTGGAAAACACTTAGAGTGGAGGGATCAGGATGAAACTTTGTGGGAAAAATAAACACAAGTCCTAGATACATGATTGACATAACCGGAACGGATCCGCTCTCTTTGGGGTAGTTGCGGGGAGGGCCAATTCTGAAAAATTTGAAAAATGAGGTATTTTTAACTTACAAACGGGCGATCAGATAACAATGAAATTTCATATTTAGAAGGATATCGTGTCTCAAAGCTCTTATTTTAAATCCCGACCGGATCTGGTGACATTAGGGGAGTTTGGGGTGGGGGAACTTAAAATCATGGAAAACGCTTAGATTGGAGGGATTGGGATGAAACTTGGTGGTATAAATAAGTAGAAGTCTTAGATACGTGATTTACATAACCGGAACGGATGCGCTCTCTTTGGGGTAGTGGAGGGGGGGGTAATTCTGAAAAATTAGAAAAAATGAGGTATTTTTAACTTAAGAACGTGTGATAGTATCTCAATGAAATTTGATATTTAGAAGAATATCGTGTCTCATAGCTCTTATTTTAAGTCCCGGCCGGATCTGGCGACATTGGGGGGGGAGTTTGGGGTGGGGGAACCTAAAATGATGGAAAACGCTTAGATTGGAGGGATCAGGATGAAACTTGGTGGGAAAAATAAGCAGAAGTCTTATATACGTGATTTACATAATTGTAACGGATCCCCTCTATTGGGGGGGGGGTAATTCTGAAAAATTAGAAAAAATGACGTATTTTAACTTACGAAGGAGTGATCGGATTTTCATGAAACTTCATATTTAGATGGACTTCGTAACTTGGATCTCTTATTTTAAATCTCAACCGGATCCAGCGTAATTGGGGGGGGCAGTTGGGGGAAACCGGAAATCTTAGAAAATGCTTAAAGCGGTGAGATCAGGATGAAACTGGATGGGAAGAATAAAAACCTGTCTAAGATACGTGACTGACATAACCGGACCGGATCTGCTCTGTTTTGGGTAGTTGGGGGGGGGGGAAGTTGTGAAAAATTAAAAAAAATCAGGTATTTTTAACTTACAAACGAGTGATAGGATCTCAATGAAATTTGATATTTAGAAGGATATCGTGTCTCAAAGCTCTTATTTTGAAGTCCGGCCGGATCTGGTGACACTGGGGGACGTTTGGGGTGGGGGAACCTAAAATGATGGAAAACGCTTAGATGGGAGGAATCGGGATAAAACTTGGTGGGAAAAATAAGCAGAAGTCTTAGCTACGTGATTTACATAATTGGAACGGATTTGCCTTTTTTTGGGGGGGGGGTTAATTCTGAAAAATTAGAAATTTTTTGAATTCTATTGATTCATAGACTTTTGTTAGAGCTCATACCATATAATCTCTTGGCTCTTAGCTCTTCATGCCTCGTCACAAGTGCCATATGAGCTCTTAGCTCTTGTTCTTCTTTGCTTGGCGCTCATTAAAAAAATGATGATTTTTAAGCTATAGATGACAATACAATTGATTTGTCATTTAGGTTACATTGTATTAACTGATTTTTAGTTTGGTTCATTTGGGTTCAGTAAGCGCGTGCGCACGCTATGCATTACGTGCGCACAAAGCATGTGGACTACGTATTATTTGAACAACATATCAATTTCATTTTTTTAGTACTTTAACTGATCAAATTGATTAAAATGTTCTTTTATTTGTCTCTGCTGTTGGTACTTTTAATGTCAATTCTATTCAAATCTCATTTCATTGTCTCTGTTCTTGATACTTTTACTGGTCCGACCTATTCAAATCCCGTTTCATTTTCATTGCTCTTGGTACTTTTACCGATCAAAACCGACAACCTGTTCAAATCTCATTTCATTATCTATGTTCTTGATACTTTTACAGATCAAACTGATTAAAACCCTCCTTAATTTTCATGGTGCTTGGTGCATATAACTGATATGCATATAACTGATGATGATTTCATTGTCTCTGTTGTTGGTCTTTTTGCTGGTCAAACTGATTCAAATCACCCTTTGATTTTTGATCTTCTTGTTACTTTTAATGATTAATCTGTTTCACTTCCATTTCATTTTCACTGTTTTGGTACTTTAACTGTTCAAATTGATTAAAATACTCATTTCATTGTCTCTGTTCCTTATACTTTTACTGGTCAAACCTCTTTAAATTCCGTTTCATTTCAACTGTTCTTGGTACTTTTACGGATCAAATCGATTAAAACCCCTTTCGTTTTTATAGCACTTTTTATTTGCCAAGTGACATATAGCGACCACGAATTCTGTCTGTCGGTTTGCTAGTATAGGCACTTCCAGATAAGCTAGGACAATGAAATTTGGCAGCCGTATCAAGGACCAGACCAGATTAAATTAAAAATAGTCTTTTCCCCTATTTGACCATCTGGGAGGAGGAGTGGGGGGACGGTTAATTTGGAAAAATGAGAAAAAATGGGGTATTTTTAACTTACTAATGGGTGATCGCATCTTACTGAAATTTGATATTTAGAAGGATATCGTGTCTCAGAGCTCTTATTTTAAATCCCGACCATATCCGGTGACATTGGGAGGAGTTGAATGGGGAAACCCAACATATTTTGAAAACGCTTAGAGTGGAGAGATCGGGATGAAACTTGGTGGGAAAATAAGCAGAAGTCCTAGATACGTGATTGACATAACTGGAATGGATCTGCTCTCTTTGGGGGAGCTGGGGGGAGGGTTAATTCTGAAAAGTCAGAAAAAATAGGTATTTTTAACTTAAGAAGGTGTGATCTGATCTTAACGAAGTTTCATATTTAGAAGGACCTCGTAACTCAGATCTCTTGTTTTAAATCCCGGCCTCATCCAGTGTCATTGGGGGAGTTGCCGGGACTGGAATTCTTGGAAAAGGTTTAGAGTGTAGAGATCCGGATGAAACTTGGTGGGAAGAATAAGTACAAGTCCAAGATATGTGAATTACATAACTGGACCACATCCGCTCTCTTTGGTGGAGTTGGGGGGGGGAGTAATTCAATGAAATTTGATATTTAGAACGATTTTGTGCTTAAGAGCTCTTTCTTTAAATCCTCGCCAGATCAGGTGACATTGGGAGGAGTTGGAGGGGGAAACCGGAAATCTTGGAAAACGTGAAAATTGAGGTATCTTTATCTTACGAATGGGTGATCGAATCTTAATGAAACTTGATATAAACAAACATCTTATGTCTCAGATGCTCTATTTTTAATTTGATTTTCGGGGATGTGGGGGTTGGAGGGGGGAAACAGAAATCTTGGAAAACGCTTCGAGTGGAGAGATCGGGACGAAACTTGATGGGAAGAATAAGCACAAGTTCTAGATACGTGATTGACATAATTGGAAAGGATCCACTCTCTTTGGGGGAGTTGGTGGGGGGGGGGGTGATAATTCGGAAAAATTAGAAAAATTGAGATGTTTTTAAATTAAGAACATGTGACCGGATCTTAGTGGAATTTCATATTTAGAAGGAACTCATGTCTCAGACCTCTTATTTGAAATCCCGACCAGATCTGGTGACATTTGGGGGAGTTGGAAGGGGAAACGGGAAATCGTGTAAAACGCTTCTAGTGGAGAGATCCGGATGAAACTTGGTGGGTAGAATAAGCACGTGTCGTAGATATGTGATTGACGTAACCGGACTAGATCCGCTCTCTTTGGGGGAGTTAGGGGTTCCAGTGCTTTGGCGAGTTTGGTGCTTCTGGACGTGCCAGGGCGATGGAAATGGTAGGCGTGTCAGGGACCTGCACAATTGACTTGATAAAGTCGTTTTCCCCGATTCGACCCTCTGAGGGGCTGACGGGAGAGGAAAAATTAGAAAAATTGAGGTATTTTGAACTTTCGAGTGGGTGATCGGATCTTAATGAATTTTGATATTTAGAAGGACCTTGTGTCTCAGGGCTCTTATTTTAAATCCTGACTGGCACTAAGCCTCTGATTTTTCCTTTTAAATCAATCCATTGATTCTTAGAATTTTGCTGTAGCTCATGCATTATGAGTTCTTGGCTCTTGGCATTTCCGACCTCGTCACAAGTGCCATGTGAGCTCTTAGCTCTTTACTCTTTTAATTCTTTCGTTCTGTTGGTCTGTCTGTCGGTCCCGGTTTTGCTACTTTAGGCACTCCCAGATAAGCTAGGACGATGAAATTTGGCAGGCGTATTAGGGACCAGACCAGATTAAATTAAAAATAGTCGTTTCCCCGATTTGACCATCTGGGAGGAGGAGTGGGGGGACGGTTAATTTGGAAAAATTGAAAAAATGAGATATTTTTAACTTACGAACGGGTGATCGGATCTTAATGAAATATGGTATTTAGAAGGATATCTTGTCTCAGGGCTCTTATTTTATCTTTCGTCCGGATACAGTGTCATTGGGGGGGGGTCTGGAGGGGGAACCGGAAATCTTGGGAAAGGCTTAGAGTGGTGAGATCAGGATGAAACTTGGTGGGAAGGATAAGCATAAGTCCAAGATACGGGAATAACATAATCGGACCGAATCCGCTCTTATTGGGGGAGCTTGGGGGGGGGGATCGGAAAAAATAGAAAAAATTAAGTATTTGTAACGGGTGACCGGATCTTAATGAAATTTGATATTCAGAAGGAACTCTTACTTTTAAGAGAGCTCTTATTTTAAATCCACACCAGATTCGGTGACTTTGGGGGGGGGGAGAATAGGACGGGGGAACCAGAAATCGTGAATATGTGAAAATTGAGCTATCTTTATTTTACGAATAGGTGATCAGATCTTAATGACACTTGATATATAGAAAGATTTTATGTCTCAGACGCTCCATTTTCAATTCGAATCATATCTGGAGACATAGGGGGCTGGAGAGGTGAAAAAGTTGAAGTTTGATGGGAAGAATAAGATCAAGGTGTAGATACTTGATTGACATAATTGGAACGGATTAGAAAAACTGAGGTATTTTTAACTTAAGAACAGGTGACCGGATCTTAATGAAATCTGATATTTAGAAGCAACTCATGTCTCAGAGCTTTCTTCTTGAAATTCCGACCAGATCTAGTGGCATTGGGGGAGTTGGAGGGGGAAACCGGAAATCTTGGATAATGCTTAGAGTGGAGAGATCGGGATGAAACTTGGAGGGATAGAATAAACAAATTTCGTATACATGATTGACGTAACCGGACTGGATTCGCTCTCTTTGGGGGAGTTAAGGGGTCCAGTGCTTTCGCGAGTTTGGTGCTCCTGGATGTGCTAGGACGATAAAAATTAGTAGGTGTGTCAGGGACCAGCACAAAATGACTTGATTAAGTCTGGTTTTCGCGGTTCGACCATCGGTAGGGGGGGGGCTGAAGGGAGAGGAAAAATTAGAAAAAAGAGGTTTATTTAACTTACGGGTGGGTGATCGGATCTTAATGAATTTTGATATGTAGAAGGACCTTGTGTCTCAGAGCTCTTTTTTTAAATCCCGACCGGCTTTAAGCCTCTGATTCTCCTTTTAAATCAATCTATTGATTCTTAAAATTTTGCTAGAGCTCATGCCATTTGAGCTCTTGGCTCTTCCAACCTCGTCACATGTGCCATATGAGCTCTTAGCTATTGTAAACTAGTATTTAGATTAGACCTATTCAATGCATCTAATTCACTAATTCTTCAACCATTTGTATGGTCTGAATCTTTGATTTATAACCGATTTTGGGGGGCTCTTTTGGGGCTTCTTCTCTTCTAAGCAGACGATGAATTCAGTGACTGTATTGCAGTATGGACTATACAGTGTGAAAAATTAAACCAAGTTGAAACAAGGGGATGCAAAATATTCTTCGTGAGAGACAAACCGTTTCTGCACTCAACTCTAAATTCAATGACGAATTCAAAAATGTCAGGAGCTCCGAGGTGCGTCTATACTTGGCTTAGTCAAAGTCGTAAAGTGTAGATGCAAGGTTTTTTTTTTACCCCAGGCTGTTGAATTTAGGAGCAAAGGGATGTTGAAACACTAATCTTTTCTTCTTTTTTTTATTGTTTTTTTTTTCAATGGATCTTTCCATATTTTGTATTTATCATATTTATTACTGAAAGCTTTGACAGTTTTATATTGCCCATGACCATTTGCAAAGCGAGTTAATTATGTTTTCCCTTTTGCTAAATAAAATGAAAAATGATTGCACCACTTACCCTGCTCTTAAAATTGGTTCGAAGGATTACCTCATTGTGGTAGTAGGGAGTTTAAAATGTGGCCTGAAAATGAACTCATCCGTTGTATCAATTTCTGGTATCCTTTGGGAGAGACCAAAAGGGTCTTACCTTTTTCTGCCCTTAAAATTTAAATTTTAATGAATGCTGGAAATGAAAAAAAAATTCTGAAAGAAGAACAATTATAAACAAAATAATCGTTAAATAATTATTAAAACAAATAGTAATTATTAATAAATATAAAATTTTAAATAATAAATAAAAACAAAACAATTTTTAGATTATCCCTCTTCCAATTTACCTTTTCGTACCGTAGCAGATCATTAGATCTCTATATTTTTAGGAAAAGAAAGCCAGAAACAGCAGAAGAGGTAGATGGCCCAAAAAAGAAGAAAGCAGAGGAAGGAGCAACAAAAAAAGGCACAAAGGAAGAAAAAGAAGAATCAGAGATATTGAAGAAACAGTCTGATTTAATTTATAAGTTTCGTGATAATCTTCAACAGTTGAGCAGAAATGAGTTACAAGATCTTCTTGAGTATAATGGTCAAGAAATTCCGTCAGGAAACATGGCGGTAAGGACTTTTTTGCAGGAAAAATTTTGGTTTTACTTTTTAGCTGTTCACATCCCAATAAGGTTAACTCCGTATGAAAAAAAAACATGGGTAAAGAAAAGATGAGCATTACTTCCATTGTTTTAATCAAATTATCTCAGCAAAATGGCACTGCTAATCATGCAATCATACACTGCTTTTCTCCCTAGCTTGCGATTCTAGGGATTTTTGAGATGGAAGTTTTTTTGTGTGTATTTGTTTTTTTTTCGTTGCATCTTGGAAATGGAACCTTACGGGGGAGACTTCGTAGAAGTTGTTTTTATAGCACTTGGTATCTGCCAAGTGACATAAAGCGATCGCAAATTCTATCGGTCTGTCGGCCCAGGTTTTGCTAGTTTAGACACTTCCAGGTAAGCTAGGACGATGAAATTTGGCAGGCGTATCAGGAACCAGACCAGACTAAATTATAAATTGTCGTTTCCCCGATTCGACCATCTGGGGGAGGGCGGTTAAGTCGGAAAAAATAGAAAAAATGCGGTATTTTTGACTTACGAACAGGTGATCGGATCTTAATGAAATTTGATATTTAGAAAGATGTCGTGTCTCAGAGCTGTTTTTTAAAATTCTGACTGGATCTGGTGACATTGGGGGGGGGGGGCCGGAAATCTTGGAAAACACTTAAAGCGGAGAGATCAAGATGAAACTTGGTGGGAAGAAAAAAAAAACGAAGAAAGTCCAAGATACGTGACTGACATAACCGGATCGGATCCGCTCAGGATCCGGTGACAATGGGGGGGGGGAGTTAGGGGGAGGGGGAACCTAAAATCTTGGAAAACGCTTAGAGTGGAGGGATCGGGATGAAACTTGGTGGGGAAAATAAGCAGAAGTCCTAGATACGTGATTGACATAACCGGAACAGATCCGATCTATTTGGGGGAGCTGGGGGGGGAGGGTTAATTTTGAAAAATTGAGGTTTTTTAACTTACGAAGGAGTGATCAGATCTTAATGAAATTTCATATTTAGAAGTACCTTATAACTGAAATCTCTTATTTTAAATCCCGACCGGATCCAGCGTCATTGGGAGGGGGAGTTGGGAGAGGGAAATCTCGGAAAACACTTAAAGCGGAGAGATCAGCATGACACTAGGTGGGAAGAATAAAACATGTCCAAGATACGTGACTGACATAACTGGACTGGATCCGCTCTCTTTGGTGGAGTTGGGGGGGGGGGAGTAATTCGGAAAAATTAGAAAAAATGAGATACCTGTAACTTACGAACGAGTGATCAGATCTTGATATTTAGAAGGATCTTGTGCTTTAGAGCTCTTATTTAAATCCCGACCAGACCCGATGACATTGGGGGGAGTTGCAGGGGGAAACCGAAATTTTTAAAAATCGTGAAAATTGAGGTATCTTTATCTTACGAATGGGTGATTTAATCTTAATGGAACTTGATATATAGAAGGATATTATGTCTCAGATGCTCCATTTTCGAATCGAATCGGATCAGGGGACATGGGGGGTTGGAGGGGGAAACAGAAATCTTGGTAAACGCTTAGAGTGGGGATATTGGGATGAAACTTGATGGGAAGAATAAGTAAAAGTTATAGATACGTGGTTGACATAATTGGAACGGTTCTGTTCTCTTTGGAGGAGCCAGGGGGTGTTGATTTGGAAAAATTAGAAAAATTGAGGAATTTTTAACCTAGGAACGGGTGACCGGATCTTGATGAAATTTGATATTTAGAAGGAATTCATGTCTCAGAGTTCTTATTTTCAATCCCGACCAGACCTGGTGACATTGGGGGGTGGGAGTTTGAGGGAGAAACCGAAAATCTTGGAAAACGCTTAGAGTTGAGAAATCGGGATGAAACTTAGTGGGTAGAATAAGCAAATGTTGTAGATACATGATTGACGTAATCGTACTGGATCCGCTCTCTTTGGGGGAGTTAGGGGGTGGGGTTCAGTGCTTTGGCGAGTTTGGTGCTTCTGGACGTGCTAGGACGATGAAATTTGGTAGGCGTGTCAGGGAGCTGCACAATTTGACTTGATAAAGTCGTTCTCCCCGATTAAACCATCTGGGGGGCTGAAGGGAGAGGAAACAAAAAAGAAAAAATGAGGTATTTATATCTTACGAGTGGGTGATCGGATCTTAATGAATTTTGATATTTAGAAGGACCTCGTGATTCAGAGGTCTTATTTTAAATCCCGACCGGTATTAAGCCTCTGATTCTCCTTTTAAATCATCCTATTTATTCCTAGAATTTTGCTAGAGCTCATACCTTATGACCTCTTGGCTCTTCCGGCCTCTTCACAAGTGCCATATGAGCTGTTAGCTCTTGTTGTTATTGTTAATTTATTGTTAAATAAATGAACTTAAACAATAGCATCTAATGTTAAATAAATGAAGTTAAATAATAGCATTTAATGTTAAATAAATGAACTTAAATAATAGCATTTAATGTTAAATAAATGAACTTAAATAATAGCATTTAATGTTAAATAAATGAACTTAAATAATAGCATTTAATGTTAAATAAATGAACTTAAATAATAGCATTTAATGTTAAATAGCATTTAATGTTAAATAAAGGAACTTAAATAATAGCATTTAATGTTAAATAAATGAACTTAAATAATAGCATTTAATGTTAAATAAATGAACTTAAATAATAGCATTTAATGTTAAATAAATGAACTTAAATAATAGCATTTTAAATAAATGAACTCAGAATATGGAAGAAACCCAGTGGTTGATCTCAGCTATGAAACACCGAGGTCATCAAAAGTTTTAGTCATTTCATAAAATTGTTTTGCAAAATACTAAAATACGTAACATTCTAGAGTATCTCCGTAAGTGTGGAGATTTTCTACGGCAGAATTCTCCATGTGGTAGTTTTTCACGGGATAAATTCTCCGGGGGAAATTTTCTGCAGGAGCACCTTTCTGCTAGGGGGCGGGGCTGTTTGTTTGAAGAATTTTCCACGGAGGGCAATTTCCGGCATGATTTTAAAAACAACCAGAAATTAAAGTCTTTCAAATAAAAGTGGGCTAAGAATAAAATTTTAGCCGGAAGCTTCCGCAAGAAATTTTCCACGGGTAATTTTCATCTAGAATGGAATTGTCTATGCCAAATTTTCCTGTTGGGGGAAGGGGGATATTTTATGTGGTAAGAACTTTACATGGGAGGATTTTCCGTGAGGGGAAGGAATTTCCTATGGAGGGTGGAGTCAGATTTCCTGAAATTGTATGAGGGGACAGCCCCCTCATACACATAATAAGTAATTTTGGTTTTATGCGATGAGGTTTTCACATTGGGAGGTTAGTTTCTGGGGTTGAACTTTTCAGAGAAAATGGTACATGGGGGGAAACTTTGCCTAAATTAACATGCAAATTCAGTTTTAATTGTTCATGTGCGGTGAGCCAAATTCGAACCTGCATTAGTTGAAAAATATTTAGAATTCAAATAAAAAACAAGTTTTTTTTAACTGAAAGTAAGAAGTAACATTAAAACTCCAAACGAACAGAAATTATGCCGTGTTTGAAATAGACTGTCCCCTCCTCAACTCCCCGCTCCTTACGCTAAGGCTTTTTATAACTTTAAAAAGTAGGGCTAAAAAGTAGTAGTGACAAAGAGGCAATCTTTAGCGTAAAGAGCGGGACGTTGAGGAGGGGACAGTCCCTTTCATATACCGAATAGTTTCTGTTCGTTTTAAGTTTTAATGTCGATCTTTACTTTCAGTAAAAAAAAGACTATTTTTTCTTTATTTAATATATATGTTTATATCTTCATTTTATAAAAAAAAATATTTTGTGTTCATAGACGAAATACAGATGGAATGTAAATTTTACACTAAAATGCTACAAAATGATCGCCAGGTGTGTCTGTTGGGTCAGGATTAGTCACAAGAGAATCTTGGGTTACAATCTCCCTGTCTTTAAAATATTAAACTTATAAAACCTTTAATCTTTGCATTCTATCGGTAAGTAAAACACCAGGTAGTTCTCGTGAAGAAGTAGCATGCTGGTAGCAAGCACATTGCCTTAAGTACTGTTTTATTTATTTGTTGTATTATTTCTTTTAGATGATGGATAGAATTGCAGACATTATGGCATTCGGTGCTCTGGAACCATGTCCCGAGTGTGGCGGTCAGCTTACGTTCCGGTATGACATTTGAACTGATTTTCCCCTTGAACAAAGTTGATATATTAAAGGGCTATATGATTCTTAGATTATAGCGAATCTCCTCGTTTTTGTAACATTTTATCTTGGGAAGCGTACTTTTTGCGTTTTGTTCACACTACAAAGGTAGTGCTTAAATAATTAGATCCGCTTGCTGGAGAATAAAGAAATATGTCAAAGCAAATCATCTTGGGTCCCACCTTAATTAACTACAGCCATTTTTTTACTGCTGTCACGGTGACCTTTTTTTTGTCCAAATTCATGGCCCTTGGCTGCTAAAAACTTAGGGTCTATCAAAAACTAACCTAGGCCTCCTACCTAGAGCTTTATCTGTTGAATTTTCCTTTTGAGTAGTCAATAAGCAGGTTTCCTGGGATAACATCCCTCAGGAGAGGTGTAACATCTCTCTAAATACTCAGTGAGGGTGTCACCTCTTATAATAATATAATAGAATAATTTATTCTTCACGCCTCTCAATACAAAATTTCCGCATAACTGACACCTTTATTAAAAGAAAAATGTTATGGCAGGGCGAAGAGCGGATCGACTGCGGTACGATTGCCATCTAAAGTCGTCCTACGTTGAAAGTCTCGAGATATGTTTATGTTTAGGCTATTGGAGAAGGCTTCCAGTGATTTCATCTTTTCGACTGGGAATGGCAGTTTGTTCCAGATCCTGATTACCCAGGGTATGAACGAATGATGGTAAGAATTAAATCTGCAATCTTCTTGTAGAAATACTTATGTTCCTAGTCGTATTGGCTTGGTAGAAGGCAGTACGAGTAGTTAGAGGTAAAAAATTGTTATCCTAAAAGCCTACTTCTCCAGCGACAGCTTTCGTTCAGGGTTCTCTCATGGACAGTAACCTCATTCAGCGTTATTTATGACTGTACCAAAGCAGCAAAAATGTTGTCAATTGCACTGTACTGTATTCTGTTTACACAATAAAAAAAAATTTTAAAAACCTTAATGAGAGCCTGAAATATTATTCTTAGTTATTGATATACTTTACCGTACACTATTTCCACACCTTTACTCTTTTAATACAAGCTCAAGATGCTTTTCTGTATTTCTTAATAGCTGCTTTGCTGCTTTTGTCAAAACAAAAGCTGCTTTGATGCTTCTGTCAAAACAAAAGCTGCTTTGCTGCTTTTGTCAGAGACTTATCCTCATTTCTTTGTTTTGTTTTTAGGAGTGGACATGGTTATGTTTGCCTGGGTAATATTACAGAATGGACAAAATGCACCTATACTACTAAAAAGCCAAAACGGAAGCCATTCAAAGTTCCAGATGAGCTCAAAAAGGAATATTCATTCTTGTAAGTACATTCTATATAACGTGTGATAACGCGTAAAATTTATATATTATGTACAAAATGTTTTTTTTTTATTGGCATACTGAGATTTTCTGGCCTGAAAAACGATTTAGATAGGTCACGAAATTGTGAAAATTCGTTTACAGTCTTAATTTTGGACTGAAATTTTTCATTTGAACGAGTCACATTCATATGCATTTAAAGAGTAACTTACATCATAATTTTTTAGTTACAAAACCTGGTGTCAGAACAAAAGAAACAGCTAGGATTGGAAGGAATCCCAGGGGAATAGATAATATAAACTAAGGTTCTGTGAAGGATAAACAGGAAGGAGGAACTGAATTTTTTCCAAAATTTCTTAATTCAATTAAAATTGCTGAATTGCTACTTCATGACTTTAACCAAAAAAAGAACACGATGCTTATGATAATCACATTGAGAATTTAAGAATCGCATGCATACAAATAGATCAGCTTCTGAAATAAAATGGGTTATTTTGATTTTGGTGTAATTAATTTCCGGTTCCATGGTGGCCCTGGCCTCCCTTGAGGCTAGGGCAAAACTTGATTAGCATCACCTCCTCTGTCTAATAATATTTTCAGTCCTAATGTTAACAAAATTCGCATTTATTAACAAAATTTGCATTTATTGACAAAATTTTCATTTATTAACAAAATTTTCATTTCTTAAAAAACTTTCATTTATTTAAATCTGATTTTTCTTACTTTATATGGGTAAAGATATGAGAAAATGGAAATTTTTGATTCAATTTTTATATGCTTACTGGCAACTGTGCCCTCTACAAATTGCCCAAAAGTAAAAAACCATTGTAAATTTTAGATTATTTATTTGAAATTTATTGTACTTAAAATGTCTGTGCCCGGGGTCTTTCTCCCTCTGCTCTGTCCCCCTCCTGAAACTACCTCTGTCCAGTATCTAGACAGTAATGTACACTCAACATCACCTACTCAGTCTTTCACTCAGAATTTTTTAGGTATGCAAGAATATGTAGTAATTATATGGTTTTTGTAAATAGATGTCAAATTTTAAGCCACAAACTTAACTCGAGAGGTTTTCTTGTGTATAAAATTTCTTGGAAATCCAAAAAAATTGTTTTCAATATGACGGACTTTTCAGTAAATACGGAAAGATCTATCAAATAACATGATTGTAATTTCTCTTTGTCTGTGATTCGGCTTCGTTTTTTGCAAATGGTTTATGATGTACATGTCAGCTTGGAAGGGATTTTAAACTATAAGGGTTTCTAACAGCCAATAAAGCGATTTATTTTCTAAAGCCACCCTTTAGAATTGTTCTACAAAATTTTTGTATCCATTCATTTGCTTCCTCCTAACAGAGATAAACCCAATCTTCTCTTATATGTATTAAATAAATACATATGAGTATAAAGTTTTATCAACTGAAAGTTGATAAAAATGTATATGTATATATATATATATATATATATATATATATATATATATATATATATATAATAAAAAATATATATATATATATGTATATGTTACAGCGAATGTTCGTAAATTGGTGAATGTCGACATTCACCGGTGAATGTCCGAAATACTTTTTTTTTTCTTGGAATTAGTCAGCGTTGCTAGTCAACTTTTTCAATTTAATGCAAGGTTTGATGATGACAGGTTAGTTTAGAATAGATTAGGTTTGGTTAAGTGAGTTTAGATTGAGTTAGGTCAGGCTTTTAACTCATTTCTGGTGTTTAGAACCAAATTTAACCTAATCTAACCTGACCTAAACTAGCATAATCTAACTTTAACTTTTACCATCATAGCTTGCATAAGGCTGAAATGGCTGACTCGTAAAGCTAATTGAATCCAAGCTGAGAAGAGGGTATTTCGAACATTCACCGGTGAATCTCGACATTTATCAGATTTCGGACATTCACGGTATCAGTTGGAAGGCCAGTGTCAATTTCATGACCTGGTTTGTCCATTTATGGACAAACTGGGATAATAAGTACAATTCCGAAAGTACTAGTGCATAGAACGCTCTGTCTGTCAAATATTTTTATTTGTTTTCCAGGAACAACTACAAGTATAAACCCCGTGAAAGATATATAAGGGATGTGCCACCTCCTACGCCGGCCATAGGAGAACCACGAACCAAGTAAGTTCTTGTCGTGTTAATCATTCATTGGCCTTGCAGTGCACAGAAAAAGACTTCCTTTTGATCTGACCTGGGTTAAATGTATGTTGAAAGTAAATTGAAAGAAGGTTAAGCTAGTTTATTAGCTCAATGTACTTGCAGTGTTTATCAGAATCTCCAATCCTCTTTGTAGACTTCAATTCCTTGCTGCTGTGATTTTATCTTTCTCTTTTGCTATCTTTAATAGCTCACTCACCTATAGCGCGTAAATGAAACACGCATAAAGTAGTTAACTCCCCTTTCAACAAAATTTTACAAGTTTCAATATAATCTAAGCCTAGCTTAAATTATAAGCTAGTAGTAATACTTGTTCGAACAATGGGATTACTCAAAAGTTAATTGTTACGACAAAAAAAAGAAAAGAAAAGAAAAGGCTAAAGAAAGAACATGCAAAGGTTAGATTGGGCGGATTATTTCCCTAGCAACAAATGCAACCTGTCCAGCGGCCGTTGCAGCCTAGTAAGATTTTACCGTAGTAACCAAAAATTAAAAGCGTGTATAAAAAAAAAAACTAGTGATGGTGAGAACAAATTGCCATTTGTAGGTGATTCAGGTTAGTAACTATTATGTCGATTAGTCTTAATAGTAAAATATTATTTTGAAAGCCAATGTATGAAAATTTCAAAAATAGCCTAAACCCCCGGAAAATAGCGCCAAATTATAAAAAAATACGCTATTGCCAAAAACCCTGTACAGGAATCCCTGGGAATTATTTCCCTTTCAACTAATGCAGCCTATTCACTTCGCTGGTCATGGTTGCAACGATAGCTGCAACCTAATAAGATTTGCCCATAGCGACCAAAAATTATAACCGCTTAAAAAAAAAATTGGCTAGTAAGAAAAAAATCGCCATTTGTAGCTGATTCAGGTATGGTATCTATTGTGTCGATTAGTCTTTAATAGTAAAAATATCATTTTGGAAGCCAATGGGAATCCCGAGGAATACCCTGAAACTCCGCGAAAATGGTGCCAGATCGAATAAAAAATTACGCCATTGCAATCGTCATTGCCGAAAACCATATACCGAAAACCCTGAAACCCTTAAAGCGCCCTGGCTTGGACCTCACTTTTTTTTTGCATAGATAGCACTGATGTGGCCTCTTCTTTTTTCTTCTTCACTGCATATAGGGGTCAATCTAACATATTAGAGAGTTATTTAAGGGCTCATTTGAAAGAAAGTTTCAATAATTACGTGCTTTTTATGCAAAAAACATTATTTGAAATATAATGCAATTTTTGGCTGAAAATTCATGTTGGTATTCGACATCATTACTACAGAGCACTTGAACTTCAATCTCCCATTTCTGGTGGAGACTCCCCATAAATAAGAGCCGCTGTACTGTGGTAACTATTTATAAAGAATGTATTATTATATTTGACGATATTTTATTAAGACTTAGACGTAAAGATGAGTTTGCATTGTCAGTTTTATTGAGATGTAAGAAGAAATGCAAATTTAAAGAAAATTGTAGGACAGAAATATAGATGCAATCCAAGTAAGGTATCCTATCTTCTAAATCATGAATTTCGAGCGATTTTACTTTAAAGAACAGCGTGGGTAAAAATAATGACAATGGGGTTTATTAGGTTGATGGTAAGAAAAAGCCGCTGGTCTTTTCCTGTGTGTTTATATATTAGGATCTCCTATAGCCAATGATGGCGTACAAGGCGTCCAATCGATGTTTAAGTTGATGCGTCTTTTTATTACAGAAACAGGTATTTTAATTAAAATGACAACCATATACTTGCATAATTAATGGTTAGTTGAGGCCCTTTATCTCTATTCTTTGCTTGTTTAAATTTATTATCAAGAACATTGTCGTTACTATTGTCGAGCTTATGAGTTTGTCTTAATTATTGTATAAAGAGTCTTTATGCGGTTAGTAATAAAGCATAAAGTATGTTCATGCTAGTGTCTTCGAACATAACGTGAATGGGATTAAAATGATTGATCAATCGATGCCCAACGGTATCTTACTCGCATTGATATTCTCAATCATTCCTGAGTTAAAGCCCTTTTTACAAGCCCTATATACATAACGTATTTTGATTTAGGGCATCACTCCCTTCTACATTCTCTAAAAGATTCACCTGACTGTCCTTTATCTTTTTGGAAAGTAATAACAATCTTTATGGAATTTCAATAACATATGCTTTATGTAAAAAATGAACGAACTGTCTAACTTGTTGCCCTTGCCCTGAAGGTTGTGGGGGGGGGAGTTGATATCCCCAAAGGCGTAATTTCTGAACCTTTCAATGATTCTGAAGAAAATAGATGTCTAAAAATTTTGATTGGATGTTTTTTGGAACCGATGAACGTGGGGGGGGGGCGTTGCCCTTAAATCGCTTTTAATTCTTAAAAAGGGCACTATAACTTCCAATCTCCAATTAAATGCCCTATCCGAAGTTTATATGACCACCCATTCCATAAGAACCTTATATGCCCCCAGGGCATAACTTATAACCCGTCCCAGGAATCTAATGGGCTGCTCAACCCTGGAGGCATTGTTGTATGTCCTTTGGACTATTTTGAACAAGATGGCTGTATCCCAATATTGAACTGTCCCGTTTGGAGGATGTTTTGCCCTCTATTACTTTTCACCCTTAAAAGGGAACCAGAACTTTCAATTCTTAATTAAAAATCTTTTATGCAACCACTCTTCCATAAAAACCTTATATACCCCTGGGGCATAACTGACAACCCTTCCTCTGAGGGCTCTGGGGGGAGAGTTAATCTTCAAAGACGTATGAACTGGACCTTGTAACTACGCTAATAAAATAGCTATCTCAAAATTTAGATTGGATTTGTTTCGGGAAATGATAGGTGTTTCTCTATCCATACGAAGTTTTTGACAAAAAAAATAATAATAATGCATCAAATCGTTATAATCCTTAGCTATAGGCAACAGCAGAAAATTGCGGGGGGGGGCTAGTTTCCCTCCAATCACTTTTGACTACTAAAAAGGGCACTAGAACTTTGGATTTCCAATTGAAAGAGCCCCTTTTGAATTTATACGACCACCCTTTTCCATAAAAACCTTGTATGCCTCCGGGGTATAATTTATAACCCTTGCCCCGAGGGTTGGGGGGGGTCTCATCCTCAAAGACATGGCTACTGGAGTTATCAGCTACGCTGAACAAAATGGCTATCTCAAAAGTTTAATTGGATGTGATTGGGGAAATTTCAGCAATTATCAGTTCCTATTATGGTGTTGTCTTATTGTAGATTATTTTCCTTAAAAAAGACTGATTAGAGAACTAATAAAATATTTTTCTGCTATATTTTGGCATCATCAGTTCAACATCCCTTCGCATTCATGATGGTAGTTTCAGGAAAAAAAAATCTTGGACAAGAGACAGTAAATGAGGAAATTTAAACAGAATGGAAGTGGAGAGAATCTTTTACTGAGCTTCTTTTGTTGTTTGTAGAGTTCTCTTCAAGGCCGTATGGGGGCTAGGAGTTTTGAAGCGCCGCCCGAAATGTTTGTCAGACTCGTAAAAATGGAACAAAAATGCGTATAAACCAATTTTTGATGCATGTATATAAACCCATTCTGTGTAACAGTGAGGTTTTCTGTTTTGTTTATTGTTATGTTTAGGGCGATCACGTATTTGATAATAATCAATGGGGGCTAGGAGTTTTGAAGCGCCGCCCGAAATGTTTGTCTGACTCGTAAAAATGGAACAAAAATTATTTTGTTCCATGATCCATTCTGTGAAACAGTGAGGTTTTCTGTTTTGTTTGTTTTTATGTTTAGGACGATCACGTATTTGATAATAATCAATGGGGGCTAGGAGTTTTGAAGCGCCGCCCGAAATGTTTGTCTGACTCGTAAAAATGGAACAAAAATTATTTTGTTCCATGATCCATTCTGCGAAACAGTGAGGTTTTCTGTTTTGTTTGTTTTTATGTTTAGGACGATCACGTATTTGATAATAATCAATGGGGGCTAGGAGTTTTGAAGCGCCGCCCGAAATGTTTGTCTGACTCGTAAAAATGGAACAAAAATTATTTTGTTCCATGATCCATTCTGTGAAACAGTGAGGTTTTCTGTTTTGTTTGTTTTTATGTTTAGGACGATCACGTATTTGATAATAATCAATGGGGGCTAGGAGTTTTGAAGCGCCGCCCGAAATGTTTGTCTGACTCGTAAAAATGGAACAAAAATTATTTTGTTCCATGATCCATTCTGTGAAACAGTGAGGTTTTCTGTTTTGTTTGTTTTTATGTTTAGGACGATCACGTATTTGATAATAATCAATGGGGGCTAGGAGTTTTGAAGCGCCACCCGAAATGTTTGTCTGACTCGTAAAAATGGAACAAAAATTATTTTGTTCCATGATCCATTCTGCGAAACAGTGAGGTTTTCTGTTTTGTTTGTTTTTATGTTTAGGACGATCACGTATTTGATAATAATCAATGGGGGCTAGGAGTTTTGAAGCGCCGCCCGAAATGTTTGTCTGACTCGTAAAAATGGAACAAAAATTATTTTGTTCCATGATCCATTCTGTGAAACAGTGAGGTTTTCTGTTTTGTTTGTTTTTATGTTTAGGACGATCACGTATTTGATAATAATCAATGGGGGCTAGGAGTTTTGAAGCGCCGCCCGAAATGTTTGTCTGACTCGTAAAAATGGAACAAAAATTATTTTGTTCCATGATCCATTCTGTGAAACAGTGAGGTTTTCTGTTTTGTTTGTTTTTATGTTTAGGACGATCACGTATTTGATAATAATTTTAAATAGATCCAGCTGCGGATAATAAACTCACGGGTCTGACAATGTTTGATTGAAATCATAACATAATTTATCTGCCTTGTTAATTGAATATTTGTCCAATCCGCATGTAAATAGGCATGGTTTGTAAATTACATGGAAAACTAATGATTTTTACACATGATGTAGTTGCAGCTTCAAAGGGTTTTAACTAAACGCTGTTCATCAGCAATTAGCGTAATCTGCTTGAGTAGTTCATAACCGTCGGTACCATTTTACATTTAAAGGTAAAATGGTAAAACCGGGTACACTTTCAACGGTGATTAAGTAAGATTGATCTGGAGGTAGTCCCAATTTAGGAAACTTGTCAATTTAGAGAGAAAATATCTAACAGGAGAGATAGAAGCCATCCCGTGTTTATTTAATTTATCCATTTCTTATAAGTATCGGTTTTTATATAGTAGTATATCTGAAGAAGCACAGTTAGATGAAAACCGTCAGGCTGAAAACTCAACTGAGAAAACTTCAGAACTAACTGTTTCAGTGGAACTATTGAACTAGTTTTTAGTATTGTAATATTATAATTTGATGTTATAAGTGAAAATATTATTAAATATTTCTTGTTCGGATTCTTTATTAATGGAGCATGCAGGTGAAAATTGGGTCTTTTTTGCAGTTTAAGCCAACTGTCAGTAAAAAGTGATAATATTGTCGATTATTTTTATTACAGAAATTTTGTAATTAGTCTATTAAATGTTTTTAGGCCTCCAAAAAGCTCCAAGCCTTTGAAAGACATGTCGTTTATGATTGTTGGAGATCTTTCAAGAAAAGCAGAAGAAGTAAAAGACATCATTGCCAAATATGGGGGTAAAATTACTACAAGGATGACAGCCGATTGTGTGGCTGTTATATCTTCTCAAGGTTTGTGTACTGTAGTAATAGGGTATGCTGTATCCTATAGTATGGTAAAGTATACTTGTAGGGTATAGGGTGTAATAATAGGGTATACTGTAATTCACAGGATAGATTTAAAGTAATGTACACTTCGTTTTCATTTTGATGTTTTAGATTGATTTTATTTACTCTGCGTGTTTGTTTGATGCTGTAAAATTATAAGGCGAATTTTAGTTTTGCAATCTTTGCTTTCATTTTGATAGTCAAAATAGATTTATATGATAACTTTAAGTTTTTACTCTACATTATAATTTTGATATTTTAAATGTATGTGGTAAATATAAGTTTTTTAGACTTTTCTTGCCATTTCAACACTTTAAATTTCTATTGAAACTCTAATTTTATGGCACTTAGGATTTACCAAGTGACACTAACGATCGCAAATTCTGTTGGTCTGTCCGTCCCAGTTTTGCTAGTTTAGGCACTTCCAGATAAGTTAGGACGATGAAATTTCGCAGGCGTATCAGGGACCACACCAGATTAAATTAGATAAAGTTTTCCCGATTCAACTATCTGGGGAGGGGGGGGGGGGAAGGAACTTTTAATTGGGAAAAATTTAGAAAACATGAGGTACTTTAACTTACGAATGGGTGATCGAATCTTAATGAAATTTGATAGATAGAAGGATATCGTGTCTCAGAGATCTTATTTTCAATCCCGACCGGATCCGGTGACATTGGGGGTGGTTGGAGGGGGAACCTAAAATCTTGGAAAACGCTTAGAGTGGAGGGATCGGGATGAAACTTGGCGCAAAAAACAAGCACAAGTCCAAGATACGTGATTGACATAACCGGAACGGATACGCTCTCTTTGGGGGAGTTGGGGGGAGGGTTAATTTTGAAAAATTAGAAAAAAATGAGGTATTTTTAACTTACGAAGGAGTTATCGGATATTAATGAAATTTCATATTTAGAAGGAACTCGCAGTTCAGATCTCTTATTTTAAATCCCGACCGGATCCAGTATCTGGGGGGGAGGGGAGAACCGGAAATCTTGGAAAAGGCTTAGAGTGGAGAGATCAGGATGAAACTTGGTGGGAAGAATAAGCAAAAGTCCAAGGTACGTGACTTACCTGACTGGACTGGATCTGCTCTCTTTGGGGGATTGGGGGGGGGGGGTAATTCGCAAAAATTAGAAAAAATATGGTATTTGTAACTTACGAATGGGTGATCAGATCTTAATGAAATTTGATATTTAGAAGTATCTTGTGCTTCAGAGCTCTTATTTTGAATCCCGACCAGATCTGGTGACATTGGGACAGTTGGAGGGGGAAACTGGAAATCTTTGAAAACGTGAAAATGGAGGTATCTTTATCTTACGAATGGGTGATCGGATCTTAATGAAACTTCATATATAGAAAGATCTTATGTCTCAGATGCTCCATTTTAAATTCGAATTGGATTCGGGGACACGGGGGTTGGAGGGGGGAAACAGAAATCTTGGAAACCGGAAATCTTGGAAAACGCTTAGAGTGGAGAGATCTAGATGAAACTCGATGGGAAGAATAAGCACAAGTAAGATAGACAGTCTAGAAAGGTGATTGACATAATTAGAACGGATCCGCTCTCTTTGGGGGAGTTGGGGGGAGGGCTGTTAATTCGGAAAAATTAGAAAAATTGAGGCATGTTTAACTTAAGAACGGGTGAACAGATCTTTATGAAATTTGATATTTAGAAGGAAATCATGTCTCAGAACTCTTATTTTAAATACTGACCAGACCTGGTGACATTGGGGTGAGTTGGAGGGGGAAACCAGAAATCTTGGAAAACGCTTTGAGTGGAGAGATCGGGATGAAACTTGATGGGTAGAATAAGCATATGTCGTAGATACGCGATTGGCGTAACCGGACTGGATCCGCTCTCTGGAGGAATCGGGGGGGGGGGGCCAGTGCTTTGGCGAGTTTGGTGCTTCTGGATGTACTAGGACGATGAAAATTGGTAGGCGTGTCAGGGACCTGCACAAATTGCCTTGATAAAGTCATTTTCCCCAATTCAACCATCTGAGGGGCTGATGGAAGAGGAAAAATTAGAAAAATGAGGTATTTTTAACTTACGAGTGGGTGATCGGATCTTAATGAATATTGATATTTAGAAGGACCTTGTGTCTCAGAGCTCTTATTTTAAATCCCAACGGGCATTAAGCCTCTGATTTTCCTTTTAAATTAGTTTTTTGATTCTTAGAATTTTGTTAGAGCTCATGCCATATGAGCTCTTGGCTCTTCCAACCTCGTCACAAGTGCCATATAAGCTCTTAGCTCTTTTTTTTTTTTTTTTTTTTTTTTTTTTTTTTTTTTTTTTTTTTTTTTTTTTTTTTTTTTTTTTTTTTTTTACTTTGTTTTCATTTGATGCTGTAAATTAATAAGGCCAGTTTAAGTATTACAACATTTGGTCTCATTTTGTAAGGCACCCCTTATTTTCATGCTCTGCTGTATTTCGTATCGTAAATAAGTTTAAACTGGCATTAGTGTTAACAAAAAACCTGAACGCCATCTAGAGTTTGGTGAAAGCTGGTTTTATTTTCAGAGTAATAACAAGAATCATTAATTTAATTTGTAGTTGGTAAAATTAGTATTGTAATAAGTGTCTGATCTCAGTTCCTGACAGAAAAGTGATAACAAAGCTCGAGAAATTGAAGTGTGTTGCCAAACTCTAGAAGGCGTTGATGGTTATTTGCCGATATTAGTGCCAGTTTCCACTCTTATAAATTACCCATACTCTTTGCTTCATTTTCATTCATAGCTTACAAGAGTGGAAACAGGCACTAGTGTCGTCAAAAAACCTCAACGCCATCTAGACTTTAGTGAAAGTTGGCATTTTTAGTGTAATAATAAGAATAATTAATTTAATTTATAAATAATTGTCTGATTTCAGTTCTTGACAGAAAAATGATAACAAAGCTCGAGAAATCGAAGTGTCACCAAACGCTAGATGGCGTCGATGGTTTTTTTTACCGACATTAGTGCCAGTTTCCACTGTATAAATTACCCATACTCTTTGCTTCTAATTATAAAATAAAACAAGTAACCTTTTTTTTTAGGAAACATGTCAATGTTAATCCTGAGCATAAATATTAGGGGTATGAAGGTTAAACACTCAAGATAAAGTAGTTTGCATTCAATCATCCTTTTAGTCATATGATTTTTGGATTTTAAAACGTATTTCTAAAAAAAATAATACAACGGAATCGCTTTTAAAGGGTCGATGATTATGGTAATTAATTCTGTTTTTTCCCATGTATAAAACGTAATAGTAGTTTATCTCGAAGCTATAATTTTGCAAACCATATGATATGAAATTGGATTGGGTGAAGTCCATAAAAACAAGATTTTGTTGAGGAAAAGGCTGGTGTAATGGTGATAGAAGGACGAGAGTTAATGGAGGGGAAAATGCAAAGAAAAAAAATAGTTAAATGCTCGTACCAGGCAATTGCGCAGAAAGGTCCAATAATAATAATAATAAAATAATAGTCTTGTTCTTGGAACAAGAAGTGGCCAGAACTTGGGTATCATTTGGAAGCCCCCCCCCCCCCCCCCCGCAGGTGTCCCTAACTTGCACTATAGCCGCAATACCGTAATGATTTCATTGCTTGGATAAGCTTACCCAGTAATATGGAGAGTACCAAGTAGTAATACTTCACAGCTTGAGCCACGGTATTTTTCGCTATATTTTGCTTTGAGCTCAGGTGTCTAGAATAAAACGTACCTTGTACTTTGGTCCATCCAGAATTTGCCGACAAGCGTCCCTCCATTGTTCTCCTTCAAGTGCGACTGGCTCGATCAACTGAATCCATTGTCTATTCCAGCGATGCCTGTGCTTCTTGAAACATCCCAATGGCTCGAGGTCAGCTCTAACTGTCAATAACCATGTCTTTTTCTGTCCTCCGGGCTTCTTCTTCCAGTGCGTAAGGGGTTGGCATTTCAAGCACTGTTTGCTGAACGAGTCATCCGGTCGGCGCAGTGTATGCCGAACCACCGTAGACGTCTCGCTTTGACAACATCAGAGAGAAGCGGTATATCACCACATCATCTTCTGATGACATCATTAGAGACGTCGTCAGAGGGACGCAGGCCAAGTATACAGCGCAGACGCATGCGGTGAAAAACGTTCAGGTCTTTAGCTTCCCCAGCTCTGAGCGGCCACGTTTCGCAACAATAAAGAAGTATAGAGAGGATAACCAGAGACACTTCCGAAGGTGAATGAATGCTGCCCAGGCTGCGGAGATTCGGCTTTGCAGCATCCCATACCAGGTCTGAATCCTGCTTGATTTGGCCTTGTCCGATCATTTCTAATATTTCTGAACCTATTTAACGCTATTATTGTAAAAGAAAACTTTTGCAGAAATCGGTATCAGGGATATTCTTCTATAATTTCTACAATCGGCTCGATCCCCTTTCTTAAGTACAGGAATTATTACAGAGGTCCTACACTCTTCAGGAATATATTCATTGACCCAGACATCCGTTTGTAAGTCGTGGAGCTGATCGATAGCTTTGAGAAGTTCAGCTGGTATAGTTTTATGGAATCGATTGTTTCTTCTCTGCTTTGAGAGGCAATATTGCAATCTTCATACACGGATGGTAACTCAGAACATAGAATAGAATAGGTATAGAATAGGTTTTATTTGCACAATCTCTCGTAGTCATAAAACTAAATGGCGCTTGTGCTTACAAAAAAAGAAAAAAGGATTAAATCAAACGACAAAAAAAAATCAGAAGACAAATAGTTTAAAATCAACAATTGTTATACTTTGATACAAAGAAAGGGATGAATGAGTTGGAAAAACGATTTGTGCGTGAAGGGGAGGTGCTGCTAATCTGTCAAATTTCTTCAACCTAGTACTTCGATGTTTCACTAAAACTGGTGGTAGTATCGATCTGTATTTATCACTTCTGAGAAGATATTGGCCAAATTCAAGGATCAAACTGAGACGACGCTCTTGAAGAGAGGGAATTTGTAAAGTGGATAATGCTAACTTATATTCGGTAAAAGCATCGCACAATATTACTTTGACTGCTCTTTTTTGTATTGACTCAAGCTGGTCACTTAGGTAAATAGTGTTATTGACTTGTGGGCCCCATACGGGACATGCATACTCTAAAATTGGTCGAATGTAAGTAAGATAGGCTATCCTTAGTTGTGTCACTGAAAAACCAAATCGACGCATTAGTATAAGTGTCCGCATCGCACTATTTGCCTTTTTGATAATTGTATCGACATGGAGGCTGAAAGAGCAGTCGATGCTAAACTTGACACCAAGCACTACTGCCGAAGATTCACTAGGATAAGGAGGAGGAGGGCACACAAAGTCTCTCTTCAGGGGATTAAAGCGAAGGAACTGTTGTGAGATGGAATGGGTTGGCTGTGGTCATTTTCTGGTGGGTGAAGGAGCTCCTGGAAGTGAGTACGTTATTTTTCGATACGATCTTCTTTGCTCGTGAGGAGCTTGTTGTCCTTACTAAGTAGCGTGGGGGTAGATCTTTGCTTCTTTTTCCCGGTTGATTCGCCTAGGAGCTGGTAGAGTTTCCGTGAATCATTGCGTGCAGAAGCTTTTTATGGCACTTGGTATTAACCAAGTGACATATAGCAATAGCAAATTCTGTCAGTCTGTCGGTCCCGGTTTTGCTACTTTAGGCACTTCCAGGTAAGCTAGGACGATGAAATTTGGCAGGCGTATCAGGGACCGGGCCAGATTAAATTAGAAATAGTCGTTTTCCCGATTTGACCATCTGGGGGGAGTGGGGGGCCCGTTAATTCGGAAAAAATAGAAAAATGAAGTATTTTTAACTTACGAACGGTTGATCAGATCTTAATGAAATTTGATATTTGGAAGGATATCGTGTCTCAGAGCTGTTATTTTAAATCCCGAGCGGATCTGGTAACCTAGGGGGGGAGCTGGGAGGGGGAAACCTAAAATCTTGGAAAACACTTAGAGTGGAGGGATCGGGATGAAACTTGGTGGGGAAAATAAGCACAAGTCCTAGATACATGATTGACATAACCGGAACGGACCCGCTCTCTTTGGGGTAGTTGGTAGGGGGGTTAATTCTGAAAAATTAGAAAAAAACGAGGTATTTTTAACTTACGAACGGGTGATCGGATCTCAATAAAATTTGATATTTAGAAGGATATCGTGTCTCAAAGCTCTTAAATCCTGACCAGATCTGGTGACATTGGGGGGAGTTTGGGGGGAACCTAAAATCATGGAAAATGCTTAGATTGGAGGGATCGGGATGAAACTTGGTGGGAAAAATAAGCAGAAGTCTTAGATACGTGATCTACATAATTGGAACGGATCCGCTCTATTGGGGGGGGGGGGGGGGTAATTCTGAAAAATTAGAAAAAATGACGTATTTTTAACTTACGAAGTAGTGATCAGATCTTCATGAAGCTTCTTATTTAGAAGGACTTCGTAACTCAGATCTCTTATTTTAAATCTCAACTGGATCCAGCGTCATTGGGGGGGGGGGGGGAATCTTAGAAAAATACTTAAAGCGGAGAGATCAGGATGAAACTGGATGGGAAGAATAAAAACCTGTCTAAGATACGTGACTGACATAACCGGACCGGATCTGCTGTCTTTGGTGGAGTTGGGGGGGGGTAATTTGGAAAAAATTGGTATTTGTAACTTACGAAAGGGTGATCAGATCTTAATGAAATTTGATATTTAGAAAGATACTTGTGCTTTAAAGGTCCAATTTTAAATTCCGACCAGATCCTGTGACATTGGGGGGAGTTGGAGGGGGAAACCGGAATTCTTGGAAAACATGAAAATTGGGGTATTTTTATCTTACGAATAGGTGATCAGATCTTAATGAAATTTGATATTTAGAAGGAATTCATGTCTCAGAGCTCTTATTTCAAATCCCGACCAGATCTTTTGACATTGGGGGGAGTTGGAAGGGGAAATCTTGGAAAATACTTGGAGGTGGATAGAATAAGCAAATGTCCTTGATACGTGATTGACGTAACCGTACTGGATTCGCTCTCTTTGGGGGTGTTGGGGGGAGGGGTTCAGTGATTTGGCGAGTGTGTTGCTTCTGGACGTGCTAGGACGATGAAAATTGGTAGGCGTGTCAGGGAGCTGCACAAATTGACTTGATAAAAGTCGTTTTCCCAGATTCGACCATCTGGGGGGCTGAAGGGTGAGGAAAAATTAGAAAAAAATTAGGTATTTTTAACTTACGAGTGGGTGATCCGATCTTAATGAATTTTGATGTTTAGAAGGACATCGTGACTCAGAGCTCTTATTTTATATCCTGACCGGCATTAAGTCTCTGATTTTTCGTTTAAATCAATCTATTGATTCTTAGAATTTTGTTAGAGCTCATACCATATGAGCTCTTGGCTCTTAGCTCTTCTTTTCTCGTCACAAGTGCCATATGAGCTCTTAGCTCTTGTTTCATTCCACAGGCTACATTAGACCAATATGCTTTTTTATCTGCCTTAGCAGATTTGTGACAATCTTTGTGGAGTGCTTTAAAAGAAGCAGATTGTCTATCGGTCATTTGTTTCTTCCTTAAAGAGAGTTCTATTGTCTTCTGTGAAATCCATCTTTTGGATTTTTTGTCCCTTACTCCGAGAATTTCTGTAGCTGCCTCTTTCACTTGATTTCGGAACTTGTTCCAGCGCTTTTCTATATTTAGCGATGGGTTAAAATTTTCTTGCTCGGTCATGGCTCTTGTCTCGGTCTTAGAAATTGCTTGATTGGTCTTAAATTCTCGGTCATTATCTTGCAACGCCGTAAAACGGTTTTTAACTTCGAGCTTAAAGGTCTCTTTAATTTCAGAGAGTTTGAGTTTCTCTATATCTAGAATGTGTCTAGGTACAGATATTTCTTTGGAGCTGAGTCTGAATCTAACTTTTGATTTGAGTAAAAAATGATAGGATCCACTTTTGATCCAGTGTCCGCTTCAGTGCTTCAGTTAGTCAGAGGAGCAGGAGTTAGCTACTTAGCTTTCTTTGAGCAAGAAGCACAGCTAATGGTGCCTCAACAAATGAGGAAGACAGAGAAATCTACTGTCAGGCAAAGAAAAATTGAAGAAAGAACTAAAAATTGAAAACTTGCGAAAAGAGCTCGAGGAGCAGGAAGCTGTTTTTTTTCTACAAAGCTTAAACTTTCAGAAAAGTTCATTCAGAACTTGTAAAAAGACCTTGTGGAGCAGGAAGTTGTTTAAACTTTCAGAAAAGTTGATTGAGAACTTGTAACAAGACCTCAAAGAGACGAAAGTTGCTTTTTCTGCAAAGCAGGAACTTTCAGATAAATTAATTGAGAAGTTGCTAAAAGACCTCGAAGAGCAGAAAACTGTTTTTTTCTGCAAAGCATGAACTTTCAGAAAAGTTGATTGAGAACTTGTAAAAAGACCTTGAGAAGCAGAAAAATTTTTCTTCAAAGTTTCAGATAAGCTGATTGAGAACTTGCCAAAAGACCTCGAGGAGCAGAAAGCTGTTTTTTCTTCAAAGCAGACACTTTCAGATAAATTGATTGAGAACTTGCTAATAGACCTCAAGGAGCAGAAAGCTGATTGAGAACTAGCAAAAAGAGTTCGAGGAGCAGGAAGCTGTTTCTTTCTGCAAAGCGTAAACTTTTAGAAAATTTGATTGAGAACTTGTAACAAGACCTCGAGGAGTCGAAAGTTGTTTTTTATGCAAAGCGTAAACTTTCAGAAAAGTTGATTGGGAACTTCATTTTTTCTGCAAAGCAGAAACTTTAAGATAAATTAATTGAGAACTTGCTAAAAGACCTCGAAGAGCAGAAAACTGTTTTTTCTTCAAAGCAGAAACTTTCAGATAAGTTGATTGAGAACTTCCCAAGAAACCACGAGGAGCAGAAAACTGTTTTTCTGCAAAGCACATACTTTCAGATAAGTTGATTGGTAACTTGCCAAAAGACCTCGAGGAACAGAAAGATGATTTTTCTTTGCAAAGCAAAACTTTCAGAAAAGTTGATTGAGAACTTGCCAACAGACCTCGAAGAGCAGAAAGCTGTTTTTTTTTTTACGCAGATCAGAAACTTACAGATAAGTTGATTGAGAACTTGCAAAAAGAGCTCGAGGAGCAGGAGACTGGTTTCTTTTTTCTTTCTTTTTTTTGCAAAGCGTAAACTTTCACAAAAGTTGATTGAGAACTTGTAAAAAGACCTCCAGGAGCAGAAAGCTGTTTTTTCTGCAAAGCAGAAACTTTCAGATAAGTTGATTGAGAACTTCCCAAGAGACTACGAGGAGCAGAAAATGGTTTCTCTGCAAAGCGCATACTTTCAGATAAGTTGATTGGTAACTTGCCAAAAGAGTTCGAAGAAAAGAAAGCTGATTTTTCTTTGCAAAGTAAAACTTTCAGAAAAGTTGATTGAGAACTTGCCAATAGACTTCGAGAGCAGATGAGCAGGAGGCTTTTTTTCTTTCTTTTTTTTTCAGAGCGTAAACTTTCGCAAAAGCTGATTGAAAACTTGTAAAAAGACCTCCAGGAGCAGAAAGCTGTTTTTCTGCAAAGCAGAAACTTTTAGATAAGTTAATTGAAAACTTGCTAAAAGACCTCAAAGACCAGAAAACTGTTTCTTTCTGCAAAGCAGAGACTTTCAGATAAATTAATTGATAACTTGCCAAAAGAAGAGCAGAAAGCTGTTTTTTTTTTTTTTTTTTTTTTTTTTTTTTTTTTTTTTTTTTTTTTTTTTTTTTTTTTTTTGTGCAAAGAAGAAGCTTTCAGATAAGTTGATTGAGAGCTTGCAAAAAGAGCTCGAGGAGCAGGAATCTATTTTTTGGCAAAGTGTAAACTTTCATTAAAGTTGATTGAGAACTTGTAAAAAGACCTCCAGGAGCAGAAAGTCGTTTTTTCCGCAAAGCAGAAACTTTTAGATAAGTTAATTGAGAACTTGCTAAAAGACCTCGAACACCAGAAAACTGTTTTTTTTTTTTTTTTTTTTTTTTTTTTTTTTTTTTTTTTTGCAAATCAGAAACTTTCGGATAAGTTGATTGAGAACTTGCCAAAAGAGGAACAGAAAACTATTTTTCTGCAAAGCAGATACTTTCAGATAAGTTGATTGAGGGCTTGCCAAAAGACCTCGAGGAGCAGAAAGCTGTTTTTTTTTGCAAAGAAGAAACTTTCAGATAAGGTGATTGAGAACTAGCAAAAAGATTTCGAGGAGCAGGAAGCTGTTTTTTATGCAGATCAGAAACTTTCGGATAAGTTGATTGAGAACTTGCCAAAAGAGGAGCAGAAAACTATTTTTCTGCAAAGCAGATACTTTCAGATAAGTTGATTGAGGTCTTGCCAAAAGACCTCGAGGAGCAGAAAGCTGTTTTTTTTTTTTTTTTTTTTTTTTTGCAAAGAAGAAACTTTCAGATAAGGTGATTGAGAACTAGCAAAAAGATTTCGAGGAGCAGGAAGCTGTTTTTTATGCAGATCAGAAACTTTAAGATAAGTTGATTGTAATTGTAAAAAGACCTCCTGGAGCAGAAAGTCGTTTTTTCTGCAAAGCAGAAACTTTTAGATAAGTTAATTGAGAACTTGCTTAAATACCTCGAAGACCAGAAAACAGTTTTTTTTTTTGTTTTTTTTTTTTGCAAAGAAGAAACTTTCAGATAAGGTGATTGAGAATTAGCAAACAGATTTTGAGGAGCAGGAAGCTGTTTTTTATGCAGATCAGAAACTTTCAGATAAGTTGATTGAGAACTTGCATAAAGAGCTCGAGGAGCAGGAAGCTATTTTTTTGCAAAGCGTAAACTTTCATTAAAGCTGATTGAGAAATTGTAAAAAGACCTCCTGGAGCAGAAAGTCGTTTTTTCTGCAAAGCAGAAACTTTTAGATAAGTTAATTGAGAACTTGCTAAAAGACCTCGAAGACCAGAAAACTGTTTTTTTTTTTTTTTTTTTCTGCAAAGCAGAAACTTTCAGATAAGTTGATTGAGAACTTGCCAAAAGAGGAGCAGAAAGCTATTTTTCTGGAAAGCAGATACTTTCAGATAAGTTGATTGAGGTCTTGCCAAAAGACCTCGAGGAGCAGAAAGCTGTTTTTTTTTTGTTTTTTTTTGTTTTTTTGCAAAGAAGAAACTTTCAGATAAGGTGATTGAGAACTAGCAAAAAGATTTCGAGGAGCAGGAAGCTGTTTTTTATGCAGATCAGAAACTTTCAGATAAGTTGATTGAGAACTTGCATAAAGAGCTCGAGGAGCAGGAAGCTATTTTTTTGCAAAGCGTAAACTCTCAGTAAAGCTGATTGAGAAATTGTAAAAAGACCTCCTGGAGCAGAAAGTCGTTTTTTCTGCAAAGCAGAAACTTTTAGATAAGTTAATTGAGAACTTGCTTAAATACCTCGAAGACCAGAAAACTGTTTTTTTTGTTTTTTTTGCAAAGAAGAAACTTTCAGATAAGGTGATTGAGAACTAGCAAACAGATTTTGAGGAGCAGGAAGCTGTTTTTTATGCAGATCAGAAACTTTCAGATAAGTTGATTGAGAACTTGCATAAAGAGCTCGAGGAGCAGGAAGCTATTTTTTTTTGCAAAGCGTAAACTTTCATTAAAGCAGATTGAGAAATTGTAAAAAGACCTCCTGGAGCAGAAAGTCGTTTTTTCTGCAAAGCAGAAACTTTTAGATAAGTTAATTGAGAACTTGCTAAAAGACCTCGAAGACCAGAAAACTGTTTTTTTTTTTTTTTTTTTTTTTTTTTTTTGCAAAGCAGAAACTTTCGGATAAGTTGATTGAGAACTTGCCAAAAGAGGAGCAGAAAACTATTTTTCTGGAAAGCAGATACTTTCAGATAAGTTGATTGAGGGCTTGCCAAAAGACCTCGAGGAGCAGAAAGCTGTTTTTTCTTCTTCTTTTTTGCAAAGAAGAAACTTTCACATAAGGTGATTGAGAACTAGCAAAAAGATTTCGAGGAGCAGGAAGCTATTTTTTATGCAGATCAGAAACTTTCGGATAAGTTGATTGAGAACTTGCCAAAAGAGGAGCAGAAAACTATTTTTCTGCAAAGCAGATACTTTCAGATAAGTTGATTGAGGGCTTGCCGAAAGACCTCGAGGAGCAGAAAGCTCTTTTTTCTTTTTTTTTGCAAAGAAGAAACTTTCACATAAGGTGATTGAGAACTAGCAAAAAGATTTCAAGGAGTAGGAAGCTATTTTTTATGCAGATCAGAAACTTTCGGATAAGTTGATTGAGAACTTGCCAAAAGAGGAGCAGAAAGCTTTTATTCTGCAAAGCAGATACTTTCAGATAAGTTGATTGAGGGCTTGCCAAAAGACCTCGAGGAGCAGAAAGCTGTTTTTTTTTGTTTTTTGTTTTTTTTTTGTTTTGTTTTTTGCAAAGAAGAAACTTTCACATAAGGTGATTGAGAACTAGCAAAAAGAGTTCGAGGAGCAGGAAGCTATTTTTTATGCAGATCAGAAACTTTAAGATAAGTTGATTGAGAACTTGCATAAAGAGCTCGAGGAGCAGGAAGCTATTTTTTTGCAAAGCGTAAACTTTCATTAAAGCTGATTGAGAAATTGTAAAAAGACTTCCTGGAGCAGAAAGTCGTTTTTTCTGCAAAGCAGAAACTTTTAGATAAGTTAGACTTCGAAGACCAGAAAACTTTTTTTTTTTTTTTTGCAAAGCAGAAACTTTCAGATATGTTGATTGAGAACTTGCCAAAAGAGGAGCAGAAAGCTATTTTTCTGCAAAGCCGATACTTTCAGATAAGTTGATTGAGAACTTGCCAAAGGACCTCGAGGAGCATAAAGTTTTTTTTTTCTGCAAAACAGAAACTTTAATATAAGTTTTTTGATGCCGGATTTGAGAGTTTGAAATATTCTTAAGAGCATTCGCTCCTCCGGCTCAGAAATCGTCAAAACAAGGCTGGAATGGCATATAATAAGGAGAGAAAAAGAAGAATTCTTGTCGAGGAACGAAAATTCAAACAATCAATTCCTTTTTACTGTCCTTGGTAGTTTTAAGTATAATTTAGTTGTTACAATCGTAGTATTTTCTTAAGATTCGAAAAAAAAATATTGAGGGTAGTTGGGTAATGGTATTAAATTTTAGTGTTATAAAATAATTGCAGCATGGTCATAAGTGGTAATAATAGTAATTAATGAACATTTTTGTTTCAGGAAAGCTTGAGGAAGGAGATAAAGTGTTTGACAAAGCAGAAAGTCGAGGCGTTTATGTTGTTACGGAAGATTTCCTAGATGACATACCGAAAGCAGATAATATTAATGCATTGTTGGAGGAAAAGAATATTGCAACATGGAAAACAGCAAATGTGAAAATGAGATTAAGTTTAAAAGAAGAAAAAAATAAAATCGAAAAGAAACGTAAGTTTATTTCATTAGTTGTCTATTGTTTTAAATTGTATATTATAAATAATTGTAATTCACAGATCATCTCGTGCAAAGAAAAATGTTCAGGGTTCATTGGGTTTGTTATAGCTTGCAGGACTTCATCATGTTCGTTCATCGTGTTTTCGTTGTTTTAAATCATATATCATAGGTTACTGTAGTATAGCTTATTTTCTTATTTACAGATGTGATTGGGCAGATCAAAGCAAAGTATTGATTTACAGTAGTCGATTTTTAGGATGGGGGGGGGGGAGATATTAACCGTTGTAGGGAATATGCTTGTGATTCAATCAATCACTGGGACAAAACATTTTAAAAATGGAGGTCAATTGACTTGGACTTCATCATGTTCGTTCATCGTGTTTTCGTTGTTTTAAATCATATATCATAGGTTACTGTAGTATAGCTTATTTTCTTATTTACAGATGTGATTGGGCAGATCAAAGCAAAGTATTGATTTACAGTAGTCGATTTTTTAGGATGGGGGGGGGATATTAACCGTTGTAGGGAATATGCTTGTGATTCAATCAATCACTGGGACAAAACATTTTAAAAATGGAGGTCAATTGACTTGACTTAAGAATTACTCAATCGTAAGTTCACTAAGAAGGATTCGTTCATCGTGTTTTCGTTGTTTTAAATCATATATCATAGGTTACTGTAGTATAGCTTATTTTCTTATTTACAGATGTGATTGGGCAGATCAAAGCAAAGTATTGATTTACAGTAGTCGATTTTTTAGGATGGGGGGGGGAGATATTAACCATTGTAGGGAATATGCTTGTGATTCAATCAATCACTGGGACAAAACATTTTAAAAATGGAGGTCAATTGACTTGACTTAAGAATTACTCAATCGTAAGTTCACTAAGAAGGATGTTTGGATACTAATGTGTTTGGTGTAAGGTGTAAGGTGTTTAAGGTGTTGAAGGATTAAGGATACTAAGGTGTTTTGGAGAGGAAGCAGGACTAATTATGGACATTAAAACATTTTATGACTAAAAAACTGTAAGATATTAGTCACATACTGGTGTATCACTATAGAGCTGACTGTAAAAATGTGATATTTTTATTAGGAAACTTCAGTTGGCACAGTGTGGGATAAATGTGTTCTAGCCTAGTCCAATTTCTGGTGGGGGGTGGGGAATCAATGGCAATAGACTACTACAGTTTAGGTATAGTACCAGGGAATTGAGTTTCATTCGGTGAAAGAAACAGTTATTTAACTTCTTTCGCCAAATGATTTTTTCCCCCTGTAGAAAGTAAATCCATTAGGTTATTGGACGTCTGGGCATTCGTGACGTCATTCATGTAATAAATGTCTACATAGATAAGACCCTAAGTGAATTTCCTCAAAGTTGTGACACTCTAGATAGTTGTTTTCAAGCCGAAAAACCGCAGTATTCCAATTTTTAGAAAAAAACATTAGTGCTGTTTCTGAGAAAAAATTCACAGATAAATAAATAAATATACATACATAAAATTACTGTTTGTTGTAGTATAAGATTAGCTAATATATTGTCTAGTCCAAAATTGACACGATTGTCACATGGTGGTATGATGTCATTGATTATATTAGAGTACTTGGATAGGTATTTATTGCAAAAAAGCCTATTTGGGCCATTGCAAAAAAATAATAAAAGAAAAACACTTGTTTTTTTTTTTTTTTTTAATTGAATTAAAAGAGTGACAGGATTGATACAAGACACTGAGGTATGCAGGAGTGCTGTTATTGCACGGATAGATGGATTTTAAGAAAATAGTATGTGTACTAGCAGAGGATGTCATAGGGAGGAAGGTTACAAAAGCAGCTGGGAGTATTAACGAAAAGATTCAAGGTTGGAAGAAGAGAGAAGGGTTTATTAAAATATTTTCAGTGGTTAGCTTATGAAGGAACAGTAGGAAATTAAAGAAATTTCTTAAGACATAGTCTGAAACAAAGAGTGAAATCAGGTTAAGGATAAAATTGTTGAGGAGGAAGAAGATGCATTTATTTCCTAAGGCAAAATTAGAAAAGTTACTCAAGGCTGCTGTTCCTTATTATTTAATTTATTTGTTTTATATATATATATATATATATATATATATATATATATATATATATATATATATATATATATATATATATATGAAGCTTGAGACAACATGTTGAAAGTATTGAATATGATTTTAGTATATCGAAGTGGGTCTGGATTTCAGGACAGTTTAACCAAACTTTGATCAGAAAAGGTGATAAAAATGAATGCATTGTTTCTATAGGTATTTGTTTGATTTAGAAGGAAACAAATTACTTAATATGGTTATACGGGTTGGACTAACAGATTTTGTAGGTGAAGTTTGAAAAAAAAAATAGAAGTGTCTTTATCAAATTTTAATTTTAGATTAATAACTGTGAAGTATTTAAATTATCAGGCAACTTCAAAAATTTTTATAGATTGTGAATAGATGCTTAACTCAGCTGATAGAAAAGTTTTAGTAAAGGTCTTTTTTTATTCTTATATTAACGGTGCCAGGCATAATTGAATATCTGATTTGCCGCTAGTCTTTTATCGAGGCTTTTAGGCGAATATTAAATCTTCTTTTGGATCAGTCAATAGAAAAACGATTAGATATAACTTCCTCTGGAAGATTGGAGAGAGTCGTGGGGAATGACTAAACCTGCCCTATTAGCCCTATTTTGGATCTTCTGGAATGATGCAAGCAACGTCTCAGAGTACCAGCGTACAGTGGACATACATACTCGGCAGTGGATCTCATGTAAGTACTTGTAATGTAGGATGATTGAGCTGAGCGGTAGAAGGTTTTTGCAGTATTAGGTTATCCCTATCTTTCTTGGAGCAGGAGGTTCTCATTTTTTCAAGCTAGGGGTTCTAAGAGAGATCTGTGAAGAAGTGGATTCCAAGGAGACGAAGCTCGTCATGCACGGAGATTCGGGCTTAGATTAATATTTAAAAAGTATGTAATTTACTAAATTATTCGATTTAAATTATTTCTTTATAGACTAGATTCTTAAATCAGCTGAAATAAGGTCACATTCTTATTTAGTAGTTTGGGCTGCGCATGAAATTAATATTGCTGAGGTTAAGGGGGAAAGCAAGGTTTGTTTTTACTTTGGTGGGGAATCAGGTAATAAACAGGGTTGTCATTCACCCATGTCTATATAGATTATTTGGACGAATTCCGTCATAGAGAGCACAGCAAAGACAAAGGGAGAACCTGGGTTTGAATGGGTAGGTAACACTCGTAGGGCTATATTACGGAGATGGTTTAAGCATCATAGATAAAAGTGTTAACAAACTGATTGAATTTTGAGGTTTTTGTAAGTCCACGGTTAGGTGGATCGTTTCAAAATTTGTGTTATAGAATATAAATGCTTAAATTAGGAATAGGCTAGAATAGAAAGGTAATGGTAGGTACCGTTCAAATTGACTGACTGGGTGGCTTCACTTTCCAAGGTTGTATTATTAATATTTAACTTGGATGTAGAGAAGGTTTAAAACGTGGACTATTCTAAGTGGGGTGTGTCTACGAACTGAATTTAGATAGAAAGAGCAATCGTATAGTTAATTACTGTGCTAATTAATTAATTAATTTTATTAGGTAATTTAATTATTAATTTAATTAAAATAAATAATTTTAAATCGTTTGTTTATATAACTAATTAAGCTATAAGCTATGGTAATCGTTGTTTTCAAGTATGGCGTTGAAACGCAGATGTATCAAAAATTTGAATAAGTTGTGGTGTTTTCCAGGGGAATTATTCAAAGGTAATTTTAGGCACCCGTTGGAAGAACTGTTTATCAAACAGTTCGCGGTAACGAACTGTAGTAAAGAGCGACTCGGCTCAATAGTAACCGGAACTCTAAAAAATGGAATTTTGCTACCAATAGTTACATCAAAAGAATCGCATTTTAATGCTGAATTCAAATATATAAGTTTCATCAAGATTAGTTTTACCCATCAAAAGTTACGAGCCTGAGAAAATTTGCCTCATTTTCAAAGGTTATTCAATCTTAACGAAAATCACACCATCAGATTCAGCGTATTAGAGAACCTTATTGTAGAAGTTTCAAGCTCCTATCTATAAAAATGTGGAATTTCGCATTTTTTGCCAGAATACAGATCACGGATGCGTGTTTATTTGTTTGTTCCTTTGTTTGTTTTTGTTTTTCCCCAGGGGTGATCGTATCGACCCAGTGGTCCTAGAATCTTGCGAGAGCGCTCATTCAAACGGAAATGAAAAGTTTTAGTGCCCTTTTTAAGTGACCAAAAAAATTGGAGGGCACCTAGCCCCCTCCCACGCCAATTATTTTCCCAAAGTCACCGGATCAAAATTCTAAGATAGCCATTTTATTCAGCGTAGTCGAAAAACCTTATAACTATGTCTTTGGGGGCGACTTACTCCCCCACAGTTCCCATGGGAGGGGCTGCAAGTTACAAACTTTGACCAGTGCTTACATATACTAATGGTTATTTGGAGGTGTAGACGTTTTCAGGGGGATTTTTAGGTTGGGGGGAGGGTTGGAATTGGGACAAAATTGGGACCCCATTCTTAAGGAATTGGGACAAAATTTTAGCTTTAGTCTAAAGAGCGAGGTATCCACGAGGGTTGAACCCCCTCATATACGCAATAAAACATACGAATATAGAAGTTTGTTAAGTAAGTTAATTCGTAAGTTACGTATATTTTTTACCAATGAAAACGTTTGTAAAAAATTAAAAGTTCTAGTATGCTTTTTTAAGTAATCAAAAAATTGGAGGGCAACTAGGCCTCCTCCCTCGCTCCTTTTTTCTCAAAATCTTCCGATTAATTGCAATTAATTAATATGCAAATTTCGTTTTAATTATTTATGTGCGGAGAGCCAAGATCAAAACATGCATTAATTCAAAAACGTCCAGAAATTAAATAAAAAATAAGTTTTTTTAAATGAAAGTAAGGAGCAACATCAAAACTTAAAACGAACAGAAATTACTCCGTATATGAAAGGGGCTTTTCCTCCTCAACGTCCCGCTCTTTACGCTAAAGTTTCTTACTGTTTTAAAAATAGAGTTAAGAGAAAGAGTCAAACTTAACGTAAAGAGCGGGGCGTTGATGAGGAAGCAGCCCCTTTCACATACGGAGTAATTTCTGTTCGTCTTAAGTTTTAGTGTTGCTCCTTACTTTCATTTTTAAAAAAAACTTGTTTTTTTATTTAATCATACAGTAAAAGTTCAGAAAAATTTGGTTCCTTTCAACTATCTAAGGATATAAGCAAAGGAAGGCTAAAATGGTTCAACCACTTTTTACCCATAAAGGGCTACTATAGCTCGTTCTTTTTGATGAACCAGATACTGCCAGCAGGATATCTTTTGATTTGGTGGAAAGAGGTCTTAAGAAAAGACTATAAGGAAGCATGAATTTTATGGGAGGGAGGAAAGAGTGAGGTACTGAGCAGACTGGTAAAAAAGTAGGCATGACCAGCTGTATTGGCCTCAAGACGGCTTGCTACTGTTATATGGTATTATTCGTTGTAGTAATTAAATCAAATTCGTTCAGTTACATTGGAAAAGCAATTCGATAATACAAGTTGTACATTGATCTATAATATGTATGACTCCCGCATTAGAGCTAGAAACTTTTGCGCCTCTGTCCAATGTTTAGGTAATGAATTAGGTTATTTAGCGTAACTGAACATTTGATATATGTAATGTCTAATATATAATACCTAATAGTATATGTAATTTCTAAATATCTCTAACTTGGAGTTACGGGCGAAATAGTTCGGATTGTTCTGGGTACCCGACTGACTCACCGTATTTCAAACAGTAGGTTGTACGAAAAATGCGGTTCAATCCCGCTTTCTAGGGCTATAATGAAAGAAAGGTTGAGATGGCTAGGCCACGTTCTGCGGATGCAGGATGACAGATTGCCGAAGATTGTCCTTTTTGGCCCACCGTCTGGGGTTACTCGGAAAGCAGGCCGTCCTCGTCTGGGTTGGGAGGATGTCATAAATAAAGATTTAAAGGAAATGGGAAGTTCCTGGGAGGGTGTAAAGAGGGAGGCCTTGAATAGATTAGGTTGGAGGAGGAGCGTGCTTAGCTGTGTTGGCCTCAGGTGGCTTGATGCTGCAGTGAGTTATTAGTAGTAGTAGTAGTAGTAGTCTAACTTGGAGCGTTTCGGTATCTGTTTAATAAATAAACAGCTGAATTTTGCTACAAATTCTGTTCAAAACGTTTGCTCAAGCTTCCAAAATCATCTCTCAATTCTTAAAAATCGACCTAGAATAATCACTCTTGAAGAATAAGTTTCGATTTTATTCCATGTGACAGTAATTGCAAACGATTTTGCTAACTTCATATCAATATTTGCGAAGTGGCTTGCCAAACATCAAAGTCTCTATTTAGCAAAATCTGTGCCCCCTTCCCACAGTTCTTAGAAAGACCGAACTGTATTCATTTCCAATGGTCTTCCGAGATCAGTCAAGGTCTGTAAAAAAAAAAAAAAAAATTGAGAAATCGCTTATTAAAGTTACTTGTTTACATTGGAAAGAATGACCAATATTATGCTTTGAACAAAGTCATTATGCTTTGAACAACAATGTCAATTGAACAGTATTTTATTATTTTGAAATGAATAATTTTTATACCTTTTTCTACTGCTATTATTTTATGAGAATGTGCCTAAGGTAACTCTACCTTTTGTTTTCAGCAAAGTACTCTAAAGAAAATGAGCGAGTTCGTCTTCAGCTGAAAGGAGGAGGAGTTGTTGATCCTGAATCTGGATTAGACAGCGTTGCCCATGTCTACAAAGATAAGGATGGGACCCTGTACAGTGCCGTTCTAGGTCAAGTTGATATACAACGAGATAAGAACTCATTTTACAAGCTTCAGGTGCTTCAAAGTGACAAAGGTAGGTTTAACTTACTTCTGTTGCTGCTTTTAGATACTTTTTCTGAAATTTTGCTTTGAGAGCTGTCCTGTGGCTTTCCAACTTATGTCATCATTGAGGACGGTTTATATACTTGCGACAATGAATAGCTTCGTATTCAGCTGAGGGGCGTCAATTCTTGAAAATATAGGGGAGGGGATCTTTCCGATGAAGATACAAAAAAAATCTACTTTTCGTGCGTTTTCAATTTTCAAAAAACATCTTTTTTTTTAATTTTTCAGTGAAAATGCAGTGCGACTTCCCCTAAAGCCCGTCTCGATTCGACAGTTTTACTTTAAAATTTCAAGGACGTCCATTACAATTGTTTTTGCTGGTCAAACTGCCACGATCCTGCTTCCCTTAAATAGGTCTTTTTTTTCTTGTCTCGCTTGCCCTATTCCTCGGGCATATAAATACAAATTGACAGAGATCAAGTTAGATTAGGACTCGGGGGATATTCTGTTCAAACTCCTTGTGTTAAATCACTTTGATTTTGAAAAATGGGAGAGGGGTAGCATTAAAGGCGGTTCTGAGGTTAGTGGATCTTGGGGGCAGAAATTTCAATGTAAAATCCCTCTTCTTAACAATATTAATTTAATTGGAATTAAGAAAATTTAAACAGTTTCAATGAAGGCTCGCTTCGGGGATTATCGCTTACTCTGTCTATCAAATGGACAAGTATATTTAATGAGGCAATATATTAATCTAAGATTACAAAGAAAATTTTTGTGTGGCTAATAAAAATGCACAATAGAGGGCCTTGTGCATATTCGCTTAATCGGTTGTTTAAATCGATAAACGTCGATTTACGTTGGCGATATATTATTTCTGCTACGATAAAGAAAATAGTTAAGCGGCTCATAGATGTATAGTTTCACAGACAACATGTAAAACGTGACTATGCTGGGGGCGGGGGTAGAAAATCTCCATTCAAGGGTTTTCGACCACGGTGATTCCAAGGGTATGCTTTTTACATCGATATGCCATGTTTCCGAGGATTTTCTAGTTCTTTTTTTCGAAATTACCATAATTTTTTTGCTATCACTTTACAATTCCAAGCTTAGAATGGTAATGAATAATAGTTATCATTCTTTAATCAGTGTGTAAAGTTGATTCTTTTTTATTTGAAAATTTATTTTCAAATGTGTTTTTAATTTTTGGTTGCTATAGGCTATCAAACTATTATCATAAGTTATCTCATTTCGTTTTATTTTTCTGATAATAATGTCTAATTTTATCTTCTTTTCTGCTTAGGTGGAAAATATTGGGTCTTCCGTTCATGGGGAAGAATTGGAACCACAATTGGTGGCAACAAGGTTGAGGAAATGGATTCAGTCTTCGATGCTAAGCAGCATTTTGAAAGATTGTATGCTGAAAAAAGTGGCAACGAATGGAGCGATAGACATAACTTCGTTAAGTTACCTGATAAAATGTATCCCCTGGAGCTGGACTACGGTGCTGATGTAAGTAAATCTAGGCCTACTATTTTTGGTAATTAAATTTAAAAAATGTCTGCTACTACTACTACTACTCACCGCAGCACCAAGCCGCCTGAGGCCAACACAGCTACGCATGCTCCTAGTTCAGCCCCATCTTTTCAAGGCCTCCCTCTTTACACCCTCCCAGGCAGTTTCCATCTACTTTAACTCTTTATTTGTGACATCCTCCCACCTTACACGAGGACGACCTGCTTTCCGTTTGCCCCAGGCGTTTGGCCAAAAAGGACAATCTTCGGCAATCTGTCATCCTTCATTCGCAGAACGTGGCCTAGCTATCTATTTTCATTCGCTTTTCGGAGCGCCCATGCTTCAGAGCAATATTTGACCACTGTCATCACTGTAACTTCCAGTATTCTAATCTTGGTTTGCAGACTTATCTTCATATTCATCCAAACTTTTTGATAACTGTGGAAAAAACTCCCTGAGCCTTGACTATTCTACTTTTAACATTTTCACTGCTCCCACCATCTTTACTAATAATGCTACCAAAATGAAGAGGCCCACCTGATCAATCTTTTCATCTTCACTTAATCCTAGCCTTAGTGACTTAGCCTTCTTAATATTAATTTTCAAACCTATTCTAGCACCCTGAACTGGCAAAACCTCTAAAAATTCGTTCATTTTGTCAATGTCAATGTTTTGACATTCGATATTTTGAATGACATTCAAAATATCAATGTTTAGTAAAGTAAATAAGTAAATTTCCTGTAAAAACCAAAAACCAAAAGTAACTATTTAACTACCTGATGTACAAAACAAATCATCGTGTCCAAACATTAAAGGGTATATTTGACATGTGTATAAAATAAGAAGGAAAAGCGAAAGACGATTCCTGGAACTGTTGACGGCAACCGATTTTGATGCCCAATAATTTGCTGAAACTCAGATGGCTGAGTTTGATCTTGATCAGATGGCTGAGCTGATTGAGTTTGAGCTTCATAACGAAGCTTGGGTTTGAGCTTGAAAATGCCACTTGGCATTGCTTGAGCGTATTTGTCCCCTCACCATCATCTTTACCGATTTTTTGTTGATTTTTATTATTGTATTTTTCTCTCTTGTGTTTTATGTTGTTATTAATCCACCTTAATTATTTTTTGTGGGTATGTTATAAATGAGTAAAGTGAAAAAAATTAAAACAATGATATAGAAAAGATTTACATTCCGAAAGGAACAGATAGCTTAGATTTAAACGACTCTTGGACCTACATACCAGTTGTTGCCTCTCACTATTGTTATCATTCCAGGTTACGGATTCAATTGAGAAAATGTCCGTTGAAGCTTCAAAGTCATCACTACCAAAACCTGTTAAAGAACTTATCTGCCTCCTATTTGATATTGATAATATGAAAAAACAGATGGCTGAATTTGAGCTTGATCTCACCAAAATGCCGCTTGGCAAACTAAGCCGCAAGCAAATTGAACAGGCCTACTCCGTTCTTAAAGAAGTTGAAGAGCTTTTGAAAAATAAAGAAGGTGACGCAGAATCATCAAATAAGGGAAATGCCAAGTTTATCGATGCCTCAAACCGTTTCTTCACGCTTATTCCGCATGACTTCGGGCTGAACCAACCTCCTCTACTGGACAATCATGAGATAGTCAAGGTTCTCCCATTTCTTCTCCGTTTCTAGCTTCCAAGTTAGGCAGGAAAACTGAGACTAGAATCTACTAAATATAAATAACTAACTAAAAAAATTATAACTAAAAATAAAATAAACTAAAAAAAAATATAAGTAGAAAATGAAAATAAATTACTGAGAATCTGCTAAATATAAATAACTAACTAAAAATAATAACTAAAAATAAAATAAAAGAAAAATACAAATAAATTACTGAGAATCTACTAAATATTAATAACTAACTAAAACAAGAGCTAAGAGCTCATATGGCACTTGTGACGAGGCGAGAAGAGCTAAGAGCCAAGAGATCATATGGTATGAGCTCTAACAAAATTCTATGAATCAATAGATTGATTTAAAAAGGAAAATAAGAGGCTTAATGCCGGTCAAGATTTAAAATAAGAGCTCTGAGTCACAAAGTCCTTCTAAATATCAAAATTCATTAAGATCCGATCACCCACTCGTAAGTTATAAATCCCTAATTTTTTCTAATTTTTCCTCTCCCTTTTGCCCCCCAGATGGTCGAATCTGGGAAAACGACTTTATCAAGTCAAATTGTGCAGCTCCATCCACCAAGCTTCATCCCGATTCCTCCACTCCAAGTGTTTTTCCAAGATTTCTCCCTCTAACTCCCCCCCCCCCCCAATGTCAAAAGATCTGGTCGGGATTTGAAATAAGAGCTTTGAGACATGAATTCCTTCTAAAAATCAAATTTCATTACGATCCGATCATCTATTCGTAAGATAAAAATACCCCAATTTTCATGTTTTCCAAGAAATCCGGTTTCCCCCTCCATTTCCCCCGAATGTCACAGGATCTGGTCGGAATTTGAAATTACAACTTTAAAGCACAAGATTCTTCTAAATATCAAATTTCATTAAGATCTGGTCACCCTTTCGTAAGTTATAAATACCTCAATTTTCAAAATTACCCCCCCCCCCCAATTCCACCAAAGAGAGCAGATCCGGTCCAGTTATGTCAGTCACGTATCTTAGAAAGGTTTCTATTCTTCCCATCCAGTTTCATCCTGATCTCACCGCACTAAGTATTTTCTAAGATTTCCGGTCCCCCCAACTGCCCCCCCCCCCAATTACGCTTGATCCGGTTGAGATTTAAAATAAGATATCTGAGTTACAAGGTTCTTCTAAATATGAAGTTTCATGAAGATCCGATCACTCCTTCGTAAGTTAAAAATACGTCAATTTTTCTTATTTTTCAGAATTACCCCCCCCCCCCCCCAATTGAGCGGATCCCATCCAATTATGTAAATCACGTATGCAAGACTTCTGCTTATTTTTCCAACCAAGTTTCATCCCAATCCCTCCAATCAAAGCGTTTTCCATCATTTTAGGTTTCCTCACCCCAAACTTCCCCCAATGTCACCAGATCCGGTCAGGATTTAAAATAAGAGCTTTGAGACAAGATATCCTTCTAAATATCAAATTTCATGGAGATCCAATCACCCGTTCGTAAGTTAAAAATACCTCATTTTTTCTAATTTTTCATAATTACCCCCCCCCCCCCCAACTACCCCAAAGAGAGCGGATCCGTTCTGGTTATGTCAATAATGTATCTAGGACTCGTGTTTTTTTTTCCACCAAGTTTCATCCCGATCCCTCCACTCTTAAGTGTTTTCCAAGTTTTAGGTTTCCCCCTCCCAACTCCCCCCCCCAATTTCACCAGATCCGGTCGGGTTTAAAATAAGAGCTCTGAGCCACGATATCCTTCTAAATATCAAACTTCATTGAGATCCGATCACCCGTTCGTAAGTTAAAAATATCTCATTTTTTTTAATTTTTCAGAAATACCCCCTTGCCCCCCAACTACCCCAAAGAGAGCGGATCCGTTCCGTTTATGTCAATCATCTATCTAGGACTTGTGTTTATTTTTCCCATTATGTTTCATCCCGATCCCTCCACTCTAAGTGTTTTCCAAGTTTTAGGTTTCCCCCTCCCAACTCCCCGCCCCCGTTACCAGATCCGTTCGGGATTTAAAATAAGAACTCTAAGACACGATATCCTTCTAAACATCAAATTTCATTGAGATCCGATCACCCGTTCGTAAGTCGAAAATACCTCATTGTTTCTAATTTTTAAGAATTACTCCCCCCCCCCCAACTACCCCGAAGAGAGTGAATCAGTTCCGATTATGTCAATCATGTATCTGGGACTTGCGCTTATTTTTCCCATCAAGTTTCATCCCGATCCCTCCGCTCTAAGTGTTTTCCAAAATTTTAGGTTCCCCCCCCCTCCAACTCCCCCCAATGTCATCAGATCCGGTCGGGATTTAAAATAAGAGCTCTGAGACACAATATCATTCCAAACATCAAATTTCATTAAGATCCAATCACCCGCTCATAAGTTAAAAATATTTCATTTTTTCTATTTTTTCCGAATTAAGACTGTTATCAACTCAATTTGTGCAGGTCCCTGACACACCTAGCAATTTTCATCTTCCTAGCACGTCCAGAAGCACTGGACCCCCCCCCCCCCAACACCCCTCAAAGAGCGGATCTGGTCCGGTTATGTCAATCACGCATCTAGAGCTTGTGTTTATTCTCGAACTCGCCAAAGCACTAGGAATCCTCCCAACTCCCCAAAGAGATCAGATCTGGTCCGGTTATGTCAATAACGAATCTAGGACTTGTGCTTATTCTTCCTATCAAGTTTCATCCTGATCTCTCCACTTGAAGTGCTTTCCAAGATTTCTGTTTCCCCCCTCCACCCCCCAATGTCCCTGGATCCGATGTGAATTGAAAATGGAGCATCTGAGGCATCTGGAAATGCTCGAACTAGCAAAACCGGGACCGACAGACAGATAGAAATCGCGATCGGTATCTGTCACTCGGTAAATACCAAGTGCCATAATAACTAAAAATAGACTAAAAATAAATAAATGAAAAATTAACTTGTTTTGCAAATCACGCACTAGCAATATACGAAAGATGGGCGAGCAGTCGTGACTTTTCTAAAGGTGGCTAAGGTATGCAAAGGATTACACTAAAATTAGACATACATTTTTCATGCATTTATTGTATACATTAGTGAAGTAAATATTGAAAAAATAAGCAGCCACTAATTTTTTAATTACTTGTATGTGCTAAATAATATTATGTAGTTATTAGTACTAATTAGCCCGAAAGATAAAATTCGTTTTGCAAACCGCAGACTTTAAAGTGATATGAACGATGGGCAATCTTGATATTGTTTTATTTGTGTTCTTACGAACTGCTACAGAACCCTACTGAATATAGGCCTTTTTCCGCCGTCCAAGTTTTATTTATAGTTTTTGTTTGCGTGTGGAAACAGAACACAAAAACAACTTTGCTACTAGCAATTTATTGAATTGCATCACGTTATGCTATTAATTGTATTTTATTATTATAATATAACTTTAATATAAAATAAATATTATATTATATGTTATGAATTATATATATTATAATATTAATAAAAAATATAATATATTATGTATTATATTATTGTATTGATCGAGGGAAAATTTTAAGAATAGGACAGCAAACTATAAACTTAGGTTTCAAATAGCGTTTCCAACTTTAAATAAAAATATTCGGGTCGAGTAAGCATAAATAAGCATAATAATGGCGTACAAAACTAAAAACAAAAGTTTCCCGCAATTTTTCTTAAATAAACTAATGTAAAAGTTTTATTTTTTCAAATTTTTTGAATTTTTCGCTAAAAATCTATGAGTGAGTTTCTCTTGTAGCGTTTTCAATGGTTAGGGGGGCTAACTAAGAATTGTGAGCAAAATTATATTTTGCTAGAATGGCAAAAGTATTATATATGTTCATTTGTTTTATATTTATATACAAATATGCATATATATATCATACATATATACATATATATATATATATATATATATATATATATATATATATATATATATATATATATATATATAATGTGTGTGTGTGTGTAGTCGTAAATATGTTTATATTTGTATATTTATTTAGTCCAAGCTGGAAATGCTGGATAGTCTGATGGAGATTGAAGTTGCTTATAAGCTGCTTAAGAGCGGGGAGGAAGACAAAACCAAGGATCCTATTGACAGGCATTATGAACAACTTAATTCCAAAATTGAGGTAAGTTGTTTAATTGGTATTGTCTGAATTTTATCTCCTCTTCCTTTTTATCAAGTTTTGGCATTCACTTAATTTAGTAATTAATATAATTCTTTTTTGAATTAACAAATACAGTTTATACAATGCAGACAGTGAGGTAAAATTGAATTTTAGCACAAGAAATAAATCAATAACAAAGAATTCAGACTTCGAAAAAGAAAAGAACAGGGCGAAGGGCGGCTAACTGGAGAAAAAAAAGGTAACGAGATAGGTGTGATAATCACCAAAAACATCGAAATTATTTGAATAGTTCGCTAGTGTAAGCTGGAAGAACCATCTTCTTTAAAAACCCAAGCTGTCTTTTCATAGTTGAAAATAGTTTGGAAGAACAGGAAGAAAAGTCAGCGAACCAAGGTTAGAATACTGGAAGCTACAGTGGTGAAGGGGCTCAAGTACTGTTCTGAAGCGTGGGCTCTCAGACACACGGAGAATTTGCTAGATGTTTCCCAGAGAAATTGACTATGGGTTGTTTTGGGGGCCCGACTGACTGTATCACAAACAGTAAGCTGTACGAAAATTAATTTCAATTCCACTTTCTAGGGCTACAATAACAGAAAGGTTGAGTTGAAATGGCTTAGATAGGTTCTGCGGATTAAAGATGGCAGATTGTCAGATTGACCTTACGGGCCAAACGAAAAGCAGGTTGTCCCCAAATTATGTGGGAGGGCGTAAAAAGAGAGTCTTTGAATAGATTGAGATAGAGAAAGCGCGAGTGTAGTTGTGTTGGACTCAGTTGGCTTAGTGCCGCGATGGGTTGTTAGCAATAGTAGTAGTATTTATTCACAATGAGAAGAAGTTGATACCTTGAACTTCGTCTCACTCACGCATTCTTAACAAACGGAAAAATAAACTCGTTCCTCGCTCTTGATAAATGAATATTTAATTTTTTAATCAAAAGTGTCAGTCCATTCGAAAAGTGATCTTTAAAAGTAAAATTTCTAAACACCATGTTCTTAAACTAAAATGAAAAACTTGTTTCAAATCAAAAATATCAAGAAATAAAGAAGATGTTTTTAGTTTTTCTTGGGTGTTCTAAAACACCCAAAATTTTTATTGATTTATTGATTAGTAAATTTTTATTGATTTAAAACTAATTAAATAATCAAAAAAGTTAATTATTAGAATTAAAAACTTGCACCCCAACCTCAGTGTTTTTGGTTTTTTTTTTGTCCGTCCTAGATTTTGAAAACAACTTCTTGGTATTTAAATTTTAAAATTAACCCCCCCCCCCTTCTAAATTCTGAAAAATTATCTTCCTCCCCTTAATTTCTGTGAATGCACGTCACTGATTTTCTTTGGCTTAATAACATTAGAATGTATGTGTAGAGGTATGAGAGGTATGTAACGATTGTATCTAAAACAAAGCAATGAAAATGGCAGTATGATTAATTTTTATTACTATGTTAAAATGAAATCATATCTGTAACGAACTTACTTCTGTAATATGTATAATTTCGTTTTTTAACCCTGTGTAGTATTTTAATTCCTTTTCCTAGTAGAAACGAGGAAGTAGTAATGGCTTGATAGACATAACGTGTCTATACATTTGTGATATACATTAAAGTTAATTAATATCGAAAAGCGAGTAGCTAATAATGACTTAGTTTCTAATAGTTTCTAAAAATTTTAATTATGAAGATCTAATTACATAGAAAACTTAAATAAAAATCAATAAAAAAATAAAAGGAAATAAAATATGAAAATATCAAACTATGTATGCGCTTCCTTTTTAAGCAATCTTTTTGTTATTGCTCGTTTTCGGAAATGTTTCGACGCATTTCATGGAAAATTCTGCGGAAATTCCATGAGATTCAGTCTTAACTCTTTTGGAAATGTTTCAACGCATTATCGATTCACATGCTATTTTCTCTGTTGAGAAGTGGGATAAACCGTTTTCTCTGCAGTGTCTTATAGAATTGGTATGGTAATGCGTCCATACGGGTGCGGCTAGGTAGCCAGCTGAGCAAATCTATCACTGTTCGGAAAGGTGTGAAACAAGGATCTTTGCTTATTCCAGACCTTTTCAATAATGCCATCCGAACGGTTACAAAAAATATTCTTCCATTTCTAATTGAGCCCCATATTGATGTCAGCCACCTCTGTTACGCAGACGATATCCTTTTATTATCAGATGATCTCCAGGTTCTCTAAAATACAATTCATATAGTTTTATCTAGTATCAATGAGATTGGGCTTCAAGTTGCCTTCTCCAAAACTGAGCTTCTTGTCTACGGTTCGCCTCAACAACATTCCGTTATTATCAATGTTGGCCCAGAAACTATTTCTGCATCGTCTTCTCTGAATTATTTAGGTATCTCGTTTGTATCAAATGTTAACACTACTAAAACACTTTTCATCCCGGCGTTGAAACAAATGCTTAGAAAATCGTACGGGCGACTTTTTTGAGTTAAAGGTCAGTTTCACAAAATATCCCTGGGCAGACTTGGCAACACTTTTTTCGCACCGCATTTCTTCTTCTTTGTTCCTTTGTGGAAATTTTTTTCACAATATCTAAACGGAAGAAAATTAGATTTCTATTCTTCCGTTTTTGTAAATGTCTTCTGCAATTGCGGCTTTGGACTCGCAACCGGTACATTTCGAGGAGATGACGTTTTTTGTATTTCTTCAAAAATGGGCCAGCTTGTGGACAGTTTCTGTAGGCGTCGAGAAAATATTGTCGACTTTCCATTTAATTGTATAGCTTAATTGTGTTTCTTAAGTAACTGAGATGTTATTTGTTTTCGTGAGTGTTTTCTTGTTTTCATTTTATTTTGTTTTTCTGTATTTTTGTACTTTTAAGTGGATTTAATGTATGCAAAGAGGGTTGAAATTAATTATTATTATTATTACATGGAAAATTCAACGATTATATTGAACAAAGATTTTGCCAAGCAGTTTTGATTAAAAGTCGACATTTGGCTTTCGATTGGTAACTTTAGTAATTTGTTGCTTTGAATTTTATCTAAACAGCAGCAACAGTCATGGAAGTTGAAAATCTTTATGGTAATTCAAATTATTCATTAGTGCAAATCACAAATTTTGTTAATCACAACATTTTTTCTCTGTCTTACCCTACAGTTAGATTATAATAAACCAAGAAAAAAAACACTTGTCTGCGTTTGTACTTGACATCTACCTAGTACCAAGATTTTTTCACAATTTTCCAATTTTCATTGTAAGAGGCACTATGATATTAAGCTAATTTTCATTCTTATTATTTTAAAATCTCCCCCTAACAAGTGGCTAATGTCCTCCTGGATTTTTTTGCCCTTGCCCATAGATTTTGAAAAATAGTTTTTTATTGGTATTTGCATTGAAAAATTGATGAATAGAAAGAGGCAAAGTTCTTTTAGTTATGAAGAAATAGAACAGGTGTATAAATTAGACCAAACAAATTTTTATATCCTCTGTCTAAAATTAAATTCTTTCTATATACCCTTTCTATTTACCCCAGGTGTAACTTAAGTGCATTTGAATCATTACAGCAGTTAAAGCTGAAATGATATATATTTATAAGCTTTGTGAAAGCTAAATTGGACTTGAAGCCCTTTCTTCTTTAATGAAAAAAAAAAAATCCATTCTCTGTCAGATTTTTTTTTTTTTTTTTTTTTTTTTTTTTTTTTTTTTTTTTTTTTTTTTTTTTTTTTAGCCAAGCAAGGGAATAATACCCAGCCCTGAAACCAGTGTTGTATCTGACTCCTAGCGTCGTCTTAGATAGTGCTGTCAATGCTATAGTCTCTTTAGCTTTAGTGGTAGAGTTGGGTCTCAGAAAGACTCAGACAGGATTGGAAAAGGTCCATAATGACTTTCAGTGGTAGTTGGCAGTGGCAGTAACAGATGATACTATAAGTTTTTTTAGTTGGGGAATATCCTTTTTAGGTTAAAAAAAAACTTCTTTGAAGATCTGAAAGCATGTCACGCTCAGTGTCGTTGGAAGGTCTGCTTCATATCAAAGATCCCAAGGGCGAACCAATATTTCATGAACATTTAGGTTTAGGTTTTTTCTTTGTGCTCTCACTCTAGTGTAAGTACAGAGAGGTCACTTTCCAAGTTGGCTAATATAAAGAATAAACTAAGGATATTATGGGATGCCAGTGCTTTGTTGCGTATGAATTAACTTGTGCGACAGTCTTCATGCTCCATTAATTCACTAGCTCTCCATAACACTTAAAGAAATGGCATTTAAATGAAGAGGACCCCGAAGAAGTTAGTAGAAGACAATATTTTAATTATTCTTCTGATGATGGCTAGTTGATAATGTTTATAACTGCTAGTTCGCTCATACTAATTTTTTCCCTCGTTAGTTCACACACCACCGAAGGGTTCTTCTAGCTAATAAATTAATTCAGGCTTTACAGGTGAAATTGGTTAAGTTGCTTCTTACTTTTTCTGGCTCTTTCGATTCCTAGGGGGGGAGTTTTAAAGGAGATTTTTAGGGGGGGTCTTTTAATGGCTCAAAAGGTGAATTAAGCACATTTGAAATGGATCTTTTAGGAAAAGTCAAATCTTGCAATCAAAAGGTTGTTCTTACTGACAAGACACTTGGCTGACTACCTGAAAAAGATGAAGTGATGACTAACAGGTCTGTCACCCCACCCAGAGTTTTCAATCGCGCTTTCTGTCTGCTCTCTTAACGAATAAGCCTTTATCTTTTTGTCGAAAGTGGATATTAACTTTAGGGGGCTTATGGCTACTGGCAAAATTTGGAACTACCACTATTACATCGCAAAAGAAAGGGATGTCAGTATTGAAATGCCTCTATTAATTTTGCTTTGAAACTGCTCAGATTTCAGAGACAAGTATGCTTTATGGCAATTTGCCCTCCCCTTAAAGCATGAAACTAGATTTTTTCTGTAGTATGAATATTGTCTGCAGTAATGAACGTGCTCTGACCCTAAGCAACCGTTGTAAATATCCATCAACCTTCACACAGGTTTCCAACGTCCTTCAACGATGGCTAAAAACTTAATCTACACTGATACAGTGCCACCAAGGTAACCACTCAGAGTATCTCAGTCCCACTAGTCGTGGTGCAGTGTAGAGCACTTGGAATTGACACTGTCTTCTCCACGATTAACTACGGTTGAAAGTCCGAACAAACAATATCAGGCGAGTAGGCCAAATGAAAGGATTTTGGCTAGACATCAAACAAAATTAGAAGTTTATGCTCACGGTTGTCAGTTTATTTTGTCTATTACCACTTCGTCTTACCGGCAAAAAATTCTTCGTTAGGCGAAAAGTTTTTGGTAACTCTTGTCCTGAACCTCCCATCCCACTTCATGCCTGTCTATGGAGGACACCTTAATTAATTTCAATGACAACTAGCATACACCGCCACTGAGAACTCAATAATCACCCAGGATTCACTTACTCCATGCTTTGACAAAAAAAACTAAGGATATCAAATAATAGCAATATTATGTTTACTTTTTGAATATAATGTTGAAGTTATGTGAGCAAATTGGTTGATAATAATTAGGAATGATAATAATCATTGACCAATGTTCTAAATTTCTTAGTCGAGCTGCAAATAAGATAAACCTCCTAGACAAGGGATGAGGTCTTGATAAAATTCGTAACGCAACTTCGGCACGAACATTATTTTGATTAAATTTCAATCCCCTGTCCCAGCTAAAAATTGATTTTAGACTTCCCTGGTCAGATGTTCTAAAAACGCTATCAAGTTCTTATTTTCTTTTTTTAGGTTCTTGAGAAGGACACAGAAGAATTTAAAATTATTGAAAAGTATGTTCGTAACACACATGCTGAGACCCATTCTCAGTACAGCTTGGAAATCGAAGACGTCTTCAAAGTCCAACGAAACGGTGAAGACAAACGTTACAAACCCTTCTCAAAGCTCGGCAACAAGAAACTTCTTTGGCATGGTTCTAGACTTACGAATATGGCTGGTATAATGTCTCAAGGCTTGAAAATTGCACCACCAGAAGCACCAGTTACTGGTTACATGTTCGGAAAGGGTATCTATTTTGCAGATATGGTGTCGAAGTCGGCTAATTATTGTTACACGTCTCCTGCTAATTCTCTTGGATTTTTGCTACTCTGTGAAGTTGCACTTGGTAAAATGTAAGTACTTGTACGATCTTGTAAATTATTGGCAATGCTAACGTCAATTTTAGCATGTACGACATATATGGTTCTTCTAACCTATGATTATGACGACATTCATCATCTGGTATATGAAAATGTAGTTTTTTTGTAAAAATATTGATATAATTTTAATTTTTTCTTTTTACAAAAAGGCACAGATGTGGCAATTTCCTTTAAAATGAGCACTAAACAGCTCTCTATGATGTTCCTAGCTAGTTGCAGAGAACAAAAAAAAAACGGAAATAAAAAGACACGGTCGATGGAAAATATCGTGATAATAAGGAATTTTGTTGTTTTTCAAGTCAATGGATTGTCTTTATTGTTCAAGCCAAGGGGCGGTGAGTTTTCTTTACTGGTGATTTTGACAAGGCGGTTCTAATGGTTTTACTTTATAGTTATCTGACCCTATTTTTGGAAGCTATGTGGTATTTTATTTCAAACAGTTCGTGGTGACGAACTCTAGTAAGGAGCGACCCGGCTCAATAGTAACCAAAACTTTACAAAACGGAATTTTGATACCAATAGCTAGATCAAAACATTTTAATGCTGATTTTAAATATATAAGTCTCATCAAGTTTAGTTTTACCCATCAAAAGTTACGAGCCTGAGAAAATTTGCCATATTTTAGAAAATAGGGGGAAACACCCCCTCAAAGTCATAGAATCTCAACGAAAATCACACCATCAGATTCAGCGTATCAGAGAACCATACTGTAGAAGTTTCAAGCTCTTATCTACAAAAATGTGGAATTTTGTATTTTTGCCAGAAGGCAGATCACGGATGCGTGTTTATTTGTTTGTTTGTTTTTTTTTGTTTTGTTTTTTTCCAGGGGTGATCGTGTCGACCCAGTGGTCCCATAATATTGCAAGAGGGCTCATTCTAACGGAAATTAAAAGTTCTAGTGCTCTATTTAAGTAACCAAAAAATTGGAGGGCACCTAGGCCCCCTCCCACGCTCATTTTTCCCCAAAGTCACCGGATCAAAATTTCGACATTGCCATTTTATTCACCATAGTCGAAAAAACTAATAACTATGTCTTTGGGGACGACTTACTCCCCCGCAGTCCCCGTTGGAGGGGCTGCAAGTTGCAAACTTTGACCTGTGTTTATATATAGTAATGGTTACTGGGAAGTGTACAGACCTTTTCAGGGGGACTTTTTTGGTTTGGGTGGGAGAGTTGAGGGGGGGGTTACTTGGGAGGATCTTTCTATGGAGGAACTTCTCATGGGGGAAGAGAATTTAAATGGAGGGGGCGCAGGATTTTCTAGCATTATTTAAAAAAACAATGAAAAAATAAATATGAAAAGTTTTTTCTACTGAAAGCGAGAAGCAGCATTAAAACTTAAAACGAACAGAAATTATTACACATATGAGGGGTTTACCTCCTCGTAATACCTCGCTCTTTACGCTAAAATATTTTTGTAATTTCAACTATTTATTCTACGGCCTTTGTGATTCAGGGGTCATTCTTAAGGGATTGGGACAAAGTTTAAGCTTTAATGTAAAGAGCGAGGTATCAAAGAGGGGTTAGCCCCCTCATATACGCAATAAAAACATACGAATATAGAAGTTCGCTACGTAATTTAATTCGTAAGTTAGGTATATTTTTTACTTATGAAAACGTTCGTAAAAAGTTGTATTGTATCCGATTAACGACGCTTCTTGACTACTATGGTCCCTGCGTCGGCCCTGCAGTGCATTGCTGCAGCATGATTCGATCTCTGGGTCCCGTATTACGAAGCTAAGGTAAAACCCACTGCGCCACCACAGGACTAAAATTATAAGTTATAGTTGCCTTTTTAAGTAATCAAAAACTGGAGGGCAACTAGGCCTCCTCCCTCGCTCCTTTTTTTCAAAATCTTCCGATTAAAACTATGAAAAAACCATTTAGCCCCAAAACATTAATAGGCAAATTTCGTTTTAATTATTTATGTGCGGAGAGCCAAGATCAAAACATGCATTAATTCAAAAACGTCCAGAAATTAAACAAACAAAAAACAAGTTTTTTTAAATGGAAGTAAGGAGCGACATTAAAACTTAAAACGAATAGAAATTACTCCGTATATGAAAGGGGCTTTTCTTCCTCAACGCTCCGCTCTTTACGCTAAAGTTTTTTACTGTTTTAAAATGTAGAGTTAAGAGAAACGGTCAAACTTTAGCGTTAAGAGCGGGGCGTTGAGGAGGAAAAGCCCCTTTCATATACGGAGTAATTTCTGTTCGTTTTAATGTCGCTCCTTACTTTCATTTAAAAAACTTGTTTGTTTATTTTGTTTAATTTTAATATGGAACATGATCATCTGTTAGTACGTTGCCCCTACCGCTGCACCGCCGCTAACGCTGCAACCGCTGCATGCACGTGGCAATAATTATGCATATAATTTTGTTATTGTTTGAAGATGTTGATATGTCAAGTAATCACGTAAGAAACATAATCATAATATTACAAATCAACTAGTATTTGGATTCTGGTGGTTGCAGAAGGTGGCTCAACGCAGTTCTACTTGAATTAAAATCACCTTGATGGACTGTGATGAAAAAGCTGAGTCTGCTAACTGCAGAAAAATCCCAAGACAGATAGTCTTATTGAGAGGCAAAGCTGGCATAACCCTTTGCCAAAATTGTATGAAAATAATGTCATTTTACTTGTTAATAGATAGTCCAGAAGAACTAAAAAAGGCAAAACTAAACTTAAAGTACCACAAAGACATCAAGACTAAAAATTTGTTGCCATGTGTTTTTAGTTTAATGTTCTTGCTTTCCAGTTCCAAAAATTATAGAGAGGTATATAGCATCACGTCCTTTCACCTCTTTAACTCCTTCATCAGAAAAGCTAGCCATTGGAAGCACTATTCTCCTTCAGTCAGCAAAGAATGAGTACATACCTCTATATGGAACCAAATTACGAAGTTTCATTTTATACATTGTTGCTCTGTGAAAATAAATAAGCGAAATTAATTCGTTAAATTTGACAACAATTTTCGTCCTTACTAATTCAAACATTAGTAATTTATTGATTTTCAAAGGTAACTACTCCTTCAAAGAAAATGTTTTTAGCTTATTTTTGCTAAAACATAAGTTTTAGCTTATTTTTGGTCCATTGTGTTTTTAGCTTATTTTGCTGATTTGTCAACCACGTTTCATTTCTTTTTTTTTTCTTTCTTTTTTCACTAGTACCAGAAACTGTATAACTGTTTATAGAAGTCCTTTTCATAAAAAATTGAATTTTGATACCAATAGTTACAATAAAAGAATCACTAATACAAGAGTGACTTTAAGCTGTACCATTTTCCATGGCAAATTGTTACGCTTGAAAACGAATTTTTTTTAACCTTTTAACGAATCCAAAAAAAGAGAATTTAAACGGAGGGGGCGCAGGATTTTCTAGCATTATTTAAAAAAAAAATGAAAAAATAAATACATACTTTTAATCAATACTTTTAATCAATACAAAATCAATACATACTTTTAACGAATTTTCATAACCAATTCAAATAATCAGATTTCATTTTCACTGTTCTTGGTACTTTAAATTATTATAATAGGGGTTAAATTGAATTATCAGTTCTTAACTGATTAGTCAGTGACTAATTATAATTAATAAGTTGTTTAAGCTAAAATTAATTATAATATTAATTAACTAGTTATCAGTTATATCAATTTAATTAACAGTTAGGGATTAAATTTAATATATAAAGATTGAATTTATTAATCACTTTAAGATCTAAGCTGAACTTCTCTGAAATTAGATTGATACTATTATTTTTTACTTATAATTACTGAGTTATATTCACCGATTACAAACTATTGAGGGATAGGGTATTATATTCCAATATAAAAAGCAAAAGAAAAAAAATAGAATAATATATAAATGCAACTAATATTTTTGCGCATGTTTTTACAGTCAATTTTGTGATTTTCCTGATTAATAGTGTATAGAGTATTATTTTGTGTTTCTCAGAGACAAACTTGATTTCCCCATTAGTTTCTCATTCACTTTGGCCAGCCTGTGCCTTGATCAAGTTCTCCTGTGAATTTATGAAAATGTCAGATTTTGCCGTTGCTTTTTGAATTAAAATGGAATTATTGTGGGCCTCAAGTCCTGGCTAATTGTAGACAAAGCCAAGACAGATAGTCCAATTTAGTGAGAGGGCAATTCTGGCATTAAACCCCCATTATTAGGCTTAGTTAAGATGATATATTGTTTGGATTTGATTATAACTCAAATTATAGCCATGTGATTTTTGTCCTTTTTAAGGTATGAGCGAACGGACGCCACTTACATCGAGAAACTTCCCAAAGGATATCAAAGTGTCAAAGGCCTTGGACAGACTGAGCCAGATCCTGCTGAATCGATAAAGATGAAGAAGGATGTAGAAGTACCGCTTGGTAAAGCTGTGAAATCGGGTGTGAAAAAATCGCAGCTACTGTATAACGAGTAGGTTCCCACTTTCTATTATGCGTTTAAAAGAGCTCCTTTAATAGCAACACGGTAATAACTGTAGTCAATTATGGATAAAGATAAAGAAGGTTGTAGAAGTGCCACTTGGAAAAGCTGTGAAATTGGGCGTGAAAAAATCGTAGCTACTGTGTAACGAGTAGGTTCCCACTTTCTATTATGCATTTAAAAGAAGCTACTTTAATTGCAACACGGTAATAACTCTGGTCAATTATGGCTCTGAAGCGTAGGTGCTTTGACAAGCAGGGGAAGATTTGAATGAGAAATTGTCTAAGAATAGATTTAGGTACCTTTTTGACTAACTGTATGTCAAACAACAAGTTTATGACATATCTGGTTTGATTCTACCTTCTGGAGATATAATATAATTCTAAGACACGTTTTATGGATGAATGATGGCGAATTGCTAAAGCTTATGCTTTTAGGCCATTGTTTTTGCTAACTTATTGTCATAACAGACGAAAAACGAGAGCGGTGTATTTTAGCAAATAGATAACTAGCTCTGTCAAAATCAAATTTAGGGCCGCGCTTGTTTTATGTTTATTACTGTGAATGTCCGAAATCTGTTAAATGTTTTTACGAAATTGCTTTTTCCCTGCTTTGACTCAATCACCTTCGCCAGTCAGTTTGGTCAGTCTTATGCAAGGTTTGATGGTAAAAGTTAGGTTAGGCTGTAAATATCAGAAATGGGTTAGAAACCTAATCTAACCTTTCCTAATTAACCTAATTAAACCTAACCTAACCTATCACCATCAAACCTTGCTTAAAACTGTCAAAGCTGGCTAAACGTATCGAGTAAAAAGGAATTTTGGGTATTCACCAGTGAATGTCGACATTCTCAAATGTCAGAAATTCACAATAACATACCACCTAAAGTCTCACCACCTAATGATTCAGCCTCGTATATCCCTATCCTAGATATTAGTCCACTTACTACCAAGTTACTGACTACTATGATCCACTTAATACTAAGTAACTGATTATCGTAAGCCTAGTTACCCAAACGAGATTCCGATTAAGTTAATCACTCGGTGTGCATATATATATATATATATATATATATATATATATATATATATATATATATATATATATATATATATATATATATATATGTATATATATATATATATATATATATATATATATATATATATATATATATATATATATATATATATATATATATATATATATATACATATATATATATATATATATATATTATTACGAGAATGTCAAAAATTCCTTATTCTCTGCTTGGATTCAATCGGCTTTCCCAGTCAGCTTTTTCACTCTTATGCAAGCTATGATGGTAAAATTTAAAGTTAGGTTTCGTTATGTTAGTTTAGGTTAGGTTGAATTAGGTAATAAATCCCAGGAATAGGTTAGAAATCTGGCCTTTCCTAACCTAACCTTTCACCATCAAACCTTGCATAAAAATGACAAAAAGTTTTTTTTTTAGAGAAAAAAAAACTTCCAATAGAAAAAGAACTGCTTCCCTTGTTGATTCAACATGATCATGCATCTGGATGAGGGAGGGGGTCTCTTTCATATGATTCTTCAGCACAAAAAAAAAACAGCCAAAAATCACACTACTACATCCACAGTCCAGTCCTGGGTAGGCGATTGATAAGCGCATATTATGAGCAAAGGAAATCCATTGTTTTTATTAAATTATATTTATATTATCATTTTTAAAGAGACATTTTTTATTCTTTGTTATTACATTTGGTTAATACAATAGTATGTTTTATTAATATGATTATATTTGACGAATAATATAAAATCATGTTATTACGTCTGAATAATTAAATTTATTACATTTAAAAAACAATAATATTTACAAAAGAACGTTCTACTAAAAATAGGGTTTACTAGAGATATAACCAGTTGTTTGATAATAGTATTAGATTCCATGTTTCAAAAATAACTAGCTTAGTGTGGAAAAATTAAAAATTCTCTGGTCATTTAAGAAAACTTAGAAGATAAAGAAGAAAGTTTACAGTCTTAGTGAAGTTCGAGCCTGATTGTTTTTTGTTGTTTTTTTTTTTCAGGTTCATTGTGTATGATGTTGCCCAGGTGAATATACAATACTTGTTGAAAACTAAGTTCAGCTACAAGAAGAGAAGATAAATGTCTCATACTTACTGTTCGATTATAACTTCTGGCTATATATTTCTTTATTTTCACTATACCAATATATCTAAATCGAAATTTCCATGTTTCTTGTTTACCTGCAGACGTGACTCGTTAACGTGACTCAACGTGATCTTAATCAAATTTAATCGAAACTATTTTAATAGAAATTTTCGTGTTTTTTGTTTACCCGGAGACGTGACTCGTTGACGGGACTCAATTTAATCTTAATCGAACTTAATCGAAACTATCTTAATAGAAATGTTGTGTTTCTTGCTTGCCTGCAGACGTGACTCGTTGACGTGACTCAACGTGATCTTAATCGAATTTAATCGAAACTATCTTAATAGAAATTTCGTTTTTTTTTTTGTTTAATTTTTTATAGATGTGTAGATATGTAGACGTTTTTTTGTAGATGTGACTTGAGGCTAAATATAACAAAGTATAAGGAGTATCCCTTTACTCGACTGTTAAAATTAAATAACTAAACTAGTTCTAAGTAGTTAAGTATATAGCTTACATTGCATACCCTAGAAATATATTTTTGGTGTTCTCCACCACGAAAGTAATGTTTTGAGTTATTTATTTGTGATAGTTAAAATTGAAATCTCAACTTCAACCCGGTTGGCTGCCGTGTTTGAACTCTCCACCTCCTGATATTTTTATTTACCTTAATTTTTTAAGTAGACATGACTCGTTTCGTGAACAATGGCAATCAAGAAAAATTTCTCAGGGGGCGCGGTAGTCGCATAGAATTTGTTCTAGTTGACTTACCTAAGTTGCAAGAATTTTTTACTAGTGGAACGGGACAAGTCTGCAGAGACGTTTTTTGGGGACTGGGCCATGCTTGTAGAAATGTTTCCAGCGAACTATGGGGAACGTGCCAAAACTCTTAGGGGACTGGGCCAAGGCTTTAGATTTTTTTTTTTATGGGACTGAAGCAGGTTTTTAAGAGGGTGATAAATGCTTGTTTTGCTTTTTTTTTGAAAGAAGCTAGTTTTTGTTATAATTTTGTAAAATTTGTATAAAAAAGAATCAGGAAGCCCTGGGAAGTTGGATCTTTTGTGGCTTGAGTAGAGCTTTTATAGGAATTAGCTGCCTGTCTTAGTAAAACAATAAACATAAAATAACTATCACTAACGTTACAAGTAGTGCATTGGCTATTCAAAGCTTGACGGAACTCCCTTCACGAAAACGCAGTTTTCGGCTGTTTAGAGGAATTAAAAAGTTTTCCTTGGAATAGAGATTTTGACAAAAATACTACAAACAAGGGTTCTTTGACATGATGGAAATTGAACCAAGAAACGGTAGTGTAGCTTTTCAACAATTACCCAGCCCTGTGAGTGACAAAAAAATAAATTGTATTTATTCTATTTTTTTAAAGTTTTTGCTACAGCTATCAGTTCGACTCTGTTCCTTTTAATTTAGGTTTTCCTCCAATGAGAATTAATTTATATATATATATATATATATATATATATATATATATATATATATATATATATATATATATATATATATATATATTTATATTTATATATATATATCTATATATAAAAATGAGTTGTTTGTCTCTGTGTCTGTCGAGTGACGTCATGTCATGTCGTCATGAAGTTAGTTGTCGTCATTCTTATGACGATGACGTCATTAAAGATATTTAAAAAAATCGTTCAAAGACAAATTTTTAATTGTAAGAAGATCGTGGATGGAAAAATGTTTAATTATAAAATGACTGAAGAACCTACAATGGCGACAGCCAAGGAAGCTGCTCAAAAAAAGGCTGCTAAAAAAAGCTTCCAAAAAGGAAGCTGCTGCACAAAAAAACTAAAAAAAAGGTAAAAACCAAAAAAAAAAACTAAAAAGAAAAAAAGGGGAAAAACACAAAAATTTATTTCATCATATACCAATTCAAAAACGAATGTATATACAGGCCGGGACACCGGGACACAAATGACGACCGGGACACAACTACAACGGGGACGCCGGGGGGCACAGGGGGATATATAAATGACGACTGGGACACAGGGAATGTTCGATTAGCAATCACCATCAACAAAGCTCAAGGGCAATCACTAGAATCATGAGGTATAACTAAAAAAACCTAAAAAAAATGTAAAAAACTAAAAAAAAAGACCAATTCAAAAACGAATGTATATACAGACCGGGACACAAATGACGACCGGGACACGGAATATAAATGACGACCGGGACACTCAAAGAGAAATTACAGACTGGGACACCAGGACACAGGGAATATAAATGACGACCGAGACACAGGGACACAACTACAACGGGAACACCGGGGGGAACAGGGGGATATATAAATGACGACGGCGACACAGGGAATGTTCGACTAGCAATCACCATCAACAAAGCTCAAGGGCAATCATTAGAATCATGAGGTATAGATCTGAATACGGATTGTTTTTCCCATGGACAATTATAAGTTGCATGTTCAAGAGTCCGTAAACCTGACAATCTATTTATATGCACAGACAATGGGACAGCGAAGATGTTGTATATTCGCAAGTTTAACGTAGTTAAAATATATATATATATATATATATATATATATATATATATATATATATATATATATATATATATATATATATATATATATATATCTATATTCACAGGTGGGACACAGGGACACAACTACAATGGCGCGTAACGACTTACGCGCGCGGGGGGGCTTGGGGTGGCGCGAACCCCCCCCCCCCCCAAACTAGGTGTTGGGGTGGCGCGAATCACCACCCCAACAGCTAGTATATATATATATATATATATATTTTGATATATATACATACATTTTGATATAGCTGGTCGATTTTTTATGGTCTAAAATCCTACACGGGAGGTTTTGACTCCTCTATCTTGTCAAAAAAAAGGGTTTTTGCCATTTTTTCTCCTCAAAAGATCATTTTTTCTCAAGCAGGTTCAATTTGCCGAAAAATTTAAATTTTTATCTAGAAACCTAAATAGGAAGTTTTGACTCCCCCCCCCATCTTGAAAAGTGCCTCTAAAACGACTACACTGAACTCATCGTTTGTTCATAAGCTGTTTGCTGATAATGACTTGAACAATGCAGTTATTGCTACGGCTTTTTTATAGATTATCAGTAGGTGATGATATTTTCAATGATAACAGATCATGCCGGAACAAGATGGCGCTTTCTGCTGGTTTGTATCATAAACACCTATTTATGCTCAAGCAGGGTCAAGTTGCCGAGAAGTGCAATTTCTAAGACAGCCAATCAATTTTAATTTTCCCAAAACCTCAAATAAGGCGTTTTAAGCCCCCTTCCACATCTTGGAAAACGGAACTAAATTGTGCGGACTCAGCCTTACAGTATGACTTGAATGTCACAGCGTGCTCTATTTTTATTTTTCGTAAATTTTCAGCTGAGGGTGGCCTGTGTGCTGCAGTGATTGCACAGTTTGTTACTGTGTTTATTCATTATCATCTGAAATTAATATTTTCAAGTAAGAAAAGAAATTGTGCCACAAATGCAGAAGTAAAACCTATATAGAGTGCCTTAAATCTATGCTGATTACAGGGGCGTAATTTGCTATGGGGCAACTTCCCCCCCAGACCTTGGTTTGCCCCCCCTCCCCCAACTGAAATTTAGTTCCTTTAAAAATCCTGTCGAAAGTAAGATAAGCCTGCATAATTTAAGCATCAATAGAAACGGATCAGTTTTCTTTAGTATATTTTTACCTTTAGAGTACTTTCATGGTACCAAATGGTTCATTTTTCAGTTTTACTGTCATTTTAACTTGATTTGAGAAAATTGGCTCCAACTATTCCCCCCCCCCGGAATTTTGACGAAATTAAGCAACTGGTTGAATAACTTAAAAAATCATGCTGACCTCTTTATTTTCACCATGAATTAAACTAAGATCTTTTTAAACCTTTTTTATGTGAATGGGAAAAAACGAACAATTTTTTTGTTGTTGTTAAGAGTAAAGTTGAAGCTTAAAACGAGAAAAAATTAATGCTTCGCTGATTACGTAAAATATATCTGCAAAACTCCCTTAAATAAACTGACTCGTGATATTTTCCAATATATGTAGAATTCCAAAAAATAGCGCTTTGCTAGAACTGAGCTTGCACGATTTTTTAACAGAATTATGATTATCATGGTCGTTGAAGGACTATTGGAACATTTGTAAATTAATCTTTCTTTATGCAAGTTAGTCTTGAGTTTTCACTCCCAAGACAAAATCCTATTTTTTTCGTTAATTTTGTGTTTTCAGTAAATTACTATATTTTAGAATTCTACAAATATTGCAAAGTATCACGAATCAGTTTATTTCAGTTAGTTTTGTATATGTTACTTACGTGATAGGTGAAGCAATACTTTTTGTTCGTTTCAAGTTTTAACTTTGCTCTTTATTTCCGTTAGAAATTTTTTTTTTTTTAAATTAATTTATATATTGATTTATAAAACTAAAGCTTTTCTTAAAATGATCTTGCTTGATATTTTTTTTCGAATTACAGTTTTATGCTAAAAGTTATCGATATCGTAGTCGCTGAAGGACAGTCTTGTGCCAGTTTTTCATAGAATTGTTTGCTCCTGAGACAGTCTCCTGTTTTCTTTTTGTGTCAGTGTTGTGTTTTCTGTAAAGCACAATTTTTTTTTTAATTCTACAGACCATTCAAAATATTACTAGTCAGTTTATTTCAGCTAGCTTTGTAAATATATCTTACGTAATCCGAATATTAATATGTTTTATTCGTTTCAAGTTTGTACGTTGCTCTTTACTTCGATCGGAAAAATCGTTTTTAAATTTTATTTATGCCTGGGCTTGGCAACCTATACCTGGAGAGCAAAAGATCATATACTAGTTGATGCAATGAATCCAACTATTACCTTCTGCGAAACATATTTAGCTCTGTTACCATGGACTGCTACTTTGGCAAGAAAGATTCTGTCTTTGCCAGCAACAAGCGCAGCAGCAGAAGGAGTTTTTAGTGGGACAGGACTAATATTTGCTGTTAAAGGTTCAATGTTAACTTCGAACCTAGAAACAAACAAATTTTTATATATAAAACTACAATTTTATCAAAGCTTTTAAGGAAAGAGCTTGATTTTTCATTTCAAGTTAGTTGTCTTGAATTTTTAATTCTGGCTCAATAAAGGAAAATAACAACAGAGAAAAAAAAATTGCTAGTGAAGGTCTTAAAAGCTGAAGGAGCGATGAGGAAAAGCTGAAGGTCAAATTGCAGAACATATCAGCTAGTTTTCAATGTAATTACAAAGACATTGAAAGAAAAACAATGGTAAAGTAGATGTAGTTTTTAAAGTGGCAATATAGTAATATAGGTAACATAGGGGTGATAAATTGGTAATGCAATGGTAAAGTAGATGTATTTTTGTGAGGATATCAGGGAATTGTAACATAGGTAGAGGGAGTTAAATTCAAAGAAGTTAGATTCAGGGTACAAGGTCAGGAAACCTATACATAGAATGTAACGTAGCCATGGAGACATGGTGCAAAAATTTAGTTTAGTTCCCTATTTTTTCAGATCAATTTAATTGTTCAATTACATAGGAAGTACCTAGTGATTTTACGAAAACTACTTTAACCTCTCTATGAGAAAGTTGATAAATAGCAATTTAAAATTAGAACCATCAGTCTGGTTTCTCTAGAAAGCAAATTACTTAGTATGATAGTTTTTTAGACTTAGAGATTCTGCACACAGAATTTTAAGAAAATATCAGCGTGGTTTTGGGAAGCGGAGAGGATGAGTTAATAGCAGATGAAGATTTACTAGATGTTTTCCAGAGAAATTGCCTCGGATTGTTACCCGGCTGACTGACCGTTTTTCAAACAGTAGGCTGTACGAAAAATGTAGTTCAATCCCGCTATCTAAGTCTATAATGAAAAAAGCGATGAGATGGCTAGGGCACGTTCTGTAGATGAAGCATGACAGATTGATGAAGATTGTCCTTTTCGGCCAATCGTCTAGGACTAAACGAAAAGCAGGTCGTCCTCGTTTGGGGTTGGAGGATGTCATAAAGAAATATTTAAAGGAAATGGAAACTTCCTGGGATGGTGTAAAGATAGCAGGCTTTGAATAGATTGGGATGGAGGAGGAGCGTGCGTAGCTGTGTTGGCCTCAGGCAGCTTGGTACTGCAGTGAGTTGTTAGTAGCAGTAGTAGTTTAGATTAGTAATTGAGAAGTGTATGAGTCATCGGACTCCTAAGTCCTTAGCTTTGTGTGATTATGAGTAAGTTTTGGATTCAGGTAATAAAAGAGCTTTAGCAAAGGTCCGATCCTTGTATGGTATACCAGATAAATACAATAAAGTGATTAGCGCTACGTATAAGAATAATACTGCTGCTGTTAAGAAAGGAAATGTAGTTTGTATCTGGTTTCGTGGTGAATCATGCAGGGTTGCGTTCTATCCCCATTTATATAGATATAAAGTCAACAAGGAACACAACACCTAGGGTAGAAAATGGAATCAAATGACACTGTAAAACTCTTCTAGACTGAGATTATACTGATGATTTGAGCGTCCTAGATGAAAATATTAGAGTTAATATTAGGTAACAAGAAGATCGATCGAATAGATAGCTTTACTTTTTTCAAATTCACTTTATTTAAAAAACATGTGACGGACAGAGCCCAGGTAGTGTTATTGATTAAGATGACGGATGTGGCTAATGCGTTAAAATTAGAAAAGCCAAAAGTCCAGGATTTTTTTTCACGGTTCAAAAGGGTTTGGAAGAGTAAGAAGATTAGTTTGCGAACGAAGATTAGGATCTTGGAATCTTAGGTAATGTAAGGTTTAAGTATGGTTGATTTTTATTGTTTCACCATTTGATGTGCCAAAATCTTTTAAAAGATAGTGATAATATTGAATATATTCACGAGGGTTAGTGGCGTTTCCCCGTAAGACAAGCCAAAAGTTTACCCAGCTTCAAATGGGTACCTAGAGAAATCTAGGGAAAAGCACGGGAAAGCGTCGGATGACTTGCCCCCAACCACGCATTGCACCCCGGCCGAGGGCGGAGAATCAGGAGATCGGCACCTGCGCTACGCGAACCCTAATCGGTTTGCATGCGAAAGTTTGCTTTTTGCTTTTGATAATATTGAATATATTAACTCTAAACAATACTCACAATTCCAAATATACTGATAGACAATGGTGGAGCCTAATTGTGGCCATACATTTAAGGCTTGAACTTAATCTTAGAAAATACTGTCTAATCTTTGACACAGGATTTCAAAATCTGTCCAATGACAGACACAGTCAACCTTCGGTAGACTTAACCTAAGACAAACGCTGTGAAACAGAATAATTGTATTTAAATAAGCTAGAGTTTAGAGGTAACTTTTGTCTAAATTAAAGTTTTGAAAAGACTAGATGTCTTACAGTATTGCAGTCAGCCAATTCCAACTGGTCTAGTCCTAACCATCAGCCAATCACAGCTATCTAACCCTATACACATAACATACAAGATTAGGAGATAAAAGATGATTTTTAATCAGAACATCTGGCCAAGATTAGGCACTGGTTAAGTGCTTGGGGTCTTACCCTATATTTGATCATTAAAGGTGAGAGGGTAAAGAAAATTTATAATGGAAAGGGATGTTATTTTCAAGTTCAGGATGACATTTGGATCATAAAGGTAATTTTATTCTTAGACTTGCTCTATTTCAATAATCTGTGAATTGAGAAAATTACTAAAAATAAAAGAATTACTGGTGCCTACAGCATCAAATTCATGTTTTTTTTTGTTTTTTTTGTTTTTTACAGGGACAAGTAGCTGTATTACAGCAATGCCAAACTATAAAATGACGAATTACATAAAAGTGTAATTTTGACAGATTTCATGGCACAATGAAATCAAAAAAAGTAGATCTCCTTCATTTACAAATAGTATGAAAAGTTATGTTTGATTTTTGTAATACAATTTTTTGATTACATGTTTTGACTACAATACTTTATAATAAATACTTATGATAAAGTATTCTATAGTACTCTATTAGTATTCTATAGTATAGTATAGTACTCTATATATTCTTCATAGCACAACAGGAACATGACATAACCGTTGTTGTAGTATTTATGCAGTACCGTTGTAGTATGTAGTACCGTTGATATTCATCGTTCAAAGCGAAAGGACCTAGATGTGATTTATATTGCACTCTCAAAACCTGTTTCCTAAAAAAGCATATTGACCTATTGAACGAAATTTGATATGATCTGTTGGAATAATAAATTGCTAATGAACTTGATATTGAGTTAAATTGGATACGATCTTTGGATATGCGGGCTTAACTACTAGAGCTATTTTTAAGCGTTATAAGACTGATTGGACCGATTACAAGGTGATTGCCAAGCTCGCGTGGGCCTACATATTAAAGTTAAGTGCAGTTTTTATTTTTATTTTTGATAATACATTTCAATGGTTCAGTTCACAAAAGATGCTGTTGTTCTAGCAAAATTCAAAAACTATCTACCATGGCCATGTCGAGTGTTGGATATAATTCAGGCCAAGAACAAAAAAATATCCTATGTTGTATTTTGTTATGGAAGCCATGAAATCGTGACAACAACAGCCTCACAGCTTTCGGCCTTTGTTAACATTTCAAAGGAGGCCAAGAAGAAAAATGAATTAGGCGTTGCAAACGCTTTTGCCGAATTAGCTGATTTTCCTGATAAGCATCTCGAGATTAGTGGTTCTAGTTTACCAGATACATTGGCGAATTCAATAAATTCTGCCTTATCGGATTTGGACACGCTAAAATCCAATATCCGAAATGATATAGAAAAAGAAGTACGTGAAAAAGTTGGATTATCAAATAGTGCGGATATAATTGATTCTATTGTTTCTCAGATTCACGACTCTATACTAGTCCAGTATTCGACCAAGTTTGATGAGATTGAAAACAAACTACGGGCTCTCCAAAACGCAAACCTAGCCCTAGAAAACAGGATTTAACAGCTTGAAACCCGTCTTGATGATATGGAGCAGGAAAACCGACAAAATCAGCTTGTATTTCATGGTGTTGAACAAAGTGGGGGTCTTCCTATCTCTGAGTGTATATTGAATGTGATTACAGATAAAATACAAATTTCTGATTTTTCTTCGACCGCAATAGTTTCTGTATTTAAATTTCGAGCACATTTTACTGATTCGGACACGATTGTAAATGCAAAAAAGCGTCCTGCGCCTGTGTTGGTTGTGTTCAAGTCTGCTGAAACTGCAAGAAAAGTGTTTTCATGTAAGTCAAAACTTGCTCGGTCGGAAATATTTGTTACCGAGTACCTAACATCAAAAAAGAAACAGATTCTTGACTTGGCTAAAAGTAAGCTCGGAAACAGAAATGTTTGGTCGAACAACGGGACAATTTTTGGAAAAGAGTCAGTAGGAGTGATCCGTAAAATTAGAACTATGGCTGAAGTGGTCCGTTTGCCGAATCCGACCGCATAATTTTGAGTTATGAAATTATGTTGTTGCACTACTTGTATGTTTGTTTTCCTCTTTGCATTTTATAGCCAAAATGTCAGTTTCTTTCATGTTTATCTCTTTCTTTTTCCTTCTTCTTTCTGCCTATCAGACTTTTTTTTTTTATCATTAAATAGTCACCTTAAATGAGCGTGAACAGATATGATGACGCTTTGAATGAATTTGAACAAAACCGGTTTATTCTTGGAAGCCAAGCTCGTGACACACTTGCGGGGGATGATGATTGCATCAATAATTTTTCGCTGAATTGTCGCCCAAGTAATTATGTGAATCCGAATAATCTTTATGAGTATTCAAAACCTATGAGTGCAGATGAAAGAGCGATCGTGTTCTGGAATTGTCAAGGTCTAAGAACGGCATATTCTCCTCTATGTGAGATTTTAAGTTTACTAGATAAGAAACCGTATACTGTAGGCCTATGTGAGACATTTGTTTCTAGCAAGTCACTGCCCTGGGATTATTCTTTTCCGGGATATGTTTGCGAGCGATGAGAACGGACAACCATGGAGCGGGGCGGTCTATGTAGTTTGATAAATGATGGTACCCAATATTGGGTTAGGGATGACCTCTCCCTGTGGCTGGAAGGTAGGATCGAAACCCTTTTCATAGAAATAAAAAATGAAGGGATTATTTTGGGTACCTGTTTGTCTGACTGTATTTCAGACAGTAAGCTGTACGAAAAATATGGTTCTGTCCCACTTTCAAGGCTTTAATGGGAGAAAGGTTGAAATGGTTAGGAAACGTTCTGCGGAGGAAAGATGACGGATTGCCAAAGTTTGTCCTTTTTTGACAAACCATTTGGGACCAAATACAAAGCAGGCTGTCCCTGGAATTATGAGAGGAAGTTGTGAGGAAAGATTTAAGAGGAATTATAACTTTTTTAGGAGGGTTCAAAAAGGGAAGCTTTAGATAGAGATAAAGGAGGAGCAATTCTAGCTGTGCTGGCCTCTGGTGGCTTAGTGCCACAGAGAGTTGTAATTAGTAATAATTGTAGTATTAGTAATTAAATCATTAGGCAATTCAAAGTCTCACTGTCGATACTTCGGATTAAGAGAATGTTCAGGAAGAGTTAAGCTTGACGGCATCTCCTTTTCTTTCCCTTAGTTTGTTTATACTAGTGAAGATGAAAATGAATTGTGAATCACAAGAACTTTAGCTTAGAAGCAAAAAGGAATTCCTTTAGGAACTGACATAAATTTAGTTTTCAAAAATTTGAAAATGGGCAAGAAATTTTAAGAAATAGAGTGAACACCAAACGATCGGTGAAACACCTTTGATCAGATTTTGGTGGTGCACCGCTGAAAAATTCTTTTCCGCAACCAGGGTACATCGACTGTAATTCCTCCTATCTTCAGCAAAATAAAATTCGACAAAGCTTCTGAGACCAATCTGGAGGAAATCTTCGCTCTGTTAGCACGTCCTACAACACGAGGGGAAAGATTTTCTGGTAGGAGCCAGGATGCCAATCAGAAATAAATACGAGAATAGATAAAGTGAGTAGTTCGTATAGAATATCTAAAAAGTAAAGCATATACAATCTGACTCAAATATAAACGGAAATCTCCCGACAGGATCCACTATTTGTATTTTGGCTTATCAGAACTAGCTTTTAATGGCATTGCAAATAATTCTAATATATACAATAATACTGAAGTATAACTGTGCTTAACGTGAACTAAATACATATATTGACACTAATATATTTAGAACATTCCCACAGTTTTTTATATATAAGTCTTAAATCAAATGCTGGTTTCTTACTTATGTCTTAAGCAATATGTATATTTATATATTTATTTATCTTGGAAATCATTTTTCGACTTAATTCTAGAAGCTTCTTAATTTCTGAATTCACTGATCGTCTCTGATTAAAATACTTATATTTCACCAACCGAGGGAAATACTAGAAGTATATCAATAAATAACGAGAAATGGCCAAGTGGGGAGAAGGAGACCCTAGGTGGATTGTAGAAGAAAGACCTGATGCTACAAATGTGAACAATTGGCATTGGTGAGAATCTTTGGTAAATTTGTCCTGTAACCCAAAAATTAGGCTAGAAGAGCATGAAGTAGGCTAATGTAGTTACTACTGGCCAGCTACCATATAACTAGCAAAGCAGTGCCTCATTAGACCTAGTGTTTTTGTAGTGTAGGCTATAATACTTTAGGCTAAGAAAAGGTAAATTTCTCAGCTCACATGCCATTAACATAGCTTGGAAATAGATATGCCCTTAGAACCAGGATTCTATAGTGAATCAAAGTTTAACAGCCATTTTTAGGCTATTTCAAATTTACTCCCCCCCCCCTATAATGTTCAAATATATTCCCTGAATTGTATATAGATAAATAGATAATTTTTGTGGCATTTTTTTTGCTGTTAATGTTCTTTATTATTCTTTGACTATGCATATTTAAAACTTTACATAATGTGTGTAGCTGGGAGACTGGCTTATTGACTGCATTTCAGTAATATATCAAAAATACAAAAGCAGACAGAAGAAGCTTTACAATGGTTAGGTTAGATTATGCTAGGCTATTATAAGCTTTTTTTACACTCAAAAACTAGAAATAATTTGGTCATTCATAAGAGCTCAAAAAGGGCTTAAATTTGAATTTGCAATAGGCTAGAAGCAATTTTTATATTTTTAAAGAGTTTTGTAAAATGGCATCAAGTAGTATGTTCACTTTATTTGTAAGACAATAATATGAACAAGGAAAAATTTATCAATTTTGTTACCCATTCAAAAATGGAACAAGACCACAAGTAGAGTAAATAAACAGGAATGAGCAAAAAGTTAGGTACTATAGCCTATATATACACACAGATACTTAAGGATTAATCAAGCCTGCTGGCCTCAATTGACCAACAATTCTGTCTGATGCTTAATGAGGGCTTCAATGGGGTCAGTAATGCTGAACCAACATGACACCCATGTTCTTTGTCCACAGGGTTAAATTATGACAGTTCATATAACTGACTTACCAATAATGTGATGATCCCACTTGATGCCTTTTTTATGTTCTTAATGAATATAATAATTGCTTCTACTGCAAATTAAAATTTAAACACTTTCTGAGCTTTTAAAAATGATGAATTTTCAATTAAAGTATGAGTTATTGCTTTTTTTACAAATTAATGCTATGTTTTCCCAGCACCATCTTTTCTTGTAATTTTTGAAAAAAATAATGCTACATTTTCTAAGTGCTGAATTTATTTATAATAAGGTTAGGTTAAACTAGGCTAAAAAGCACTTAAATTTGAATTTGCAGTAGAAGCAAGTATTATATTTGTAAAGAACATAAAAAAGACATCAAGTGGTATGTTCACTTTATTGGTAAGTCAGTTATATGAACTGTCATGAATTAAGCTGTAATTTTGCAATTTGATCTCTGTTCATTCATTGCCATTTATAAATCAACTGTTCAACCTATACTCAAACACAATTTGTCAGTATGGTATCCATTGAATAAAAAAGACAGAGCAAGGGTTAAAAAAAATACAGCAAAGAGCAACTAAGCTTGTACCTTATTTGAAACATTTGCCATATGAAAATAGACTGCATAGGCTAGGATTGCCAAGTCTTCAATTCCAAAGGGATAGGGCAGACATTATTAACACATTCTGTATAATCAAAGGCATTGATAATATAAGTACATCACAGTTCTTCACATTTAATGACACTAACAGGACCTGTTATCACCCACATAAATTGTACCCCTCACTTTCAAAAAGGAAAATAGGCCAACATTCATTTTACAGCAGGGTGTGGAAGCCATGGAATGACCTTCCACCTAAAAAATTTCTAACAGATGACATAAACAGATTCAAAACAAAACTAACAGAAACAAATTTTCAAAGTAAATGATTTTTAAATAATATATAGTATTATTTGTCAGTGTTTGTTATGGTTGTTGTTTTCATTGATTTGTATGTGTGTATTATGTTGTCAGTATTGTCATAATTTCTATTTATTATGTTAAGTGTGATAAGCTTTGAAGCTTACCATATTTGGTATTAATAAATAAATAAATAAAACTAGGAACACAGCTGTCTTATAACTTTTGGAGAAAAAAAAATCCAAAATGGAGATATAGCTAAAAATAGGGTATAATCAAAGCATTGTACAACCAGGCTTCAATTTGTCTCTTATATATTTTTTTTTGTTGGTGGATGAACACCATATGCTTTTCTTGCCTTTTCTCTAAAATGACTTATAATAATAATAATAATAATAATAATTTATTTCTTACCCACAACAACACTATAAAAGTATTAAAATGTGGAGTACAAACAATTAAATACACACAAAAAAGCAAAACATACAAAAAATGAAAAGTAATGACAATAGGAATTTTTTACGTTAATACAAAAAATTAAATAAACACACAAAATAACGAACTATGAAAAAAAAATGAAAATTAGATACACACAAAAAATGAAATTCAAAAAACACAAAGAGAAAAACAAATACATACACAAAGTCAATGAAAAAAACAGATAAGACAGTGGTGAGGGGATAGGCGTGCAGAAGCTGTACTGGAGAGTTGTCTGTGAAGAATCTCCAACTTTAAAGTTATGTCAGGAACCACACTTGACCCAATAAGCATCCTTAAATAAACATTGCCTTAATGTACAACATCATTATCACTAAACTTGATGACAAGATCCCTTGAATTTGCTCCACTACAAAACACAACAACCTTACTTTTTCTAGGATTAAATGCAGTGGTCAGTATATTTGACAGTAACCAGTATATTTGGCAGTAGCCAGTATATTTTATATTGAGGGCTAAAGTTTCTGTTGCATTGCTTGTTTGCTGTTAAATCAATTTGAAGAAAAGAGTGATTTGTTGAGAAAGTAAATTTGGGGTATTTTTATTGATAAATTTGAATTGATATTAGATAAAATTAACAATGAAAATAAAATAAATTTATGATGGGAGATTTTAATATTGATTTACTAAAAAAATGAATAGCTCAGATTTTGTTGATATGATGGTGTCACATTTTCCTCTTGTAACTATTCCAACTCGGATTTCGCATCTTTCGGCCACCTTAATTGATAATTTCTTCGTTAATGGTGGATTACTTGAAAGATCCCAAGCAGATGTGATTGTGTCCGACGGGTTGGATCACCTTGTTTTAATAAGTAAAATAAAGCTGAATCTGTCAAAGGAAAATAAACGGTGTGCAAGGGCATCGTTTTACCATGAAATGAAAAGTAAAAACCTAAACAGTTTTGCAAATAAGATGGATGAAACGAATTTTTTGCATGTAATAGAGGAAAAGTGTCCAAATGCAGCATATCACCTCTTCAGTGAGATAGTGACTAATGTAATGAATGAAACATGTCCCTTACAGAGATTTAACCCTAATAGAAATTTTCCTAAGAAACCATGGATAACAAAAGCCATTCTAGTTTCAATAAAGAAGAAAAACCAACTTTATGTGAATTATTTAATGGATCGTTCAAATGATAATTTATAAAATTCAAAAAGTTTCGGAATATTTTAAATTCAGTAAAACGGAAAGATCAGAAACTTCATTTCCAAAATGAATTTCATGAAAATCAAGGTAATATGAAAAATACATGGAAAACAATAAATAAACTTTTGGGTAATTTTCACAGTAGGGAGGAGGTGAGAGCCATGGAGATGACAGAAGGTCGTCTTACTGATTCTCAACACATAGCGGAATTTCTGTGTGATTATTTTGCAAATGAAGGAAAAAGACTTTGTAATCAAGCGCGGGCTAGCTTACGCACATCTGTGAGTTTTGGATCTGTTATTGAAAGACAGCCTGCAAGTGAGAATTCCTTTGAATTTGCAAGATGTTTGGAACTGGAAGTGGCACAATTCCTGGATGCGATGAAATCGATTTCTAGTGGGATGCATGAGTTTTTGCTGAAACTCATAAAAGCTGCAAAAACGAGTGTCTTACCTATCTTGACACACCTCATCAACCTTTCTCTGGATCATGGAGTCTTCCCAAAAGCACTAAAAATTGCTAGAGTGGTTCCTCTTCATAAAGGAGGGAAAAAAGATGACCCATTGAATTGAAGACCTATATCTATTCTTCCATTTTTCTCTAAGCTATATGAGAAAGTCGTACATGCACAGTTAAGTTATTATATTGAAAAGAAAAAAATTCTAATGGATAACCAATTTGGGTTCAGAAAAGGGCTATCTACAGATATGGCAGTTCTGAAATTGGTTGATTGGATTAATGATCCATTTGAAGCTGGTCTTATACCTGCAGCTGTGTTTTTGGATATGAGAAAAGCATTTGATATGGTGGACCACTCAGGGCTTATTCAAGTTCTTGCCTTGATTGGGGTGAGGGGTTCAAGCCTTGAGTGGTTTTCATCATATATACATGACCGGTATCAGATAGTACAGAATGGATCATTTTTATCTTCAAAAAAGAAAATAGAGTGTGGGGTCCCACAAGGGTCAATCCTGGGACCCCTCCTTTTCATCATTTTTATTGATCGAATGAAGCATTACCTGTTGGAAGCTAATGTCATCCTATTTGCAGACGACGCTTTGCTCTTTCTAGCTGCGCCTTGGCTTGATGTTTTGCATAATAAAATTCATAATGCTGTCTCTGAATTTCTAAATTTTTCTCAACAAAATTTGTTAACCCTAAACTTTTCTAAAACTCTTTTCATGATATTCTCAAGACTTTCGTCAAGTGTTGGCAATGATCAAATCATGGTTCGAGGAAATGTGATAAAAAGAGTAGCAACAACAAAATTTTTGGGGTTTTTAATTGATGAAAACCTGTCGTGGAAAAACCATTCAAATGCTATAGCTGAAAAATTAAGCAGAGGTCTTGGGGTGATGCGAAGAATGAAAAATCTAGTCCCAAAAAAGATTCTAAAAATGATTTATTTTTCTATATTTTATCCATATATTAGCTATGGATGCTCTATATGGGCAAGTAATTTTGTAACATGTTTCAAAAGGGTACACAAACTTCAGAATAGAGCTGTAAAATTATTATCGGAATTTTATGAGTCTGATAATGTTCCTGATCATGAGCATTTTAAAAAGAATAAGTTAATGGATGTATCTCAAATTCGTGATTACCAGGTTGCGATTTTCTCATATAAATATTTGAATCACCTGCTCACCCCTGCTTTTGAAAATCTTTTTACTTGTAATAGAGACCATCATGATCATAATACAAGAAAAGCTGATAACTTAACTCATGAGTTTAGGAGTACTACTCGGGCATCTTTTGTGATTCGCCATTATGGTCCCCATGTTTGGAATATTTTGCCCAAGGGTGTGAAAAATGTGCCTAGTCTTCTAGCTTTCAAGTCACGGGTAAAGAAGTTTCTTTTATCTCGTGAATAATTTTGATGTAAGCCCTGTTCCAGGTTGTCATTCTATTCAAGGCATTTCCCTGATTTACTTGCTGTTAATTTCTGTTAATTTTTTATCTGTCTTCTTCTTGTCTTTTTCCTCTTTCTCTTTTTCTCCTTTCTTCCTTCATCAGTTGAGTTTCTTTTGTATTGAGTAGCGTGATATGAATGTGTTTTTAATTAACTGAGGGGGTAACCTCGCTTGCCTTTACAAGCTTATTGCCTTTCTTGGCAGGCAAATGGTGAATAGTGTTTGTTTTCTTTTCTGAATAAATGTATACCTATACCTATACCTAGTACCTATATTCTGAACAAGTGGTGCATAGAGAATAAAATAGCAGCTGTCAACCTTTTGTTTTTATAGTGGTTAGTTATGAAAAGGAGTTTTTTGCGAAAGTTATGGTGCAAACCATTAGTTAATTGCAATGATACAAAATTTGAATTAAAGTAAGACTTTTTAAATTGTCATATTTTGAAAGAATCAAATTATAAAAAAAAAAAATACAAAATCCCAAGATGGCTTCTTGTATTTAATATATTCTTATTTACACTGTTTTCTTCTCTTACAGTGATTATTTCTTTGTAGGACTGAGAAAGATGCAACTCCATGGTCTAAGGATAAATTGAAAAGCCTTCTGAGTAATTTAGTTATTAAAGATGAAGCTACATCAGGTAAGTTTTTATCTTCTATGATGAGTATTATGCTAAGAAATTGCTATTATTCATTGTTTTCTTTTATGTAGGTATTTCAAAATAAGTAAAAGGAAACCACCTTTTATTGTGGTTACCTTTTACTTTGAATTAAAATAAATAACATAAAATAAGTAAACCACCTTTTACTGTAGCTACCTTTTACTTTGAATTAAAATAAATAAGATGAATTTAGTAAACCACCTTTTACTGTAGTTACCTTTTACTTTGAATATAAATAAATAAAATAAGTAAACCACCTTTTACTGTAGTTACCTTTTACATCGAATTAACATAAATAAAATAAGTAAACCACCTTTTACTGTGGTTACCTTTTACTTCGAATTAAAATAAATAAAATAAGTAAACCACCTTTTACTGTAGTTACCTTTTACATCGAATTAAAATAAATAAAATAAGTAAACCACCTTTTACTGTGGTTACCTTTTACTTCGAATTAAAATAAATAAAGCAAAATAAGTAAACCACCTTTTACTGTGGTTACCTTTTACTTCGAATTTAAATAAATAAAATGAAATAAGTAAACCACCATTTACTGTGGTTACCTTTTACTTTGAATTAAAATAAATAAAACAAAATAAGTAACCACCTCTTACTGGCATGCTATGATTTTAGTGTCACTCTTATTGACATGTTACAAATACAAAATTTGTTTTTATTATGTATTTTCGGAAAATTGTTTGAGTTTTTGCAGTTGTTTTTCGGGCATTTTTAGACTGTTCACTGATGGCATCTACTTGGGAGGAATTAGAAATTAAAAGACAATGCTGTTTGTTCCTATGGTAGGATGTATATGAACCCTTCCGTCACTTTGGATGGATTTTTACAACAGCTATTTTGGTTCATATAAACTATTTTAAGGATAAGAATAATTTCTTTGTAGATAGTTTGTTCAGCTTGAGGGGGAAAATTATGACTAAAATAGCTTGAAAGCTTTTTTTTAAGTTTGCAGCTTGGCAATAACATTTAAAACCCTTTTAGAATATCACATCTTTAGATAAATTTATATAATACATGAAAATATTTAGATATATATAGATATTTAGAAAAAAACTTATTGAGTCTTTTCGTCAGAATTATGAATTATTCATGTAGAATTTTAAAATTTCCTGTGTTAACACCATTAATGCACAACTGTACACATCAATACAATAATTCAACTTTAACATTTTAAAGCCAGTACAATTAAATTAATGATTGTTGTAGTTTTTTCAAGCAATTACTATTCAGCTACAATATTATCCAGTTGAATTACAAACATAACTTGAAAGTGTTCAAAAAGAATGCAAGGGTAATGTACAACTTATTCTGTGTGTTGGCTAGAACATACATTCAAAAATTTACAGGGATCAGTTTGTCAGTTTAGGAGTAAACCCTGTACATTGAAATATAACTTCAGTATACAAAGAATATGATTTTTGTAAACTTATATCCAATCTACAAGCTAAGTAATATTGACCAGAAAAGCAAAATGTCTATATTATATTTTGGCTTGATTTTTTCCTTTGCTTTATAGTGAATCCTGTTGATTAAGGAATGATTTTTGTCTTATGTTATTTTGCTGATCCACACTCTAATTATATCTTTTTTTTTATCCTAATATTTGAATTCCACAATACCCCTGGGGAATTCTAGAATTGTAGAGTACTTACATACTCTTAGGTAAATTGCAGTCATAATGACATCAACGTCAAAGCACAGTTTAAATCAGGAATAATATCTTAAGGGAAACGTTTTGATCTAGTATAACTAATAAATTAGTTGCAAGATATGGACAAGTACAAATCCGTTGCAATTATTTTTCACCTGAGAAGATCAATTACGTTGAGAAAGACATTTAGAAAATGCTGAGAAGATGAAAAGAAAAGAAAATGTTGAAAAGAGTGAGAAAAGAAAATGTTTAGGAAATGCTGAGAAATAGAGAAAATCAATAATTATAGTTGAATTCAAAATTAAGAAATTAGCTTGAATAATCCTTTGTCCTCTAGGACAAGGGTTTGAGTCCTGGTGTAACAAAGCCTTTGACTTGTGGTAATATGTGCCTCATAACTGAAAACGTATTTTTCTCTAATAGCTAGTATATAACCTTATGATTTCATAAGGTTTAGTTGAAGACTAGAATTTTTTTCAAATATAGAAAAAATTTCTGTTAGAGCCCTTGAGAAAGAATATTGTTTTGAAGTTAGCTTTTCTCTATAAACTGCTTACTCATATCAGGTATATTTAGGTGCCTTTTTAGTTTTTAGTTTGTTTTACAATCTATGAACTTTCTTTTCAACCCATACTCTTTTGCTCAAGGATCTAAGTATCCCAAGGATCTTTTGCATCTAAGTAGGATTGTTAATTTGCAATATTTAGAAAGCAGAAAGTATACCTTTACAAATTACAGACAGTTAAATTTCTTCTAATATTGGCTGAAAGAACCCCTCCTATCCCTAATATGGGAAATATATGGGAATCCTGCACCTTTTTATCTCCCCAGAAAAAATAAGCCTACGTATCCCAAAGATATCTCCATGTTATGAATGAAACCATCTTTTTTTTTTTTTTTTTTTTTTTTTTTTTTTTTTTTTTTTTTATTTATTTATTTTTTTTTTTTTTTTTTTTTTTTGTCAAAATAACCACTTTCAGACTGTCCTGTTTTTGAAGGGTTGGCTCTCTGAATTGATTTCAATGTTTTCCTTTTTGACATAAAGCTTAAATTCACTTATCCAATAAATGTTCTAAGGCTTTACAGCTTATTTACTTAAACATTAAATGGCTTTTTGGACTTTAATTGGACTTTTTGAATTTGTCTTTTAAGTCTAAGCTAGATCACCACAAATCGTCAATAGCAGTTTAGAAATTACCCTCTATTTAATAGCACCAGGGGACCAAGCTTTGCTTGGAAAAAATAAAAGATGTTTTAATTTTTATGGCACTTGGTATTAACCAAGTGACATAGGCCTATAGCAATCGCAAATTCTGTCGGTCTGTTGGTCTGTCTGTTGGTCCCGGTTTTGCTACTTTGGGCACTTCCAGGTAAGCTTGGACGATGAAATTTGGCAGGCGTATCAGGGACCGGACCAGATTAAATTAGAAATAGTCGTTTTCCCGATTTTACCATCTGGGAGGGTGTGGGGGCCCATTAATTCGGCAAAATAGAAAAAAGGAAGTATTTTTAACTTACGAACGGTTGATCAGATCTTAATCAAATTTGATGTTTGGAAGGATATCGTGTCTCAGAGCTGTTATTTTAAATCCCGACCGGATCTGGTGACATTGGGGGGGGGGGAGTTGGGAGGGGGAAACCTAAAATCTTGGAAAACACTTAGAGTGGAGGGATTGGGATGAAACTTGGTGGGAAAAATGAGCACAAGTCCTAGATACATGATTGACATAACCGGAAAGGATCGCTCTCTTTGGGGTAGTTGGGGGGGGGGTCTTGAAAAACGCTTAGATTGGAGGGATCGGGATGAAACTTGGTGGGAAAAATAAGTAGAAGTCTTATATACGTGATTTACATAATTGGAACGGATCCGCTCTATTGGGAGGGGGAGGGGGTTAATTCTGAAAAATAAGAAAAAATGACGTATTTTTGACTTACGGAGTGATCGGGTCTTCATGAAACTTCATATTTAGAAGGACCTCATAACTCATATCTCTTATTTTAAATCTCAACCGGATCCAGCGTCGCTGGGGGGGGGGAGGGAAATCTTAGAAAATACTTAAAGCGGAGAGATCATGATGAAACTGGATGGGAAGAATAAAAACCTGTCTAAGATACGTGACTGACATAACCGGACCAGATCAGCTCTCTTTGGTGGAGTTGGGGGGGGGGGGGGTGGGTAAGTTGGATAAATGAGGTATTTGTAACTTACGAAAGGGTGACCAGATCTTAATGAAATTTGATATTTAAAAGGATTTTGTGCTTCAAAGCTCTAATTTCAAATTCCGACCAGATCCTGTGACACTGGGAGGAGTTGGAGGGGGGAACCGGAATTCTTGGAAAACGTGAAAATTGGGGTATTTTTATCTTACGAATAGGTGATTGGGTCTTAATGAAATTTGATATTTAGAAGGAATTCAAGTCTCAGAGCTCTTATTTCAAATCTGACAGATCTTTTGACATTGGGGGGAGTTGGAGGGGGAAATCTTGGAAAACACTTGGAGTGGAGGAGTCGGGATGAAGCTTGGTGGATAGAATAAGAAAATGTCCTTGATACGTGATTGACGTAACCATACCGGATTCGCTCTCTTTGGGGGAGTTGGGGGGAGGGGTTCAGTG